>NC_054710.1:48424437-48781881 GCF_016097555.1 Gigantopelta aegis
TAGCCAAGAGTTCACTTCGATTTGATTTTTGTTTTCTCTCAATTAATTCTACTTAATGTACATATTTTACACATTTTTTTGCATATCACATTAAGTGCAGAAAGTTAACAAAAATGCTATGTTATTGTTGCTATATTGTTGTGCAGAAAGTTAACAAAAATGCTATGTTATTGTTGCTATACTGTTGTGCAGAAAGTTAACAAAAATGCTATGTTATTGTTGCTATAATGTTGTGCAGAAATGCTATGTTATTGTTGCTATAATGTTGTGCAGAAAGTTAACAAAAATGCTATGTTATTGTTGCTATAATGTTGTGCAGAAAGTTAACAAAAATGCTGTGTTATTGTTGCTATAATGTTGTGCAGAAAGTTAACAAAAATGCTATGTTATTGTTGCTATAATGTTGTGCAGAAAGTTAACAAAAATGCTATGTTATTGTTGCTATAATGTTGTGCAGAAAGTTAACAAAAATGCTATGTTATTGTTGCTATAATGTTGTGCAGAAAGTTAACAAAAATGCTATGTTATTGTTGCTATACTGTTGTGCAGAAAGTTAACAAAAATGCTATGTTATTGTTGCAATACTGTTGTGCAGAAAGTTAACAAAAATGCTATGTTATTGTTGCTATAATGTTGAAATTAGAACAGGGTTAGTATTTATATAATGGTATTGGAATGGACTGTACGGTACCTACCTTATGCATAAACATTGCCAGAAGCAGGAATAGTACTTTACATGAAATTGAGAAAAATCTACATTTCTATCTATTTGGGTCTAACCGTGTTGAAAAAAAAAGAGTTAAAATCTCTTATTGTCCAATGATTGCAAACGCCCCCACTCCCACCCACCAAATGATTAAAAGCTACCCCTAAAGAACTTAAAGCAGCAATGAAACAAATGTATCCAGCAAATCCTATGGCTCCCGGACTAGCACCAGTATTTCACCATTCATTATTTCTTTAACTAGATAGTGTTTGCATATTTTGTGTTCACATGTTAAAATAGTTTTCAAACTATATATGAATGGATACATGCCACTATTTAACATATATTCTACATGCGCACTAAAACTGATGATTGTATATAGCTACATTGTTCATGGTTACGTTTTCTTTAAATCAACTTTAAATTATTTGCATATTTTATTGTTACACTGTGTGCTTAACCTGGAGCCTAGCGTTCATTTTATTAGATAGTATTCTCATTTCATCCTACTTGATGTCAACCTCTTTATGAAGTACATACATTTAACAAACGTGTTGTTAGTGTGACCGGGAAGGGGCTAACATTCATACACTGGTATCAAAAGGTAATGTACGGTACCTACCCCATGAATAAACATTGACACAAGCAAAACTAATTATTTTAGTATGAGTACATTACAAGAAATGGTCTAAAATCTCTTGATGTATGCCTCATCTGACATATGAAGTACTTTCTGTACATTCTTTGGAAACTTAAACTGGAATTGTTAATAACACTGGCACCAAGCAGGCTTTTGGCAGAAACAACTCACCACCCTGCAGAATACTTCTCCCACCTGTTCTGTATAAAGCTGGTTCCTTGGATTGTAGGAAGATCTTCTCTTATGAGCTTGTCTTCCTCATCAATAGCTTTGTCTTACACATAAAACAGTTTTACATGCATCCCTGAGCCTTCCAATGCATTGTACAGAGCTTCTCTGTGGTGTAGATCTGTACCGTGGGTTACAATTTCATCTCCTTTCCTTTTCAGGGCTACCCCAACTCCATCCGCTGCACCTTTCCCATGCCCTGCTTTCAGAAAATTCCAATTTCGGTTACGAAATCCAAGATTCTTCAGTATGGGGCTAAAGGCATAGACATTTTTCTTACTCCTGTATTGCGTTGTTAGCCCATCGCTTATGTAATACAATGAATCCACCGTACTATGCTGAATCTTAAGGTCGAGAAGAACAGGTTTTAAATTGGCCCAAATTGCAGAAGGATCATGTTTGTTGCACTCTGATATGGATGCAAATGACGTCTTGAAATCAAACCCATAAATCATTCCAGTGTGCAATATAGCTTGTTTGTGTGAGGATCCAAATGTACACTTTGGATTTCCTTTGAGTTTTTAATGGTGTAATTTTCGGGGAAAATAAAATGAAGCACTGCCGTAATGTCCTTAGAGCGTTGTTTTGATGTGCTATATTATATATGTACTTGCGTGCCTTAGTCAAATTATTTAAAGTCAGTCACTAACTGATTAAGTGTCCCTTGCATTGTGTTTTAGTAGTGATTTGAAATGAGAGTATCTTTTCTTCACTTGACAAAAACGTCATTTTCTCTCTCTTTTCTCCTGTCCTGTTCTCCAAAAGACTCGTATGAGTCTGTATGGATCTCCCCCTGAATACAAGGTAAACACTCACGGTACATGCAACTCTTGCTGCCAATGCTGGGTAGAAATATTCGTTGTGTCAAAAACCTTCAGTCTATGCAATTTCTCAGCCTTGTATAGGAGATTCTCGTGAGTTTTACAGAGACACGCGTTCTTGTCACGCTCACGAAAACAGAATCCAGAATGGTCGAAAGTGGCAACAGAGAGAGTATGATATATGGCCATCAGAAAACTTGCTCATAAATTTTGAATGCAGATATTAAAGACTCTTACGAATCACTTCTGTTTCTTGACCTTGTGGTGGGTAATAGTTTCTTTCTTTCCAGAAGTAGACCGACTGTTATCATCCTGGCTGAAAAAAGGAACAATATTTTCTTTTATATGCTTAATAAGATTGACAGCTGCTGGTAGTGTTTTTGTGCAGTGATTGAACACCTGGTAAGGTATATATGTTGATTCTGATGCAATATGCAAAAGCCTGTACTTCTTTAGTAGCCTTGTGTGAAACATTTTGGCCAACAATCTGGAACCTTTTGATCGCCGATTATTCCTTATACTGTGATCATGAATGTTGTGAAGGAGTTTTTTGTACTTTTGAGAACAATTTGTCTCCACCTATGAATTGTTTAGTTATGGATCTTGGCGAGTTAGAGAACTTAACTAGCTGATGTTTAAGTCGACAATATTTAGTTCTGTATTTTTCTGAATTTCTTTCTTTCAAAAGGAGTTTAACCTTTAACTGTTTTACTTCTCGGTGGGCCTTTGCATGATCTCTTCTCGATCGTTTTCTCCCTCTCTGAAGAGAACTATTTCTGTTGGCATCTGAGTTATCAGAATGGTGAAAGAGAAGAGGAATTTAGTTTCTGAGGTATTCTTCGTGTTTCTCAGGATAATTTTTTAATGTTTGCATGTACCTCCTGCTCCTTTCCTTGTTTGACAATGCAGCCATCACTGAGATAGGAGCTGATAACTGCAACAACAATAGTGAACAGTGATCTCTACGGGCAGTCTTCACAAACTACAGAAAAGAGATTTTCGAAATTTTAAATTTATGATGTTCAGATTTAAAAGTCCGTTTTGTCCAATAGTTTTGATTGGGTTGTTCTGAAGCTTCGTACGATGATCCTCTGTGGCTGTCTCCATAAACTACTAGAGAGATATTGAAGAATTTTATGTATTTGTTAAATAATTTAAATTCAACATTTGAAAGTCTATGTTCTCCTTCAGTTGTGATCGAATAGTTTTGATAACTAACAGAGTAATATTTTGGAAGTTTGAAATTTTTAAAATTATTGTTTTAATTGTCATTAAAGTTTTAAAATGCAATTAAAAACTTAACATTGAAAAGTCTACTAATTATCAACTACTAGCGAAAGAAATTGAAAATTAAATACTGGAGCTCAAATGATTGACAGACCTGTTAAATAAGCAGTTCAATTTAATGGTGTTTTCATTTTATAAAAATATGTCAATAAACAAACAAAGATTAGCTTTAGATTATGATATTGCCGTTGTGTATTTCATTGTGTTACCTCGTTTCTTCAAATAAACCCTCAATTTTAATAGTGTTTGTCTTTGTTTATGAAGATATCAAACAAGCAACTGGCTTTTTATTTAGATATTGTTGGTGCTGGGGTCTCTTTAAACATTTAGTTTTTCTTTGTTCAAAGAAAGTACATGTATAAGATCAGTACCGCAGTTTACTACTACTAAAATAAAAAAAAAATAAATACAGTATACAGTAATTAAACACTAAAATTAACCCCTGGAAACCAGAAACCCCTCTACTCTGATTCACGTGACATATGGTGGACATGACCGGTTTGTCTGAACGTCCGCAACCTTTCTATTATTTGAAAGACTTTAATGAAAACAATGGCTTAAACTTGCAGTTAATTCTTGGTGTGTGTAGATAAAAGGTTTCTGGTGCCCAGAAATAAACCGAGGAAAGGAAATAGGGGTAAAACTGGTCTAAACTCCACACAAGTCAATATGGCTTCCACATTTAGTCCGTGAGCGACTGAGTCGTAATGAAGAGAGTGATACATCAGCAAATTTTGTGAGCTCTAACATTGAAACTAGTTTGAATCAGAGGTTACAACATTATCAGACTACTAACTCGCAGCCATACCAGGAATATCATATTAGCCATATATCAGCCATACCACTAATAGTGAAAGTATGTGCGTACGAACTCCACTTCGTGTGCCTATACCTGGTCCGGCGCCTACTCCTGTGTGTACACTGGTTGAACGATACCAGCAAACAGTTCCAGCAAATAATTTCAAATAGTATGCTGGATATTATACAGAGTACAGTCAATGAGCTGGACTTAAAAAGCGAGAAGTGAAAGTGATTATAATGTTAATCTGAAAACTAGAGTTGAAGATGTAGAGTTGAATCAACAGTTTATTCGGACTAAAATTGACATGCGGGACTGTAGCGTCCGAATATTTCACGAAGGATATAAACCTATTTCCTGAATATTTAGAGACTGCATTGGGTGAAAACAGTAGTTAACTCATACATTCGTGATTTGCAGTGTAGATATATTAGGGATAACTTGCAATTTTACTGAATATCAGAAACTGGTGTAAATAAAAACTGTATTAATATTATGCAAACATTCCTCAGTAAAAAAAGGAGCAGGAGGTGTGTGTGGGGGGATTGTTGAGATATCAGGTTCGGGAAGAAGTCCGAAAGAAAAGCCCTAATTTGAAGGGAACTAAATCTGTTGGTAATGAACAGTTTCTAAATAAAGAAAGAAAGAAATGTTTTATTTAACGACGCACTCAACACATTTTATTTACGGTTATATGGCGTCAGACATGGTTAAGGACCACACAGATTTTGAGAGGAAACCCGCTGTCGCCACTACATGGGCTACTCTTCCGATTAGCAGCAAGGGATATTTTATTTGCGCTTCCCACAGGCAAGATAGCACAAACCATGGCCTTTGTTGAACCAGTTGTGGATTACTGGTCGGTGCAAGTGGTTTACACCTACCCATTGAGCCTTGCGGAGCACTCACTCAGGGTTTGGAGTCGGTATCTGGATTAAAAAAAACCATGCCTCGACCTTCCCACAAGAGAACACCTTTTTAGTACTATGGAATTTACTACAAGTTAGTTATTTATGAGCCGATTGTATTTAAAATTGCATACAAATATAGTATCGTTTTGGTATTTCCAAAACACTTTTACTGTTTTTCTTACGTCAAACCAAACTGAAATACATACATACATACATACATACACACACACACACACATACATACATACATACATGCATGCGTCCGAATTTTGAGAGTGGGGGAAGGGGCATGCTCCCAGGACATTTTGAAAGCCTAAAACGAGTTTTCCTGGGATCTGAAACTTAAACATTGATATTTTAAAACAATGATTTTCGACTATTTTGTAGATTGTATTTTTGTTATTACGGTTATTTATTTATTTTGTTTTTAAGATAATGAAATTTTAGCACGCAACAGGAGTTAAGGGTATTTTGGCAATTGCTTATTATAACGTTAGTAACAGAAAAGGTACGTACATAAGCGTTAGAGAAGTGGTGGGTGGGGGTGGGGGAGGGGGCGGCAACTGCCCCCTAGTGCTGGAGAAAAACCTCAAATTTGGGGAAACATTATGGACATAATCGGGCAAAATGTGCTAACCTGAGACCTGTTTTACCATTTATTTCCATTCCACCTGCAAAATTAGTTGTCATCCATGTACAAATGCGCAGTGTAACCCTATATAGCTGTTTGGTAGTAATGGTAACATGAATAAATATTGTTATCCAGATTCGGGCATTTTCGTTTAATTCGGGCAATAACCAGCCTCCCCCCCCCCCCCCCCCCCAAACACACCTACAATAAAACAATGGCAGCCGTACGCCAATGCGTCAGAACTACATGTATGATCAGTTCCTTTAATAATGAACATATTTATGAAAAACGAAACACATTACTTTCTTAAAACTTGTACCATCACGAATCACCGCCAACATATGCAGCCTCTGTTAATAGTACATGTGTAGTAGAGTCGTTAAAGGTTTCCAATAAAAGAAATTGCACAAGGTAGGCCATTGCACCCCATTGCACTTTGGTCACTGATGCGTCATATCATCAAAATGTCATATGCATGATGGCCGTAAAACGTTTTGAAATACTAGGAAATAACCGATATTATAACGAAACTTCTATGCCAAAATGACTGAAGAATATTGCATGATACATCTGGAAGCCAGTGTCGATTTCAATCTCTATTAAAGACCAAGACCTGAACGGGATTTCTTTCTGTTGTTAATCTTTCATTTATTAGGTTGATAAATCAATGGAAGATGAACTGTTGGCAGTATCATGCAATATTTTCGAAGTCTACGAGATCACCAATATAGCAGAAATTACAATGAAACAATTTTGCTTCATACAGTGTCTTTTGTTTTGAGTTTGCCAGATTAGTTAAAATTTCTGAATCATGTACACTGCAGATTTGTTAAAGGGAATGCTAAATGACGAAAACCAGCAAATATTGTTTTATGGGAGAGTTGCAAACAGTTACAGTCAAGTATTAGTGCAATATTAAAAAAAAAAACCAACAACCAGAAAACAGCTTTTGCGGGAGGGTGCGGCCGAACCCGCCTTAAATACGGGCCTGTAAAGGGTTAATAATAACATTTATAGATAGATCGTTTAGTTAGAACAAGTGTTTTAATTTTATTTTTAATACAGATACGTTACCATGTGACATCAGCTATGCAATCGGCCACTGTTTGTCACTTGCATAGAAAATAGTTTGGAGTAACATTTGGCAGAAAAATTGTAGTCTTTATTTTGGCAATAAAAATATATTACTAATTTATTCATCACAATGTGTCATTGATTTTATGGAACATTTATCCAGATTAAGATGGAATATTTCTTATATTAAACACGTAATTAAATTAATTTGTTTCAAATATATATATATATTTATGTCCTAATTAGGCATATCTTTCAACAAAACAAACGCCTGTTTTGTACTAAAGACGCCAACCATGGATACTTCTTTATGTTACATGTTACTGAAAGACAGTATGTAACGTATATGTTGTTTACCGTAATGGGTTCTGTCGTGTATATTAAGTTATTTTAGAAAATATGGCTTCCAAGATGCAACCCTGTCAGATTCTGTTCACTAAGACATGTAACTGTCAAAATAACAGACAATGATCTACATTCTACAAACTTCATTTTTTGTTGGGGGTTTTTTCTTCTATTTTTGAAATACACACTTAGTGAAGAATGGGCCTGTATAGCTTCTTTAATTTTTCGGATTGAATCGGGTCTATCAGTAACAAACGCGATAGCATTCTAGCGACTGTATCTAGTGTCGAACAAAATGACCACTAATATTAACTTTGAGATTGTCAAAGAATGCAAATACATAGCCTCATTGGGCTCACGCGAAGCAGCTACAATTAGACTGTTTTAGCTTAACATCCTTTTTGCCTATCACAACAGCATGTATCATGTATGACGAACATGCACCGCTGTGTGCGAGATCTCGTGCCACGGTCGCGAGAAAACCATATTGTCGTTACTATGAATATATAGAATACTATACGAGTTTTCGCTAGATATCATTTTTACGAAACAATGAACTTATCAAATGTATCTGACCTAACGAGCGGGGAACTTTGATTGATTATGTTTATGTTTATGGTGGATCCATAAATCGATGCAGCGAAAATGGAACCGATAAAATCACAGCGGTTTTCTTTGGACTCTGTTGTCGTTAAATTAAAGGGACATTCCCGAGTTTTGCTGCATTGTAAGCCGTTTTCGACTAATAAAATATTTCTACGATTAAACTTAAATATTAAATATATTTTCTTGTTTAGAATATCAGTGTCTGTATATTCAATGTGTTTCTGATCTTCTTAATATTTGTAAGAAGCCCAAACTGGAGTTTGTCTACAAATAATTTCATATTTTTTAGGAAATAAAATGAATTTTAACCTAGTACTAATATTATAACGATCAGAAACACGTTTAATATACAGCCACTAATATTTTATGCAGAAAAAGTATATTTGATATGTAATTACAATCATTAAAAATTTCTGTTAGTCGATAACATCTTAAACATTGCAGCAAACTCAGGAATGTCCCTTTAATAACTTGTACCTCTAACTAGGGCCAGTGGAGGAGGAACTTTCGTTACTCAGTTGTCGATGTTGTACTGTGGATACATTGCTGTAGTTATTTATCACTGGCGTAGGAAGCGGGGTAGGGTGGGGGTGGGGGACAAGGGGGCATGTGCTCTCCCCCCCCCCCCCCCCCTACACACACACTTTTCATATATTTTGCTTTATGTTTGCTTTATAATAGTGTAAAAGTGTGTAAATATAACAGTGTGCCCCCTACCCCCACCTTTTGGCACCTTCCGACGCCGCTGTTTATACTTTGCACGTTTCGATGCCCAGACATTTGCATTTTTGCAGTCTATGGGACAATATTTTCTCTAAGTGGTATCTATTCCAGAGCATGTTTTTGTTTGGCGTTCGTTATATTCCATAAACTCTTTGCCATCTGAATCCACTTTAAGGGTGACATCGCCCCATTTCATTTTATGATGTCCAAAGTGCCTGGTGTTAGGCCTATTCCATCACAAAGTGTTCAAAATAGATTCGGGGTTATTCCGACCGAGGACATCGGAATCCCACAGTGTTTGAATTTCGTCGCCTGACAGACTTTCGGAACGGTAAGGTAGGTTGCCTAAACCTTCCATTTTTAGTCATTTTTGTTTCGTCGATAGCACTTCTCTTAATTTGCAAAATTATCTATCTCGCAGTAAAAAAAAATCGTAATGAAGGGAAGTGAAGTACCTATGAAAGCTAGACAGTTTGGAAGTCAGGCAAGAAGTTCATAATCTTCACCATTTGATGTTTTGAATGGAAATAAAGAATCGAAACAGAATATTACAAAGCTGACTCGAGGGTATCGATTCGGTAAGCCTACTTTCACCACTCTCGATCACAGATTTCTGCAAAAGTTTAACATCATACTGGGTTTTACGCCAGGTGTTTTGGTTTCGATATGTTTGGATGTAACTGTCGATATTTGATGAATCATCGAACTGATCAGCCGAAATATCAGTTGGTTCGTCGAAAAAGTCATCCTTAAACAGTTCTTCATAGACATTGTTAGGGATACCATGGATGGAGAGACAAAAAGTGTCCAGCGCAAGGCTCAACCGGTAATGAGATGCTTGCCTGACGTCACCAAAGTAAGTTTTTATGTTAAACATGCGAGAGGTTCCAGGTGGTTTCACAGTTGAAATTACTCTGCCCTTAATCTTTCCATCAATTTTTACTAAACTATTGACATTAATCGGTGTGGCCGTATTGTTGATTGCGAACCTGTAGAAGACGATATTATGTTGTCACGGTAATAAAAAAATGTATTTGGCATGTATTTTCTTTTAAAGCATATATTAATCGTTCGTTTTGTGAAAATAAATATGTTGTTCATTATTTTATTTTTATTTGTACTGAAAATTATTTCTCGCGTTGTCAGGTTTACATCAGACGTTTAATGAATGACATTGCTGAATCGGTGAATGACATTTGTAATAAAAGTTGTGGGATGTTACTGACCGTGACATTAACTATGAAGTAAAAAAAATAGTCCCGTTATGCTAATACAGTCGCTGTACAACCAATCGAAATTGACTCTGTTCCCTTTTGACAAATCAAAATGCAGTTTGTAATACGCACCAATTTGTACGACACCGTTATATCTTCACCAGGAGGGTAATAAAGCATTTTACAGAATGTCTAATTTCCAACGGATTGATATCTTCAACTTAAAGGGTACTTGGATTTTACGAAATCAAACCAAATAAAATCATCGTTGTGTGTGGTTCAAGCTGCTATATGCAACACCTGGTGCTCTGACAGGAGCAGGATGTAACTCGGTGGTAGGGAGTCGTCTGAGGTATAAATTGGGTCATGGGATAGATTGACTTTGATACTCAATTATTTTTTTTTCCCGCTCCAACCACTGATAAATCAAAGGTAGTGGTAGGCCTATGTATTATCCTGAGTAGGTAAACCTACATATAAACATACCACGCTGTTACATTGTTAACCTATGTTTCGTCTATTGACAAAATAACTATGTTGGAAATAGCTAATGTGTAATTAAACAAATATCCCTTTACTTTCTTGGTATTATGAAACTCGAGGACGAAAATGTACGGGTGGTTTGTTTATGTGTTTGTTTTGTGGGGTTTTTCATGGACGCTTAAAATAATGTTTTAATAATTCAGATTGACACGGTGTGAATACAAGCTTCAATAGGCTTAAATAATTTTATATAATATTTATTAAAATATATAAAAAAGAAGTAGCCTACAGTCCACTCTACAACCTCTGGTGACCACAAATACCGACACTAACAAAAGTTGCGACCCATTCTGAATTGTTTTCTTCATTTTAAAAGAGAGTGAAAAAAAATTTTAATGGCAAAAAATGGTTCGTTTACAGCGCCCAGCCTCGTTTTGATATAGCAATGCAGGTGGCGCTACGGACTCTGCTAACAGGTTTATGGCTTCGAAGTTCGTCACTTTGTCATGTGGAAAGATATTGTTTCTGTTCGTATTCTTGCTGAACACTCGTGTTTATCTGGGTGAGTTTAGTGTCTTTCACTATGGTTCTGAGGTTAACAGTAAAGACGCATTCTCAAAGTTGCAAGTGTTATATTTCGCTAATACCCGAACTACATTGTTAACAATTACGATAAATTACTCTCCTACCTTTAATTACTGTTAGATCCCCCCCCCCCCCCCCCCCCCACACACACACACACATTTTGTTCAGACACAAATCGTGAAAGTAAAATCTATTATAATGATACAGATTCTACATACTAGAATGTAGCCATGTCACCTATAGATATCGACTTCGCTCAGATCTACGTAAAGAACAATGTAATTTTTCCCCGTCTGCCATTTTGCTTCTTTTTTTTTCTTTTTTTTATTCTGTTTTTTTTTTTTTAATAATGGAATACTCTTTAAAAGGGGTGGAAGCCCCCAAAGTATGTGACGTAATTAACATGACGATTGACGATTGCCGACATCGTTGAGGTTTGCATGGGGAAAGAAAATATGTGTCTGGCACATTCATAGGGACGGCGCAAGTCTTATCTCACAATATGTGGTGTGTATCGCGAAAGGGGGGGGGGGGGGGGTGCACCAATTATTGTGGGTTGGGGGGGGGGGGGGTCACAAGCCATTTTTTTAGTTATGTATATGGAATAGGACGTACATAATATATGGGACGGCCCACAACATTCTCCAGCTCCCACCCCCGGCCAACCCGGTTCCTACGGACCTGTAACTATAGGGGCCTACTTTGTTGGTTGTTGAGCGCTTCTTCTTTTTCTTTTTCTTTTTTTATAGATAAACGTACAAAAATGCAGATTCTTTTTGATTTTTTGATTTTTTCTTAATAGATAGACTTGCTGTAATTTTGAAAGACTGAAAATTGGAAGTAAACTTAATTTTAATTTGTTTTGGTTTTTATGTTGTCAGCGGTACTATTATCTGCCCGCTTCCTACACCCGTGATTTGCATAACAACATAGTATTATGCTGCTACTGTTCTGTTTGGAACAGTTTGTGTGATAATTTGTGAATTTTACCAATTATATAATATGATTTAATGGGAAGATGAAGTTTAGTCATATGTGCAGCTATAAACAAGGAGAAACAAGTTTTGCAACCATAACCTGATAAACAGTGGTAGAATTTTTTATTTTTTAAAGATAATAATTAAAAACAAAACAAAATAAAATACAAATTCAGGGCAAGGTGATTTTATGTGTGGGCACCAAGACAATTCGACACTCAAAGCCAATATTTCTTTCAACATTTCTACACATTGATCATACGTGGTTAATGATCAAAATTAAAAAAACAAACAAACAAAAAACAAACAAAAAACAAAAACAACAACAAAACATGCTGGCATCTTAGAGGTCCTAACTCTTCACACACCAACATTTCTATTTCTAGGAGTGTTGGTAAAACGCGGACCGGATCGGAACGGAACGGAATCAGATAGCTAATGCCCTTTTTTTTCTTTTTTTTTTAAATAGTTTACGAATACGATTTATGTACGATTTCAGATGAAACAAAACATATTCCATATTACTGCTACTACTACTACCACTACTACTACTACGTACTACTACTACTACTACTCGTACTACTACTACTACTACGTTTTAACAAACATTTTGGTAGGAGTTGGATTTTTTTGGTGGGTTTTTTAGGGGGGGAGGGTGGGTTCAGTTTGTGATATATAATTTATTTTATTTTACCTTATCTCACCTCACCTTACCATACATTTTATTTTATTTTCAATTTTATTTATTTATTTTTTGCCCCAGGAAAAGATTGTGTGATTTAGAGTTGGGGAGCCCTAATTCATTGCCCATTTTTGTGTTCATATTAAAATAAATAGAAAAAAAGAGGATTATGGCGAAGTGTCCATATGTTTAAGACCCTCTCTCTCAAGAATGAAATAGACAACTCATACATGAACTGCAGAACATCAAAGTAGCTTTGATCATTTCTGATTTCTTTGTGTTGTCATAACCGACCTGCTTTATTTTTCAAATCATTATTAGTCTTACGATTCAGTATGGGACGTTTCCTACCCCACCCCGCATCTCTTCTCTTTATTTAAAAAAACAAACAAAACAAAACAAAACAACACCTTTATAAATATGTTTCAAAACTCCCGTCACAGCCAATGCCCTACGACTAGTATATGAAAGACCATTGTATGTACTGTCTTATCTATGGGAAAGTGAATATAAAAGAACCCTTGCTTTTTTGGTAGAAGTAGTCCAATGAGTGGCGGCAGCGGGTTTCCTCTCTTGGGTCTTTGTGGTTCTTAACCATATGTCCGACGCCAATATAACCGTAATTAAAATGTGTTTGGCACGTTGTTTAATACAACTCTCTCTCTCTCTCTCTCTCTCTCTCTCTCTCTCTCTCTCTCTCTCTCAGAAATAAAAGTTCATATTTTACTTCTTTATTTCAAGCCCTATTAAACTTTGTCAGATTTGTTAATAAACTTTTCTATTTTTCTCTTTTCAATGGACACATTATGATGTTCTTTTAGTGTCATCATAGTTAATAATATCACAGTACAGTGTTAGATGTGGGTGGTGTTTAAATTACAGATTGTGGTTGAACAAAATTTGGACTTTTTATGTCTAGAAAATTATTAAATCATTCTGCTTAGAAACAGCTTTTAAAATAATAATCTGGAATATTATTCACCAAATACCGTATTAGCTCGAATCGAAAATGGGGAAACAAGATTTAAAAACATAGTAAGTTTTTCCTTCCTACCTACAGTACCTTTTTTTTTGGGGGGGGGGGGTGAGGGGTCATGTAGCAGGACTCTTTTTTTTTTTTACTTGGCCTTTGTAGTATGCTGACTGTTATGATCATTACATTATTAGTATTATTACTACTACTATTATTAGCATTTGTCTTACCATACTGCAGGACTACTGATCTACAATGTTGGGCTAGTAAATAACTACTATTACCATGCCCGACGGCTAGTGAAAAAAGTTGTCAAATGCTGCATTTAAGTCTTAATTTGTAAATATATATATAATAACCCCACTCCCACCACCCAAACGTAGTGTTTTTTTAGCTCTATCTACCACTTTAGGTGATACATCCCTGATTATTATTAGTAGTAAAAGTGTATTTATTGTAAAGTAGGGCTTGTCGATTTTTAATCGTGGCTAGTAGCCTGTGGATTTTATAAACATTCTAGAAGTCCTGCCATACACTTCTAGTATTTAACTTGTATTCTAATTAATATTTTGTATGGCGATTAATCAGGGCACCTCAACCCTGACAGTGTCAAAACAAATACTTGAAAAACAACATTTATTTCAAGGACGGGGGGGGGGGGGGGGAGGGGGGCAAATGTCCTCTAATGCAGGAGTAAGTCCTCAAATTCGGGCAAAAACGAAAAAAAACCCCATATGTACAAAATGTGCTAACCTGAGACCATTTTAGTATGTATTTCCATCATTCTACCAGCAAAATTAATTGTAATCCATGTAAAAATGCGTAGTGAATAGTTGCCACCCCTATATAATGTTTTGGTGGTAATGCTAATATGAATAAATGTTATCAAGATTACAGCATTTTCGTTTAATTCGGCAAAACTCAGCCTGCCCCCCAAACCCCCAAAAAATTAGGCACCACGAGCACCTTTTGTAAAATGTTCTAACCTGTAGGCCTATATCGAGTCAAAAATCAACGCATTTCATTATAAGAGTGCATTCTGTAACATTCATTTATTGTCTTGAAACCGGTGGTAACCGATCAACTCCCAATACTACCAGTTTCCATGCAGTTCACACATCATAAAGAAAATACTTATTTTTACTAATTAAGTAAATAACTATTTATATTTCAGGCGCTTTGTTGTTCGTTCGCTACGAACATGGTGAATAATTGTTGTGTGAAGTGGTGGATCTAAATTATACCGTTTTGCTAAAAAAAAAAAAAAAAAAAAAAAAAAAAATAATATATATATATATATATATATATATATATATATATATATATATATAATAATAATAATAATAATAATGCAAAAGGGCTTCTGTTTGCTTATATTATAGAGTGTTTAACGATCTATGCTTTCAGTATTATTACAGTTTGTGTGAACACGAATATTATGTTTACAGAATTTTTAAACTATATACTACTCAAAATAATTTAAGGGTCAAAAATTTATAACCAAATAAGTTTCAGAGTGTATTAGATTGATGATGTAAACTACACCAAAAATTTAATTTATTGTTCCATATTTATAAAAAGACACACAAATAAACGTCACTGTATACAAGAAAGTCACATGACATGCTGTCAAAGTTGAAGGTTGTCAAACATGGATTTTACACATTAGAACATTCGTTTAATTGTGTGTGAATCCACCCCTGGCGCGAATACACTCGACACATCGTTGCCTCATGCTGTTGATCAGACGTGTGAAGAACTCTTGGGGAATGGCCTGTCACTCTGCCATAAGAAGTTGACCCAGATCAAGAAGGTTGGCCGGAGGGGCATGGTTATCCCGAACTCTCCTGCCTCATTCGTCCCAGGCGTGCTCTATTGGGGCCAAGTCAGGCGAATATGCTGGCCAATCCATCCTGGCGATACCTTGTTGTCTGAGAAAGTCCGTTACCACCCTGGCGCGGTGGGGTCTGGCATTGTCATGCTGCAGAACTGCCCCGCCGCCAATCTGCTGAAGGCCTGGGAGAACCAACGGCCGGATAATCTCATTCAGATAGCGGATTCCATTCAGATTGCCATCCACCACATAGAGGGGGGTCCTGTGGTGGATAGAGATGCCGCCCCACACCATGACGCTGCCACCACCGAACCGGTGACGTTGTCTAACGTTAACGTCAGCGAAGCGCTCCCCAGGACGTCTGTAGACACGAACCCGACCATCGTTGAACTGGAGACTAAACCTGGACTCATCAGTGAACATCACTCGGCCCCACTGAACACGTTGCCACCGCAGATGAAGTGTGCACCAGTGACGTCTGGCCGTTCTGTGACGTGGTAGGAGTGGTGGTCGAACAGCCTGGCGAAGGCAGTGTAGATTATTGGCTCTCAGACGATTGCGTATGGTTTGATCAGACACTCGAGTTCCAGTCGCAGTCCGCAGATTGTCACGTAATCGGCGTGCAGTGGTTGTGCGTTGACGTAGAGCCATATTGGTGATGTAGCGGTCTTCTCTATTTGTAGTGCTTCGGGGTCTTCCCGAACGTGGACGATTTCGAACAGAATTCGTTGCTTGGTACCGTTGCCACAGTCGGCCAACGACACTCTGACTGACACCAAGTCTCAGAGCAACATTTCTTTGCGTATTGCCATCCTGAAGCCAAGCAATAGCCCTTCCTCGATCTTCAATAGTCAGTTGACGTCGTACCATTGTCGAATTTGGAGTGTGCACCGTACACGAACGCAAGCTCCAATTATACGGAAATTCAGCATTGGGAACATGGAATACACATGCAAAGCATGCAAATGAAGCGCTTTGTGAAAAAGCAAGTTATGGGCACTTAGCAGACCATTCGCTTTCGCCCTAATTTACGTACAAATGTAAGCATGTTTTCGCCATTAGAACTATTCGACAGTGTCAACGACAGTGGATTTTAATTCATTTATGGGTTGCTTAGACCCACTTTCGTGAAAATGGAACAATACCATGCGTGACATTATGGTCTAGCTAATATAATTGACAGTCAGAAAATAATGTTGAAAATATCGTCTGACCCTTTAATTCTTTTGAGTAGTATATATCACACTGGTAAAGTGAAAACAGCTTGTTATTGAATTGTTCATTGTTCTTGTCAACTTGCACTATAGCCCCCGGAAAACTATGCCCACGGGAATAGGCCTCTTTTTGAATGTTCTTTGTCTATAATATCGGTATGTGGCAGGGGCTGGACAGGGTTCACGAAATAATCGTGGCTCAATACCATCACTGCAGAAAGGAGGCCTCAACAGGGTCCACGAAATAATCGTAACTCACTACTATCACTGGAGAAAGAGGCCTCGACAGGGTTCACGAAATAATCGTAGGTCAATACCATCAATATAGAAAGGAGGCCTTGATAGGGTTCACAAAATAATCGTATGTCAATACCATCACTTACAAAGGAGGACTCAACAGGGTTCACGAAACAATTGACTTCCGTCACATACCCCAGCCCCACAACGAATATTTACGCTACTGGAAAGTATGGAACTATTTGTAACTTTCGCTGAACTCAATTAGAATTATCTGGGCTGTCTGTCTAGGGATGTTGGTTAGTCTTTAGTGAGAGAGAAGTCGATATAGTGGCCTTACACCTACCCACCGAGTCGGTAAACTCGCTGGGGGTGGAAGCCAGTACCAGGAAACGAATCATGTACCTACCAGCCTGATGTCTGATGACTTAACAACTACACCACTGAGGCCGGTTAAATTTAGCCTTACTTGTAAGTGTCTAATGTGTCTATATCCAATTAAGGTTCAAACACACGGTCCTGCGGACACAATCCAACAATATGGACTACCTCGCCGGGACAGAACGGGGGTTGGATGCTTTAATTTTTTTAATTAATGATCTATACTCGATAAAATTAGTGGGTGTATTTTGTACAGAAATAACATATAATAGCGTTTGGGACCAATTTTAAGAAAAGAAAATTAGAAAACTATGGACACATTTTATATTTTTAAAAAAGTGTTTTATGAATGATGCTAATTTAAAAAAAAAAAAGTGTAGCAAATAATTATTATATAATTGTCATGATTATTGGAATTTAAAGGTTATTTTTTATTATTTTGAAACATTTGCTGATCACGAAAATGAAAATAAGAGATATAGCTATTTATTTGAAAATATGTGTTTTTGTAAATAAGAATGCACTGGAGTCACCTGACATCATTTAAAAAAAAAAGTAACCATATTTGGTCAATACACCAGGGCCTGTGATATGCTAAACATAATAAGCTTTCAAATGAGCTATAATATAGCCATATGGCTTTTGAGCAATCGCCATTCTATTATTCGAATACTATTACCATCACCAACATATTTGTCTATAAATAAAATCAGCAACATCAACATCTTTACTAATATGACACTGTATATATATATATATATATATATATATATATATATATATATATTACAACCTTTTTTAATGTAATATTTAAGGTGTTTTTTTTTCAATTGATTAATTTACCACGTTTATCATAATCATATAATGTTCAAGTGCAATTACTAGGTACAGTTACCAATTTACACCTCCGTGTTATAAATGAAAATCGATATTGTTCACTTGGGGACGTTTTATATTTATATTCACCATTTCCATTCATATAAATTAACGGTTACCAGGTCTGCATTCACCTTTAACTTATGTGTCTCCGTACCAAGCTGATAACCAGCGTTTCCTCTACTCCACAATATAACAAATGGCTTATGTTTTGGATAATTTATATCGTTATGTTTTGTTAATGAATTGCAGGTGTTGTTCTGAACATCAGCGGTCCTGTTAAAGCTGTGCTGAATGAAAACTACACCTTCCAGTGCAGTGTGTCACCAAAAGCTGACATCCAGAATCCTGTCAGTTTTATTAGAAAACAGGTTTCTGTTTGTACATTACTGTCGACCTGTCGTCAACTTGCTTCTGCTGCTGGTTACTACTGTGGATGTACTGGTGGCAGCGGAACAACCGTAGTCTTCAACGTGGCAATAAGCAGTGTCAGACTTGTAGATGATGATAACTGGGTATGCGCACATGGTTCAGACGATGAAAGCAACGTTTTCCAGTTAGAAGTGCATTGTAAGTTTTATAGAGTTGAATTAGAGAGGTAATTTAGATAAGGAGTGTACGCCTGCTTAAATTCCTTAACATTTTGGGGAACTGCTAAATATTCCATTCCTGAAAGTGGGCATATCTGGGAAATTTCAAGACAAGTTTTTCAATGTATATTTCTGATCACTGCTGGCACTATTTATCTTGACATTTCGCATAGGTGTAATACATGAAGCTGTACGCCCAGGGGGAAGAGGCGACGCAGGTTTGGACATTACGCCCAGGGAGAAAAGGCCACGCAGGTTTGGACATTACGCCCAGGGGGAAGAGGCCACGCAGGTTTGGACATTACGTCCAGGGGGAAGAGGCCACGCAGGTTTGGACATTATGCCCAGGGGTTTGGTGGGTGTGGGAATTAGCTAGCAAAGTACAAATGCCAGTGTGTTATAAAATAAAGCCTGTTGAATTCAGCTGAAAAATTCCAAGGGCTTTGAATAGTGAGGAGAGTTGCCCAGCAGGGGTGCAGATAGTACTCGCCCACTCGCCAAATGCGAGTAAAAATTCCGATGGACGAGTTAAAATATGCACCTACCATTTTGACAGTTTTACATTGACACTTTGTGTGACATCCAATAGCCATTGATTAATTAATCAATGTGTTCCAGATGTATCGTTAAACAAAACAAACTTCTTTTCTGTGTAGAAATGCTTCCAGGACTTCTATGTAAAAATAAGAACAAATCAAAGTTTGGGTCATGATTTTTTTTTTTTTCCCCACGTGATGCCGACTACCATTAGAGCACATTGATTAACTAAAAATCGGCTATTGGATGTCAAACATTTAATGTTTGTGTGTGTATGTACTACGTGTATGTTCATTACTTAATACCAATTATCTTTAACAATGTTTTTTTTTTTTCGAAGTCTACTCGTAGAAACACTCCTGGAATATTTTGCGATTCAGTATGGTACAAAATATGATACAAATTAAAAAAAATTATTTGATGCATGTTCAAATCACTCTGAAGTAAAAGGTGCATATTTTGAGTGGCTCACTATGTGTGAGATGTTCGTGGTAGAACGCGAGGGGTATTGTTTCCAACTGTGTGTAGACGACGAAAACAGGCTTGCATGTAAGCATACGGTTCTGTTGAACAGTGGTTTATCACATATACTTAGTCCTGACGACGAATTCAAGAGGAAACACCTGAACATGATACTGAACTTGATATTGTAGAAGTAAAAACGTGAGTTATAAAAATATTAAACGGGTCGACCTGGAGATAATAAGTATACTCTCGAGCTACTGGTATCTGAACGATGTTATTGTTTCACGTATAGTGCTAAGTCAAAGCAGGATCCTTTGTAGGTAAATGTTTTGAATCCCATCTATTTAATCATGGTCAGTCACCCAAGCATACCAAAAATATGGATATAGTGAATTCTGTATTCATTGTTGATGGTGATGCTACTGTAAATGAGTTATTGATGTCCCAATGTTAAAACGTGTCGAAAAGCGGTCCTACGTCAGTTACTGATGCTGTAAATGAGTTTAGTGCCCAGAAAGTAAACAGTTCTGATCAAACTATGATGTCCGTAATTCGTCAATTAACGAAACCCATTCATGGCATAAAGAAATTATGTGGTGAACTATTAGAACACCATTAATTTATATGTCAGTTCAAAATACAAATTGTTGCCAATACTGATGAAAGTGAAGAGCTTATGAATTATTACCTTGATCAGTTCACTGGAGGTAAGGCTAACAGAAATGGTAATAGATTTTCATATTTGCAGTCAAATCAGAGGTACTTTCCTGCACTCAAAGGACTGGAGAACTAGTATGGAGAAGAAGATGTGTTGGCTAACTAAAGAAAGTTTGTTTTGTTTAACGACTTCACTAGAGCACATTGATTAATGAATCATCTGCTATTTGATATCGGACATTTAGTAATTATGACACTTAGTCATCAGAGTAAACCCTTTACATTTTCCATTAGCAACAAGGGATCTTTTATATGCAATTTCTCACAGACAGGAAAGCACATACCACAGCCTTTGACCAGTTGTGGTGCCCTGGTTGGAACGAGAAAAAATCACTTGAATGGATCCATTGAGGTGGTTCGATGCTGCGACACAAGCATCTCAGATGAGCCCTCAATCCAATGAGCTAAATCGCGCCCCCTGCCTAAAAAGAAATGCCAACTGCTATTGTTTAATTGAAGTTAGCTAAAACGAATGTAAATTCTGTGAAAATAACTTCTTCTTTTTTCTTCTTTTTTTTGCAATGTATTTTATAAGTTGCATTTGCAAGACAAAATAAATAAAAAATAACCCCCACTTTTTAGTGTGCACCTGCCCCAACGCAATAATGTAATGACACATTATTTTCATGATTTACGGACAATGCTGTAACTTGGTAATAACGATAACAAATAATTTACAAAAGGTCAACGTACCTGTGATCACCACAGAAAAATATAAGAAAGCATTTATCAATATTTGTATTGTTTTTTCAACGAAAATCTACTTGCTTAACTGGACTATGTTAAGCTGTTATACTTAGTTGATTAACCCAATTTCGTCTTCTACAAGATACCGTATTCCTGTTTCCAGGATACATTACAATTGTTTATGTCTCTCCCAACATTTTAAAATTTACTTGATCAGTTATTTTATCCAGAGCCTGTCCTGTAGGACCACTGTAAACTTTGTTAAGAGTCCCACACAGAATAGTTCATTGCACTGTAGTTAGAGGAAACTAAAATAGTTCACTAGGTTTCAGTGGATATATTTGTCAGTGTCCCACACTGAATAGCCCATTGTGATGCAGTCAGAGGGAACTAAAATAGTTCACTAGGTTTTAGTGGATATTATAATAATACACTCGGTGTGTGAACGAGAAGATTATAATAATAAACTTGATTACTTTTCACTTTTCAGCTCCAGTGAACAATGTCAGCATTGAAATATCTGAATCAATGTCAGATTCAGTTAGCATCACAGAAGGAAACCCAGCCGTTTTTACCTGTGTCATACAAGGAGCCAAACCAGCTCCCAGTGTCTCCCAAGTCACGTGGTACAGAGAGGTGTCACCAGGCAATAACGAGTCACTACCAGGTATTCCAGGAAACACGACCACCTCAGACAGAATCACATCAATCAATCTGACGTATACAGCTCGCAGACAAGACCAGGACCAGAAGGTGTTCTGTGCTGCAACAAACAGCTTGATGGTAAACCGGAGTGTCCCTGCTGTTATCTCAAATAAGATACAACTGAACATTCAGAGTAAGTATGACAATAAGATATTTTGTTAAAAAATCCTATTTATCAAATGTCAGATAAAGTATGGAACAACATTGAGAATTGATTTAATCACCTAAGAAAACATCTGTGTAACTGAAATTTCAGGGGTTTTTGTTTTACATTGTTTGGCACGTTTCCTAATTATTATACTATACCACCGAGGTTTAAGCTGTTGTTCGCCAGTTCGCCAAATACAAATTAAAATAAAATTTGGCGAACATATTTGGCTAATAAGAAAATTGCATGCTACTTTCGATCTACCGGCATATTGTTGTTTTGACTTTTGGTTGTTCACTTATTATTTTTTACTTATTTTGTAATTCCCGCCAACGTCTGCACGTCTATGTGTGCACGTAAATGGTTCATACAGGTACTCAGCGGCATTGTCGTCAATCTAAATATCTCGGTATTCTGTTACATACGATTCTATACACTTCGGGCGATTTCATCTCTGACATTTACATTTTTCGAGTATCAGTCTTTAACTTAGTAAAGCTGCAGCACATTGAGTTTTATCGGACATGCGTTGGCAAATTTTTTTAAATTTTTTTTTGCAGTGGACAATTTGATCAAAGATCGGATCTGTACACTCACTTAGTATCTGTCTATGAACTGAACTGGACTGTCTTTTTTCACTTCCATCCACCAACGCATCTTATTTTTGTTTTTATTTGGTTAACTGAAATTGAATTTGGCTAAAACATGTTTGACCAAATTAGCGACATTAATAATATTTTGGAGGGTCGAGCGTAACCCTACATCACCATATATATGTCATGGGGTTGGTGTTTGTCACAAAGTGGGAGTGTATCACACAAATAAACAAAACTATGACAACTGCTTTCTGTGAATATGCAGCTCGGTATATGTCGATGATTTTCAGATTTGCTACAGGTAATCCAACATCAGTTGCAGCTTTCTTTCTATTCTCAGTCAAGGTCTGTTTACATGCATCAGAATCATTCTGTTCAGTATCACGTCGTGATTCGCTACGCAAGTTTCAGAGATAGCTACACAACTTGGTCTGCATATTAAAAAAAACATGTACCCATATATTGCATATAATATTTATATTACGTTATATAACCTTACGCGCAGTACATGATGCAATGTAGATGACGACATGGCATAACGGTGCTCGTTTTACAGCCAAATGTTTGCAGTACACAGTAGTTATGTGGTTGCACTAGAAAATACAGCACGCGGAAGGGTCTACATTATATACGGCTAAACTCAAACCAAGAACGAAGTCCCAAATTGTTAAGTAAACCATTTTATCTTGCACTTAATGGTCGAACAGCAGTTGGGTCAAATACTAGCCTTCTCTCCTGTGAACCCTCTCACAGGGAAATCAGAGTATTTAACAATTTTTCCCTCGAACCGGTAACCCATTAAATTTGAAGAAGCAACTATATATCCTACATTTAGGCGAAATGAACAAATTGTGAATCGTATGTTAAATGTATTGTCATTTATGTCTTGGACACTTCACAAGATGTTTTAGCAATTTCACTCGCTTGCAATTGAGAACCAAGCAATCATTTACACAACCAATTGAAAGGCAGAGGACAACGATTGCCTTGTGTTGCTTTCAGCGAAGCCGTTGATAACATCTGGTGTTGCTGCAAGTGGCAGTAACACATATATGAATGTGCAAATTGCAGTTGATTTATAAAATGAAAATAACCTTGATTATATTAGTGCTAAAAACGTACTGCATTATTTTGCATTACTTAAAATTTTATTTGGTGACAGACACCTTAAGATAGCCGAATGCTTGGTTTCAAGGAGCCAATAGGTCGAATAAATTACGGTGACCCATCAATGTTCGACCCAGTGAGATTCTACTGTAATTATTTTGTCTATGCTGTTAAAGCCGTTGCTTAAGAAAATGTACCATTCCATGTCTACGAAACAAATGAGTCAGAAATTTCTCCGTGTACAGTTGATACCGAGATAGCTCACTTGACAGCAAGCGTGGAGAACGCTCCTGTCAAGTAGTCCCATACCGAAATACTGCGGCGTCACCATTCATCTCATCATCATCCATGTTTGTAATGTCAACTAAAGTATGTGTGTGTGTGTGTGTGTGTGTGTGTGTGTGTGTGTGTGTGTGTGCGTGTCCGTGCGTGCGTGCGTCAGGCACAGCGGAGCTTGAGTCTGAATATTAAATTAAAATATTACTGATATTTTCCAACATTTTCCCTGATGTAAAATACTAGTAGAACGCAATAAGGACATCTAGTTTTCAAACTTTTCTGGGAGATCATGCCCGCAACACCCACGTTAACAAAAACTGGTGGCTTAGGTGAAAGTCTTATAGCAGTGTGTTTATTGACAGTGTTGTATTTTTCTAGATTATCCAGAGCGCATGTCTGCTTTAAGTGCAGGTGCTATATCGGGAATTGTGATCGCTGTTGTTCTGGCTCTTGCTATTCCTACTGTGTGGATACTTTATAAGAGGTAATTAAGAGGTGTGTGTGTGTGTGTGTGTGTGTGTGTGTGTGTGTGTGTGTGTGTGCGTATGTGATTGTGTGTGCATTATTTGAAGAAACATACACATTAAATGTTGTTTTTAGTTGATTTTTGGTGGGGTAGTTGTTGGGTGGGGGGTTGGTATTAGGAAGTAGTTGAGTGGGTGTGCTATTTATTCTTAAATATCAGTATGTTTGATTGAACTTTTTAACCAAATGTATTTTGTTAATTTCATTGCTTTAATTTGATTTTTTTTTTTTTTTGCATCAAAGTGAAAATGTAATTATTAATAAACAACACCGATGTTGATCCAGGAATGATTTCCTAAAACAGGAGGAGTTGTTGCTCATTAAAAAAAAAAAATATTGGCGTTTATAGGATTTGATACCGGGAGGGGGTCATCTACACTGTCTACGAGTCATGTTGTGGAAAACATTACGGTTATGGTAAAAGCGAAGAACGAACACATTTGAATAAAGAATGAATGAATGTTTAACGACACACCAGTACAAAATACCCTTCGGGTATTGGGTGTCACACAAGGTTTTAGATACAGATCCTGAGAGATTGATTTCCAGGGCGATTTAGTCGTGTTTTGCTACTGACTGTTCTCTTTGGAACATTTTCTATGATAACAACTAATAAGTTTTGCCCTATATGTAGGCCATCATTTCGGTTGGAAATTTATTAAAGAGACTATAATGTTGACTATAATAGCTGGGACATTTTAATAATAATAATAATAATAATAATAATAAATATAAATATAACTGTAAGCTAAGCTATGATAGCTGTACAGACTTCTGTTAATTAATTATAACAATAATTACCCCCCACCCCACCCCACCCCACCCCACCCATACATACGCAGACACTGTCACCTAATACTCAGAAATATATTTTATTTCATCGATAATTACCCCCACCTCCCCGCCCACATACAGCACACACTGCCTGGTAACCTAACTGCAAAATTGCATTCAAATCGGTCAAGAACTTAATTTACAAACCACAATAATACTTTTTAAGAACATGGCCAGCTGTCATTGGCTGACCTCTTACACAGAGTTGTGTATTGCCCATTTCGGTTCAACAGTCTATGGTTAGACGGCTGAAGTATCCAGGCGTGCAGACTGTATTTTTTTTAGGTTGTTTCATTTTGTCTTGCTATATTAACAAATGACATTGCACTAATTTCTTAGTTTACACGTTAATAAAGAAGTAATGATCAATACTAGCATATACATTGTATTCATGTCTCCTTCATAGATTTAACGATACAAACTGGTCAAATACGTACAATTTTTATTTACAAAATCTATCAGAAATTTCAAAATTGTAAAACCAGTTTATTACACTCTAAAGAGTCGATTACATCAGTGGAAAATATATTGGTGTAACTTCTTGAAAATAGTAGCCCAGGAAGTGGCGACAACGGGTTTCTCTCTCTCAATATATGTGTGGTCCTTAAAGGGAAATTCCTGAGTTTGCTGCAATTTTTAATATGTTATCGACTAACAGAGACTTTTTAAAAATTGTAATTACATATCAAATATATTTTTCTGCATAAAATATTAGCGGCTGTATATGAAACGTGTTTCGGATCGTTCTAATATATGTACTAGGTTAAATTTCATAGTATTTCCTAAAACATAGTTTTTTTCGTATGTAAGAAATTATTTGAAGACAAAATCCAGTTTGGGCTTCTTAAAAATATTAAAACGACCAGAAACGCATTGGATATACAGACACTGATATTCTAAACAAAAAAATATATTTAATATGTAACTTTAATCGTAGAAATATGTTATTAGTCGAACAAATCTTACAATGCAGCAAACTCGGGAATGTCTCTTTAACCGTATGTCCAACGCCATATAACCATACAAAATATGTAATATTATGAATAAATCATAGTTTTTATTTATTTACAGGGAAATAAAGAAGAAAGCTGAAGATGTCCAGAACGAATCTAATAACTAACAGAAACCAAAATTAAGCTCACAACCATGCATGTTTTCGCAATTAGTACCTGAATACGGAAGACAGAAACATGCTAACGCTAGAATTCAAGTTTTCTGTTTTCCATTCGTATGAACTGTATCAGTAATCAAGGTTTTATATTTTATTGAGCATTCCAGTATTTTATATCTGGTTGGGGTATTTTTATATAAATTATAGCTCAAATTAGACTAAAGTTGCAGTTCCATAATGCAGTTTGTCACTAATTTTATATTAGTTATCAAACATAACTATTGTGTATTTGCATAAAACAGTAACTGATGAATTGGCTTTTAACTGTACAATGAATAATGTTAAAATTCATATAAAACATTATTGTATTAAACTCCTAACATGTTTAGAAACAAAAACGTGTGTGTTTAAGGGGGGGGGGGGGGGGGGGGTCTTAAAACATATAAACTGTATACATTATACGTCAAAATGCTCCAACAGCGAAGTACGGCAGTTTTGCCTTAATTGTTAGTTATAATCAGTAAAACAGTATGAATACATAAAAGGCAGATTTGCATTCGCAGTCACTTTATTTAAGTGTTCCATTATACAGGTATTTTTGTCCTAATGTTTTTATAATACCAAATGGATTTCGCCATCCAATAATTTCGAACGTAGATACGAAAAAAATATGTATATTACAAAAAAAAAAAAAAAAATAATAATAACTGCTACAAACTTAAGGACACCTACAATAGATATACAGACGCTGGTATTCAAAACCAGAACATGTATTTAATATGTAATTTTAGTCACATAAAAAATTATATTTGCCGGAAACATCTTACGATGGCAGTGACATCAGCATAGTTGCCTCAGTGGCAATATGTTAAGAAGTGTTTTATTTATTTACACTCAGAATGTTTTAAAACAAATTAATAAAAAATAAATGTATGTGAGTAAAACTATGGGCCTAAAACTTAACTATATGCTTCGAGTAAAAAGTATTATTCCTTCTGTTGCTTTCACGTAAGTGCTGCAAAGTGTCTTACAAAATACCAAAAAAATATGTTAGAAATATTTTTCCGAAAACAAAGATGCCTCATACTTGATGTTATTTTAATGTTTTCAGTACCTACACTACACAGCAAGAAATGGACATTATCTCACCATTCAAGAGCAACATCATATGAATTATTCCACTATTCAAGAGAGTCAAATCTTGGTCCTTTTTCCTGTTACCCAAAAACTAATTTTGATGCAAAATTGTAAAAAAAAGTTTATCAAATTGAAATAAGATTTATTGGAAATGAAAACATGCAATGTGATCATCTGGTATTGCTCATTGCGCTATTTTTCGTTTCAGCCAGTGCATCACGACTGGTATATCAGAGGTCGTGGTATGTGCTATCCGCTCTGTGGGATGGTCCATATAAAAGATCCCTTGCTACTAATGGAAAAGTGTAGCGTGTTTCCTCTCTAAGACTATATGACAAAATTATCAAATGTTTGACATGCAATAGCCGATAATTAATAAGCCAGTGTTCTCTAGTGGTGGCATTAAACAAAAACAAACTTTAAACTTTTCTGGTATTTGACTACAACTTGGCAAAATATGTTTTGTCCAGTTATAACTACTTTATCTCAAGGTTAAACATTTCTGACTAATTTACGCAGATCTATATGCATTTGTTCACCGTTATGTTTTCGAGCCTACAGTACAACTGTTGCTCATATATAAACATGCCATAAAGTCAGGTTTACCTATTAAATATAGACACGACGTGTCCATACTCTATATGAATGAGCACACGCATTTCACTACTATTTTACAGTGAACAGTACATGCAGTTTTCCCAAATGCAAAGTGTGAATACATTTAAACTGTCATATTACATAAAAATAGCATACTTAAGTTTTGAAACTATGTACCAATGTGTACATGTCACTATTTAACATATATTCTAACTATGCATTAAATGTTCTTGAATGCAAATAGCTCGATTTTTCATGGTTACTTATTTGTTCTAAATTGATCCAACTTGTTGTTTTTTGGGGTTTTTTTGTTTTTTTTGCATATGCCATTAAGTGCAGAAAATTAACAAAATTGTGTTGTTAGTGTGACCAGGATGGAGTTAATATTCATAAGAAAAATGGTACCTACCTCATATCGAAATGGTACCTACCTCATATCGAAATGGTACCTACCTCATATCGAAATGGTACCTACCACAATTAAACCAAAGGTTTTAGAATGAGTACTTTATAATATCTGGAATTGCCAACGCACACCCCCCCCCCCCCCCCCCCCCCCCGAAAAAAACGAGAAAAAAACCCCACATAAATAGACAACATAAAACAGCAAATAACTTGTTTGCCTAAGCAAATCCAGGTTCAAAATTTTAAAAATAAAATTTAAAAATGAGCATATGGCTCCCGACCTTGATCCAGTATTTTACCCTTCATTGTTTTTTCAACTAAATAGTGTTTGTATTTTTAGGTACATATTTTAACATAGTTTCCATTGCTTTTTTTTATGTATATAGCTAGATGTTTCATGATTACGCATTCTTTGGACCGACTTTAGATGGTTTACGTTGTTTTAAGGTTTCCTTTCATTTGGGTGTTGTTGTTTTTTCATCCATTCTACTTCTTTGTGTGCGTTTTTTTAAAATATTAATATCCCATTCATTGCAGAAATGTAACAAAAGTGCCATGTGGTTGTGATTAGTAATCATAAAATTGTATCGAAATGGACTTCACGGTACCTACCTCATGAATAAAAGTTGCCACAAGAAAAATTAATGCTTTTAGTATGAGTGCTTTAGAAAATCTACGTTTTTTTTTTTTTTTTTTTTTTTTAAAGAAGAAGAAAGGGTTAGTATCTGTGTGGGTTTATTACGGGAGCCAAGGGTTCATTTTGTTTAGATTGGTTTTGCTCAATTCATCCTACTTGACAAAAATCTTTTTGTACATGTTTTGGACATCCAATTAAGTGCAAAGAGTTAATAAAAATGCTACTTTAGTGTGACCTAGAAAGGGGTTAATATTCATAAAATGGACAATACAGTACCTACCGTATGAATTAACATTGCCACAAGCAAAACTAATGCTTTACAAGAAATGGAAAGAAAATCTACATTTTTGACTATTTGAGTCTAACCGTGGTGGAGGTTAATTTCTGTTATTGTCCATGGGTTGCAAACGCTCCCGCTCCCACCTTATAAAATTATGAAGAATTACCCCTAGACAACATAAAGCAGCTATGACACACATGTATTCGGCAAATCCAGGTTTCTCCCCCTCCCCCTAAAAACCCCGCAAAACATACTACTACTACTACTACTACTATTACTACTACTACTACTACTACTAATAATAATAATAAATAAATAAAATAATAACAATAATAATAATAAGCCCTATGGCTCTCGGAGTAGCCCCAGTATTTTACTTTTTATTGTTTCTTTAACTAAATAGTGTTATATATGAATGGTTGCATACCACTAATTGACGTGTATTTTACATGCACACTGAAATCGAAGATTGTATATAGCTAGATTTGTTATGGTTATGTTTTCTTTAGATGAACTTTAATCCAGGTGCCTAGCGTTCATTTTATTATATTTTATTTTCATTTTATCCTACTTGACGTAAATATTTTAATGCATTTTTGTTTTGAGTATCTCATTAAAGACAGCAATTTAACAAACGTGCAGTTAGTGTAACCAGGAAGGGGCTATTATTCATAAACTAGTATCAAAAGATAATGTACATTACCTACCCCATTAATAAACATTGACGCAAGCAAAAATAATTATTTAGTATGAGTACATAAAATCTACATTTTGTCACAATTAAACCAACAATTTCAGGGTCTATTTTTTCCTAGAGTTTTAGATTGATACTTTTGAATCTCACAAAAATTGATTTCATGGGCAGTTTTCACAAACTACTGAAAAGAGATTTTCGAAATTTTGAATTTATGAATTTGTATAAAATCTTTTAAATTTATGTTCAGATTTAAAAGTAGTTTTTTTCAGTAGTTTTGATTGGGTTGTTCTGAAACTTTGTACTATGATCTTCTGTTGCAGTCTCCATAAACTACTAGAGAAATATTTAATAATTTAAATTTATAATTTGAAAAAGTCTATCTTCTCCTGGAATCGTGATCGGACAATTATGAAACTTAATACTGCGATACTGCAATTTACAAACTAACATAATAATGTTCTGGAAGTTTCGATTTTTTTTTCATTGAATTTTTAAAATGTTATTAAAAACGTAACATTGAATAGTCTATGAATGATCATCTACTAGCAACAAAAATCGAAAATTAAATAACGGAGCTCTCTATACTGACAGACGTGTTGTCGTTTATTTAAATCAGCAATATAACTTAATAGCGCTTGCATTTTGTACAGATATTCAAATACACAAGCTAAGATTAGCTTTAGATTATGCTCATTTTCAATTGTTGCATTGCTGTTGTGTGTTTCATGGCGTTACCTCGTTTCATCAAATAAACTCTCAATTTTAGTAGTGTTTGTCTTTGTTTATGAAGATACCAAAACAAGCAACTCACTCTTTATATGTTTTTGGATGCTGGGGTGTTCTAAACATTTGGTTTTGCTTTGTTTACAGAAAGTACATGTATAAGATCAGTGGTGCAGTCACCGTAGGCTTCATACAAAATAAATACCGTGTAAGTGAAACGTTTTGAAAAACTGATGCTCTTTAAACCACAATTCCCTCCAAACGGAACTTGTTCTATGGTCCCATGTTTTGCATATTTTAAACACTGAAATTAACACCTGAAAACCCCTATACTCTAGTCACGTGACAAGACGTGTTTATCCGAGGTCTTCAATAATAAAAAAATGGACTGAAACGGGTAATTAATTTATGTATTTGTATAATTATTGGCGTATGTAGATAAAACGTTTTTGTCGCCAAGAAATAAAAAGAGAAAATGAAATAAGGGTGAAACTGATAAGCCTTGTGATGAATTTATATTATAAACTCATCACAAGTATGGCTTGCACATGTAGTCGGAGCGCATATTTTGTGAAATCTAACGTTGGCACTAGATTTAATTATGTTTGCATCTACCCGACTTCGTGCATTTCCTTAGTTATCCCATGTCTAAAAGTACAGGTGGTGATCGCTGATTTTCATGTCTCAAAAAAATGCAGACTTTAAGTCTAATAGTTTAGTATTGTGTGTAATAGTTTATATTTATATAATTTTACTTCTTGTGTGGTGAGAAATGGTTTGAAATAGATATGGGCCAGATAACATCCGTTCTAAAACGATTTTGCCATATTGGTATTTGTTGTTTCTGAATATGTTACGGTGTAATAGTATCATTTTGATCCTTATTCTATCGAACAAAGTTTCCTTGGACAGGCGAATCGTCTAAAGGAACGTTTGTGTCTATCTTACTAATTTTAGTGGGGGTTTTAAAGATATACATTGAATGAATGACTCACTGATATTCTAAAAAAAATACATTTACGTCGTCAATATAATTAAATTCAGTTAATGTAAATAATTATTCACGGTCATCAACTAGATATCATATTTGAGAAATGCCTTTTTCGAGCCATTTTTGTTTTAGAAACGTTTTCCTACTGATTTTTATATGACAATTATAAACATATTTAAAGTCTGTCACCTTCAAAACTGTAGAGATATCACACAAAATCATTCTAAAACAAGTTGCTAATATGTTTATAACACCTTCGAGGGAAATCATTACCAAATACAGGAATATTACGAAGCATCTCGGAGCAGCACAAGTACAATGGGCGGGTAATCAACCATTTTTCTTTATGGGCGCACACAGACAACTTAATAAAACCATAGAGGGGTACAGGCTCCAGTATATCAGAGGAAATGTCCGCCTGAGTTGAATACACATACTGGGGGGGGGTGGGGGGGGGGGGGGGGGGGGGGGGGGGGGGGGGGGGGGGGGGGGGGGGGGGGGGGGGGGTTCTAGCCTGCCATTGAAAAGGAAAATATTGGATAATTATGGACGGGACAGCCTACAAACTAGAAATATCCTGGATTCCACACAACAGTAAAGACAGCGATACGCCAGATAGGCAGAATATGACACTCCAACACTACATATGAAGAATTAATATTCCCGAACTGTTGTGGATATTCCTTACCGTGTTGAACATTAGTTACCAGTGATTAACATACCTCAACCGTTATGGAGATTCCTTAATAGTGAATTCCGTTCCTTACTAGTGATGAATATTTCTTACCAGTGATTAAAGTTCCTTGCCAAAGATGAACATTCCTTATTAATGGTGACTATTCCTTACCAGTGGTGAATATTCCTTGTCAGTAATGACTATCCCTTACGAATGATCAACATTCCTTACAAGTGATCAACATTTCTTACTAGTAATGGACATCTGTGCCAGTCACGATTACTCTTATAGAAAGTTTATAAATACCTTGGGGCCATTCACATATTATGTAACGTTTGAGGGGTGGGTGTAGCGTTACAGGGTCGTGGGTGGATGTACTGAATAGTGTTACGTAAATTTTAGTATTGTTTTTCACAAATGCTCTGTGAAGGCAACAATGCTTAACGTAGGTAGTTATAGCTGGATGTAAAACTATAATAATGATTATAATTCGAGTTCAAATCCATATTTGCACTCTCCCAAATCACAAAACACATCATGTTAAAATTATATTACACTCATAGCATCACTCGTGTGTGAAAGTGTGTGTGCGTGTGTATGTGTGTGTATGTGTGTGCGTGGGGTGGGGGTCCTCCACATTTTATATAATATTTTTGGGGTGTATGGTCTCAACATGCAATATCAACATGCAAGCATCCCCACCTCCTTGGGTTCAGGGTATATGCGACCAAATTGCTAAACTAACTCTGACGGCTAGTGAAATATACAAGCGTACTGAAAAATTATAGATCATTGAAACTAAAATCGCCACCATCGAAAACACATTACATGAACAGTACAAGTGTCAAGTCTGCTCATGATCGCATAAGTAAAGTGGAAGACAGTTGCCAGTTTATCAGTAACACATTCGATGCACTCAATACTGAAAGAAACGAGACCAAACATTCTATAGATGATCTTCAAATAAATATGAAAATAGCCCAGGAAGATATTTGTTACCTTTCTAAAATCATATATGACTTGCAGGATGAAAATGACTGACTTCACGACGAAGTGCTGTATCTGCAAACACGGTCTATGAGATTCAACCTTTTGTTTTACGGCATATCAGACAAGGGCCAAAGTGAGGACACAGAACAAGTTTTAACATCATTTTTGGAGAAAGAAATTGATATTGTCAATGCTCCCATCCAAGTCACACACAGATTAGGTTCATACCGCGAATCTCAAAGAAACCCGAGGACAATTGTGGCACATTTTGAAAAGATAAGGGATAAGGAGAGAATAAAACGGGCTGCAAAGAAATTAGCAGGCAAGCCATATGGTATTGGTGACCAGTTCCCCCAAGAAATTGCTGAGAGGAGAAAAGAATTGTACCCCATTTACAGAGCAGCAAGACGGGACAACAAGAAAGCCATTCCCAAAGTTGACAGACTTTTCATTGAGGGAAAAGAATACTTACCTGCAACTAAGAACCCATACCAACCTGCAACTAGGAACTCAAATACACCACACACAAACCCACCGTCTGGGTCTCCTCAAAATAAATCAACCCCCCCCCCCCCCCCCCCCCCCCCAGGAAAAAACACAGGCAAAGCACTCCTACCCAAGCTACTCCACTACCCAGGACAAACAGGTTCACTGGTTTACCCATGGATGACAGCAGTTAGGACAGTCAAGGAGACCTACACTCTAGATTTCATCAACCGGCTCTACAAAGATCTATATGTATTGACTCTAAGGTTAACACTAATAGTAATACTGTATCTGTATCAATCTCAAAAGACTAAGTATAGATACACCCCCAGCTGCCATGTAAATAGATATTCAAATGTCTGCAATACTGAAACTGACTTACCTGTACCTTTCTCAAAAAACATTGTATATAGTGATACACCCCCCAGCTGTTATGTAAATATATATCCTAATGGTTGTAAAACTGAAACTGACTTACCTGTTTATTTTTTTTAAAAAACACTGTACATAATAAGACATACCCCAACTGTCATGAAAATAGATATTCTAATATTTGTAATATTGTAACTGATTTACATGTACCTGTGACCCAGTCTAAAATAAGGAAAGAATGCCAAGGGACAAAAGGTACTTTTACACCAAAATTATCTTCTTTCTCTTCTGTTACTAATTGTACAGTGGAAAATATGTTTTTTAAACAGTGTACATGACAGACACAACCCCATAGTGAACAACCATTCTGAAGCTAATACAGAACATAACATTACAACTAATGTTGATCCCAAACTACTATCCCCAGCAGTGCCTTACCTACCACAATACATGCAGATATACTGTCTGATAATTCCTTAGACGGTGTAAATAGTATAGATAGAGTAGAAAATAATTACACAAATTGTATCAATTTGAAAATACTTAGTTTGAATGTATGTGGTTTAAGAAGCAAACTTGTGATACCAGACTTTGTAACATATATCTCACAGTATGATATTCTATGCTTCATAGAAAGCAAAACAGATGCAACTGACTGCATGTCTACATTAATTCCAGGTTACACAGTTTATCTAAACAACAGAACAGGTAAAAGACCATCAGGTGGCATTGCTATTGGTGTTAGAAATGAACTGACTCACCTGATTAAAGTAAATGAAAACAATAATTCACAATATATCTCCTGGTTTAGTATTATAACAAGTAAAACAAACTGTATAACTGCTGGTGTTGTATATATCCCTCTAATTGGCTCACCCTATGTTCTTGAAAATGAGATTTTTCAAAATGTGGAACCTGGAAAACCCATGATTTTAGTGGGTGATTTTAATGCAAGAACAAAGTGTTTACCAGATTATACTAAACCAGATGATAATTCTATATATATATTGAAAATATTGATATAGAAACTTTCTTGAATGATATATCAAAGCTTGATAGTTTAAATATACTTAGAGACCGAGAAAGTAAATGGGCATGGTCTTAAACTTCTAGAATTATGTAAATAACATAATATATATATATATATATATATATATATATATATATATATATATATATATATATATATATATATATATATATATTAAATGGTAGATGCGGTAAAGATAAATATGTAGGTGATGTAACTAGTAAAGACTGTAGTCTAATTGATTATGTTATTGGTTCTCATCATATTTTTGAAATTGTTAAAAATTTCGAAGTCTGTGAATTTGACCCACTTTTCTCTGATATTCACTGTGCATTAAGGTTTGAACTTACCTGCAACAGTAAAGATAACTGGAATAGACACGACACAAATAACGAATGTATAGATGAAGAAACAATACCTGTTAAGATACGTAGACGGATTCCCAATAAACGCGAGGCATTTATTAATAACATTGATACAAACCTATGTCAAACAATCTCAGTAATTTTAGACAACGAATCTATTGATATCCAAACACGTGTCAAGCAAACAGCCGCTACATTGAAAAATCTATTTTTAGACTCTGTTGCAATAACTTTTGGTCACGTGCATGCATGTTTCAACAGCCGTGGCAAACCGCCAAATAGTAAGTGACCTTGGTTTGGGAAAATGTGTCAGAATCTACGAACAAAATATCACGAGTCGAAAAAGCAGTATGCAATAAACAAAAATATAGCTAACAAAGTGAGATTAACAAATGCTAGTAAATCTTATAAAAAGTGTATAGCAAAAGCCATTTCAAAAAGTAAATTCGTTCCGATGACCCAAAAGAATTTTATAAAATATTTAAGGGACAGAAAACACCAGAAAAACACATACCTTCAGTGGATGACTTTTTAAATTTTTTCAGTGATCTAAATAAGAGTGACCAAAATGATACTGTACCAGATTTTAATATAAACGAAGTAATTGACGAAGTAAATAATAATGAAACCATAAACGGAAAATTTAGCGAAGACGAAACTAAAAGGGCCATAAATCAACTGAAAAATAACAAAGCGGCCGGCACCGACCAAGTAATTAATGAATATATTAAATCTACTGCTGACTTATTCATTCCAGTCTATGTTAAATTGTTTAATACAATACTAGATCATTCTGTTTTCCCAGACGAATGGCTTAAAGGTACAATTATCCCAATCTATAAAAATAAAGGGGACCATTCATTACCTGAAAATTATCGACCCATAACTTTACTCTCCTGCTGTTCTAAATTATTTACAACTATACTGAATAACCACTTAAAAACATTTATTGAAGAAAATGATATTTTGAGTGAAGTGCAGTCAGCTTTTCGAAAAGGATATTCAACAATAGACCATATATTTACATTACATACTTTGATAGATATTTTAAAAAACAAAAACAGAAATTATTCTGCACTTTTGTCGATTTCCAGAAAGCTTTTCATGTTGCGATTCTGTTCAAATAAATTTCTTCCGACACATCTTGCCAACAAAAAAATCCACCCCATTATTTATGTTATACGGAGAACTGGGGAAAGTGCCCGTGGAATTAAATATTCAAAGAAGAATGGTTTGTTACTGGGCACGCATTATTTCAGGGAAACAATCAAAATTATCATTTCTTCTATACAGATTTATGTTGACAGATCATGTTTCAAACAGAATAAAGTATAATTGGCTCACTAGTATTAAACATATTTTGGAGCATTTAGGAATGAGCGATGTTTGGATATCACACACCTTTTTTTCGTTAACTTGGCTCTCACAACAAATTAAAATTTGGCAAAATGATCACTATTTACAAATATGGAATAATAGCATATCAATGTCATCAAGAGGCAAAACCTATCAACTTTTTAAAGAAGAACTCATTTTTGAAAAATATTTAAATATAATTCCCGAAAGGTTGTGGAGATTAATTATAAAATTTAGAACGTCAAATCACTATTTACCTGTCGAAACTGGAAGGTGGAATAACATATTATTTGAAGACAGGTTGTGTACTTTATGTGATGAAAGTGACATTGGTGATGAATTCCATTATTTATTTGTATGTATATTTTTTCATAATTCCCGAGTAAGATTTTTACATCCCTATTATTATACTAGACCAAGCACCTACATATTCAAAGAACTAATGAGCAGTAAGAAAATAAGTGTATTAAAGAAGTTGGCGAAATTTATAAATGTAATTTGCCAGGTTCTTAAACGTCCTTGTAACTGAATAACTCATGTTACAATCAAAACTGTTTCCTAGCTATATTACAATTATTATTATTATTATTATTATTATTATTATTACTGTACCATGTACTACCATTACTATTACTACTACTGCTACTATTATTATACTACTACGACTACGATTACTGCTACCACCATATTACTACTACTACTACTACTACTACTACTACTACTACTACTACTACTGTTACAGTTATTTTCAATTAATATCATATACAAGTAAATGCATGTATTATGTATTATCATATGCTATTATTTCATCCTCCTGTAAACCATCTTGTCACGTTTATACTATTTATTATGTATGTTCCTCTAACGCCGTTGTGGAACGGCCTGAGTGTAATAAAGTTCTGTTCTGTTCTGTCTAATGTTACAGAGGGGAAGGAGTTTGTCTAATTTTGACCAAAATAGCGTTACGTAATCTTTTAACGGCCCTTGGATTAGTGAAAGTATAAATGATTAATAAAAAGTCACAATTATTTGACATGCAGTTTCCACTGCAATAAAACAAATAGTAAAAATCAATTGAGAAAAGAAAGCCGTTTCGAGGCTTTAAATAGTTTAATCTGACGCAGTGTTTTAAAACTGTACTGTATTGCCAAACAATTTTCGATCATCAAGCTCAAACTGAAACATAACAGAGGAAAAAATAGTTGACGACTTTAAAAAAACAAAAAAAATACGCCCCCCCCCAAAAAAAACCAAAAAAAAAACCCACACACAAAAACAACAACAACAAAAACAACCCCAAAACAAAACAAAACAAACAAACAAACAAAAACAACACACAACAATCCTTCCTCGGAAACCATATTATTAGCGATATTTGTGCGGATTGGATAAACATCATTGAAATAGATAAAATGTTTTGCATTTACCATAGTTTGACACCCAATAGCCGATGCATTTTTCATACTGGGGTGTCGTTAAACAGTCATTCATTCATTCATTCATTCATTCGTTGAAATAGAGGGACAAACTGTGGATATAGATGCTGCCAAATTTACCAAACGCAAACACAATCGCTGTAGAGATCCGGACATTTCTACCCTTAATTAAAAAAAAAAAATGCAGGGTATATTTAATTTGTACGAAGCATATGTTGACTGCATCACTGTTCTTATATACATGTACCTTCTTTAAACAAATTATGAATGGATGAAATAATGTTTAACAACACTCCGACACCAAACAAATATCTAAATAAAGATATATGTGTAACAATTGTGAACCGTCTTAATCTGAAGCTAATCTTAGCTGTTTTATTAGAATATCTATATAAAATACAAACACCATTAATTTGAATTGCTTATTTAAATAAACAACAAGAGGCCTGTCAGTCTAGATAGCTCCATTATTTAATTTTCAATTGTGTCGCTTGTAGATGATAATTCAAAGAGACTTTTGAGTTTTAAAATTCCAAACTTCCAAAATATTTCTCCATGGGCGGATCCAGGACATATTTTTAGGGGGAACCAAGTAAAAAAGGGGCACCTTCACTCGTTACAAGAGCATCTTGATAAAAGCTTTAATATTTGCAGTTAATATAAATGCTTTTGTGTATATACCACAGTGTACGAACGGAAGTGTACACTAAATGACTAGCTTTTTTCTTGGCATCTTGATAGCAAAATTACCCCTTTTCAGACCGTGATCAGTTCCTCTTTTGGAGTTTTAAAGCAAAAAGTATTGTTTAGCGTTGACCGCCGTCGAAATGACAGGGGCCGGCAGAACGGGTGAGAGGGGGGGGGGGGGGGCACGGAAAAAACCCATAGAATCAACTTTTCTTCGTATATAAGTATGACTATCATATATTTCCTTGTAATTTGACTTTTTATCACGTTGTTGTTTTTTGGGTTTTTTTTTTTGGTTTTTCAAGGGAACTATTCTAGGGACAGATCTGTCTAGGTAGGGCAGATATACACAAAATCGATACAAAGTGGCATTTGAATATTAAAACTTAAAAAAGCACTATTGTAAATTATAACTTTAAAAAGACACTATTCTAGGGACGGCTCTGTCTAGCTAGGGCAGTTATACATAAACACAATACAAAAGGGCACTTGTAAATTATAACTTTAAAGGACACTATTCTAGGGACAGGTCTGTCTAGGTAGGGCAGATATACACAAAAATGACAGAGCCTATTGTTCATTAGTAATTTTGAAGATCTATACAATTTCAAAGCAAAAACAATTAGGCTATCACTATGCATCTTTGATCACGCAACTTTAAGTCGCTTATTACTCGCGTTAGACAATGTGGTGAACACCATTGAGCCTCAGTAACACAGACACACGCACAACTTATCTTCATGGAGCTAAAAATGCAAAACTATTTTTATACAAACAAAAAGGCACTTGAACATTTTGAGGGCACGTGAAAAAAATTGGGGGGACGCATCTCCCTGCCCCCCCCCCCCCCCCCCCCCCCGGATCCGCCTCTGATATCTGTTAGTTTGTTCATATTGTAAGAGAATCGCAGTATTAAGTTGCATAGCTATCCGATCAAAATGCAAGGTGAAGGTAGACTTTGTAATGTTGAATTAAACTTATTTAATAAATAAATACAATTTATTGTCTCGCTATTAGTTTGTGGAGATTTCCCCAGAGGATCCTTGTACCAAGTTTCAGAATAACCTAATCAAAACTATAGGAAAACTAGACTTTCAAATATGGACATAATTGTTTACAAAGTGATAATATATATATATATTTTTTTTTTTAAATCATACATTTAACATTTAGAAACTATCTCTCCACTAGTTTGTGAAGACCGACTCTGAGAATCTTTGTTCTGAGTTCCAGAAATATCAATTCAAAGCAGTAAAAAAATACATACTTTGATAGTTTCAGTGTTAAATGTATATATATTTTTTTTTGGTTTTATTATTATTAAAAAAAAAAGTTCCAAGAAATGGCAAATTTTCGAAATATCATCCTATTATTTTAGTGCAGGCTGTCCTAGATGACTACTGTACCACTTTTCAGACCTATCAATTGTAATCTCAAGAAGACATACTTTAAAATAAACGTTGACGGACGGACGCCGGACAAATCGGTATAATAGCGGAGCTAACACAGTGTGACAATACAATTTGTAAACTATTTGCATGTAATCTTTACTTGTTTATTAAAATGTCTACATATGAAAAACACAAACACTATAGAAAAGACGGTTCAGATGTTTTATTACTGTTTTGCCATTGTTAATGTTTCCAACTATCAGACCCTTGTTGAGTACTGAAATGACACATTAAATACATTTCGTTATTTTCAATATTAGTGTCTGTACATCCAATGTATTTCTCTGATTGTCCTAAGTCTTGCAATAGCCCAACTTCATTTTATTTCCCAATATATATATGTCTTGTGCGTACTTATTGAGACATACACATTAGTACGATCACAAACACGCTGCATATACAAATCAAGACAATGCAGTTTTAGCCACTGAAGATATTTCCAAATTTGGAAACATTATAATGGCAGAAAACTCTAGACAGTCCATTTAAAGACACCCCCAACCCCCCGAAGAAACAAACAACAAAAACAATGTGTATCAACAATAATCGTATTTAATATAAATACTGCAGCTTGTCCGCGGGCCATAGGCTGAATTGGGGTAGCTCATCGTAACAGAGGGGGGGGGGGGGGGGTGCGTTTGCACCTTTTGGGCAATTCCAGATATTAACCCTTTTTCTTTACGAAGGTTACACCCAACTATTAAACAAACGTAGATTTACTAAAAGCATTAACTGTTATTTGTGGGAACGTTTATCCATGACGTAGGTACCGCACAGTCCATTTCGATACTATTTTATTATTAATAATTCGTTCCTGGTCACAACCACTTTTGTTACATTCTGCACTGAATGGGATATGCAGAAAACGCATAAAAAGTAGGATGAATGAGAAAGAAAACAAATCAAATCAAATGAAACCTTAGCTCCCGGACGAAGTCCACCAATTGTAACACTAAAAAAAAAGGTAAACTATTTAAAGTCCGTCTAAAGAATCATGAAACATCAAGCTATATACATCAAGAAATCACTGGATGTATGCAATGAAAGTCTTCAAATATAGTGTGTATGTTGAATATATATATATATATATATATATATATATATATATATATAGATATAGATATATATAGATATATATACCATATAGTGGTATTTAACCATTCACATATAGTTTGGTAACTGTTTTAAAATATATAAACAAAAATATGAACACCATTTAGTTAAAGAAACAATGAAAGGTAAAATACTTGAGCTTGTGCAGGAGCCAAAGGCTGATTCTCGGGGAACCGGGAAACTGGACTTTTGTTTATTTGCGGAGTAAATGTTGTATAGGGGTAGCTATTCATGATTTTTTAAAATTATTTATTTATTTTTATTATTATTTTTAAAAATTAATTAGTTAAAAAAATTTATTATTGGGGGGGGGGGGGATGGGGCATGGGGTCGTTTGCAACCAAAGACAATTCCAGATATGTATTTCGTTGTGGGGGGTTTTGGTGTTTTTTTGTAAACAAGGTTACATCCAAATATTCAACAATGCAGATGTTTTGCCCTTTCTAGTAAAGTATTAATTCATGCCTGTGACAATATTTATTCATGAAGTTGATACCGTACCGTACAGTCCATTTCGATACAATTTATGAATATTAACCCCTTCCTGGTTACACTAACACAGTGATTTTGTTAAAGGTGTGCACTTAAAAGAATATGCCTTTAAAAAAAATCAAAAAAATCCCATTAAAATAGTGACGTCAAGTAGGATGAAATAACAATAAACACAAAACAATAAATAAAATGAACCCTTAGCTCCAGGACTAAGCTCACAAAGTGTAACACGTAAACCATCTAAAGTCCATCTAAAGAATACATAACTGTGATACATCTAACTATATACATTAAGAAAGCAATTCATATACGTAATGAAAGTTTTCAATTTCAGTGCGCATTTAGAATATGTATCAAATTTTGGCATGCACCGAATCAAATATAGCTTCGAAACTATTTTAAAATATGTACACAAAAGATACAAACACTATTTAGTTAAACGAACAATGAAAGGTAAAATACTGGAGCTAGTCCAGGAGTCATAGGCTAATTTTTATTATTATTATTATTATTATATTTTTAAAAAATATATATATTTTTTTTTTGCGGGGTGGGGGGGAGGACCTGCATTTGCTGGATAATAATAGATAGTGGTAACTATTCATGACAGGGTCGGGTTTTAAAATGATTTACATCAAGTTGAGTGGATTGAGAAAACAAAATCTAATAAAATGAACCCTTGGCTCCCGGACTAAGCCCACACAGTGTAACAATAAAAAACACGAACCATCTAAAGTCTGTCTAATGAACTCACTAACAGCGACACATCTAACTATATACATTAACAAAACTATTGATATAGGTAATGAAATTCTTCAATTTCAGTGCAGGGTTAGAATATATTTTAAATAGTAGCATGTAATCATTGATATATAGTTTCAAAACTTGAATGTATGCTATTTTTATGCAATATGACAATTTAAATGTATGCCAAATTTGCAACTGGGGAAACTAGAAGTACTGTTTGCTGTAAGATAGTAGTGGTATATGTGTGCCCATTCATACATAGTTTAAACACGTCATGTCTATGTTTAATCGGTGAACCTGACTGTATGGCATGTTTATATATGAGCTCAATAGTTGTACCGTGGGCTCGAAATCATAAAGGTGAATAAACACATTTGGATATGCGTAAATTAGTCAGAAACGTTACAATGACGGCAAACTCTGGACAGATCCTTTAAGTTAGAGCTTAACCTTGAGATAAAGAGTAGTTATAACCGGACAAAATGTTTTTCCATGTTCTAGTCAAATACCAGATGAACAGATTAAAGGGACATTCCCGAGTTTGCTGCAATTTTTAAGATGTTATCGACTAGCAGAGACTTTTAACGATTGTATTTACACATCAAATAAATTTTTCTGCATGAAATATTAGTGGCTGCATATTAAATGTGTTTCTGATCGTTCTAATATTTGTACTAGGTTAAATTTCATTTTATTTCCTAAAATATAATTTTTTCGTACGTACGAAATTATTTGAAGACACAATCCAGTTTGGCCATCTTACAAATATTAAGACGACCAGAAACACATTGAATATACAGACACTGATATTCTAAACAAGAAAATATATTTAATATGTAAGTTTAATCGTAGAAATATTTTATTAGTTGGAAACATCTTACAATGCAGCAAACTCAGCAATGCCCCTTTAAATTTAGTTTTCTTTAATGACACCACTAGAAGACGCTGGTTTATTAATCACTGGCTATTGGATGTTAAACATTTGGTAATTTTGACATATAGTCTTAAAGAGGAAACCTGCTACATTGTTCCATTAGTAGCAAAGACTCTTTTATATGAACCATCCCACAGACAGGATAGCACATACCACGGCCTTTGATATACCAGTCGTGGTGCACTGGCTGAAACGAAAATTAGTGGAATGGTAATACCAGATAATGACATTACTGGTTTTAATTTCGAATAAATGCTATTTCAATTGCATAAAGGTTTTTTGAACGTTTTGCATGAAAATTAGTTTTTTGGTAAAAGCAGAAAATCAACTTGAAGAACTGTGTAGATAAAGAAAAGAATTCGGTGTTATTTATGCACATATTATATGTCGGGTCGGTTAATTTTTGTAGCCAGTTTGCAGGGAAGGGGAACCGATTAATTGGCATTATTAACACTATAAGGAATAATGTTGAAACATAGTTAAATTTTAGACCCATAGAAAGTAAGATACATTTATTTTATTATTAATTTGTTTTAAAACAAATGTAAATAAGTGTAAATAAATAAAACAATTCTTAACATACTGTCATTGAAGGCAAAATCAGGTATGGGCTGTAAAAACATTAGGACAAAAATACGTTGTATGAATGAAACAGTTAAATAAAGTAATTGTACATTCAATTCTGCCTTTAATGTCCTAGTACTGCTTTATTGATTATAAGTAACAATTCAGGTAAATACTGCCTACACTCGCTGCTTCAGCATTTTGAGATACCCCAACCCCCAACCCCCCTTTTCTTTGTAAAAATGATATGAGTTTAAAAAACATTATTCATTATACAGTTAGAAGCAAATTCATCAGTTAGGCTACCGTTTAATGGAAACATACAATTGTTAATTTTGACAAATAATGTAAAATTAGGGAAATATTGCTCTTCTAACTATGGTATTGCAACTTTAGTCTAATTCGAGCTATAATTGTATGTTAAAAACCCCATCTTATTTACTGATACAGTTTTATAGGAATTGAAAAAGAAAACTGTGGAATGCTAGCATTGGCATGTTTCTGTCTTCCGTATTCTGGTACTAATTACGGAAACATGTAGGGTTGTGATCTTGATTTTGGTTTCTGTTAGTAGATTCGTTCTGCATACCTTCAGATTTCTTCTTTATTTTCCTGCAAATAAATATAATCTATAATTTATTCCTAATGTTACATGATACAAATAGTAATATTATTTTTAGTGTTATGATACCAAAACTATCAATTAGGAGATAACCATATGGAGTTTTTAGATTTGCGGGTGTTATTGTCTATTTGATCCCTCAAATGTCATTTTTGACCGAAGGCATTAACCTGAGGTCAAAAATGAAACATTTACGGGCATCATGGATGCCACTAATATAAAATGCTGTCTACGCTAATGAACTTTTCATCAAGACCCCTCCTTTTTTAGGAAGTCATTCCTGTGTTGTTTATTGATGACTACATTTTCATATTAAAAAAACACATTTGGTTAGAACGTTCACTGATATTTAATAATACCTACCCAAACAACTCAACCACTTAAAAAACACCAACAAGACCCAACTCACAACAACAACAATAAAACATCAGCAACAACCCAACCACCCCCCCCCCCTCTGAAAAAAAGCCAACCCCCCTCCCAAAAAAAACACCCACAACAAAACACCACTACCCCACTAAACAAAATCAAATAATGCAAATATGATGTACACGCACATCCCAGCTTCTCAAGAATTATAGATCGCCGACTAAGCAGAGCGCAAGCTACGTGTTTGGTTATCGGTTGGAAAAGGGTGCTTATGCTGAGGGACTTGTTAATTACAGAATAATAGATCGCCGACTAAGCAGAATGAAATATATGTGTTTTGTTACCTGTGCATGTGCGGAGGGATTCGTTATTTACGGACACGGTCTGGTTACCCTCAAAATATAGTCGTAATTAAATTGTAATAACCGTTGACGTTTTATTTTTGCTCTCAAAAAGTGGATCGTGTTAAGCTAATCTGAACGTTTATATTGTTAAGTTGTATAAATATAATTTTAGCTATTCGGCAATGAGACAGTGCACCACGACTGGTATATCAAAGGCCGTGGTATGTACTATCCTGTCAGAAAGTGCATATAAAAGATCCCTTGCTGCATATTGAAAGATGTAGCTGATTTCTTCTGATGACTACTAGTCAGAATTACCAAATGTTTGACATCCAGTAGCCGATGATTGATTAATCAATGTGCTCTAGTGGTGTCGTTAAACAAATGAGACTTTTTCTATTCGGCAATCAGTATTTTAAGTTGTTAGTTACGTTCCGCATATTTTCAAGTGAGCCGTTTTCTTTAGTTATTTATTTATATTTAAAACATACAGAAAAGGAGCCCGAAAATGCCGCCAGCTAGGGATATGGTGAACTGCCATTTACATTTGCATTCGCCTTTCAGCATACATTGCAAAATGTTCAAAGTTTGGGATAAGGGTAGTGCACGAAACGTTTATTAAAAAATTATATGAAATCATACATCTGCAATACAGTTTCAGTTTTAAGGTGTGCTATACGAACTTCTGAAAATTGAACTATTTCGTCGTCCCTTTTAAATTTGAGTTATCAAAGTTTGACTACACATATAATTATAGTTATGATTTAATTACCTCTTATAAAGTATCCACGCAGTAGGGATAGCAAGAGCCAGAACAACAGCGATCACAATTCCCGATATAGCACCTGCACTTAAGGCAGACATGCGTTCTGGGTCACCTAGAAATACACAACACTATCAATTAAAATAGCATACTATTCACTGCTATAACTCTTACACCTAAACCACCAATGTCTGCACAAATCAGAGGGACGTTTTGACAAGACGTGACTCCTACCACGAGTGCCGCCTGTAGATATAATGCCATTTTGCTGGTTCACAATTTGTACAATGATAATTCTCCAAAAACGATGATTCCCACGATGACAATAAGGCAGGCCAACTGGAAGACCGGCCCTTTTTTGATTAAAATGAAAAGTGTTCAGACTTTACTTTCCAACATTAATGATACCGCAGTCTCATTTTTATCAACGAGCTCTATACCGCATGCACTGGTTTCAATAATTTATATTTCTGCAATTTTAATTTAAGTTTAAAAAAAAAAAATAACATTGTCTTTTCTGTTCACAAAGACTTAAGAATTAAAAAGCTCATTATTGTGTTTAGCACAAATTGTGGTCAGAGAATTGAGAATAAAGGGTTTGAACACAAATTAGTAAAAGTAAGCAAATTTAACTTACAGATATTCTCCATAATTACAGATAGTACATTACTGCTCTAAAATAATGTCATAACAACCCCCCCCCCCCCAAACTTTCATGCATATACCGCAAACAAGTGATGACAACTGTACCTAATCATCCTACTTTTGTTACAGTTAATTCAGTAGCCTCAAGGTTAACACCCTGAATGCATGAAACTGAGCAAACGTGAATAAAAATAATGCTCAATATAATTAAAGTCAACAATCAGTATAATGTAAACAAGCATTCTGGGAGTACTGTTGAAGTGATACATGTTCCCTACCAGCCAAACACATTTTCCAACCTCATAGATTCGAGGGCCATAACTGTGAACAATTAATAGATCTGTAACAGTACACGATAAAGCTATAGTAAAAATTTTAGCACACACCCCCCCCAAAAAAAAAATTAAAAAAAAAAAAAGAAGAAAAAATAAAAATAAAAATAACTGTCCAGAAAACTTTATGGGAGACAGACAGACAGACAGAAGGACGGATTCGAAACCTATAGGGTGTATACTACCAAATCAAATCCCATAGACGATAATAGTAACATATGTGGCTAAAACTCCTACCTGCAACGTATCAACCGACATAAACGCCACGGATATAAATACTACCACCCCTTACACTTAAATTGAATCAGAAAAAAATGGGGGTCAAGCACAAGGCTACTTGACACATTGGTACTAGATGAAATAAAATTGCAAATTTTTTTTACCCAGATGAAACTATTATTTTTTACAACCAACACACTCACATTTATAACCAATCACAGGACTTCTGGTGTTCACTTCTCTATCAAAAGTTGTGTGCACCTCGAACTTTGACCCAGCCGGAAGTTATTTGGTTTAGTACTACCTATAGTCCACTCCATAGTCATTTGTGCCTGTCCGTACCGAAGCGGTCCGATGTCGGCCACCGGCATTAAACCAATGTCGGCCCATCATCGGCAGATGTGAATACTATAGAAAAAAAATATACTATAATAAGCCCCAAGCTGTTAGGGGTTTCCCTGTATTGGGGAAGCAGATATTACTGGAATATGTGCTACAGTGTTACTTTTAGGATTAAAGCGGTCCAATGTCGGGTAGACATCGGCTCACAGTTGGCAAAACATCGGCCCAGCATCGGCATGATTCTTGACTGTCACCTACATATATATAGCTGTTGACAAATCAACATCAACTAAAGTGGATGTAATTGGATTAGGCTGATGCTTCGAAGTACCTTTTTGAAAGTTATATGCTCGGGTCACAGTCTGTCACAACCAGGTATGACCAAGGGATGATTTAGTTACTACTTGAAGTTCTCAACAAAAATAACAACAACCCAGTTAGAGTTAATATAATTATATTAAAATAAAATAAACAAACAACAGGTTTAACAAAGCTTCATGGTACCAAATTACAAAGTTATGTTCCCCCTTTTAAATTGACAATTCTACAACATTAATTTCAACCTTTCACAATCAAGAATAAATAGTTAATTAAATTCAAACAATGCTCTTATTCAGCGTTCACTGTGTTTAAAATTGGCAACTGTCAAAAGTTCACTATACATCCCAAGTGTCCTTCAAATGCTCATGTTGACTTCATGGTCATAAATCTGTTCCACTATTCCATTTTCCATGTTTCTCCAAATCAACGACAGTTCCTGTCTCAAACTGCAAAATCACTAATGGCTGTGACGTCTGTTCGTCTCCCGAACTCGTCTACCTCTCATGGCTATGGCAACCATTTCAGCCTCAAAACCACCAACAAACAAAACTAAAACCCCAGCTGTCTACGCCAAATCCTACATATCTCTACCACGTTGTCATAACTTTCCAACACGTGCAAAGCCTGTAGCTATCTGGGTCCAACTAACTGAACAATGCGACCCGCACTGGTTTTGTCACAGCAGCCAGCAATGGAAAATTCCATGCACGGATTACACGTGCGGCCCTAAACATCAAAATAAACAGCAGGGTATTGTATACTGAACAGAAAAAGTAATGCACCACTATGAGTAAAACATATATACACAAGTAAATCGACTGGTGACACAGTCGACCTTCGAATATTGGCCCGACATCGGGTCACAGTCAGCTTTAAGACAATTTAATATCACCATGCATATAGATGCTGTTCAAACTTAGCTTTTAAGAACTTATGGAAGTCTGACGGTGGGCCGACAGCTGGCCGCTGTAGGCAGTTTCCTAATTTATTAGAATTTTTTTTTTTTTTTATTTTTTTTTTTTTATTCAAAGAAAATATAGACATATCTACACAATTATTATATATAGGCTACCCGCTGGTAAATTAGTCTGATCAATCGAAACATCACCACTTCAACAGACGGTGGCCGACAGCAGGCCGATATAGGCAATGTCTTTGTTTAATTGAAAGAAAATAATAACATATCTACATTATTATTATTTAAATATGCTGATAAATTAGGCTAATCTGGTCACAGGAAACATCACCGCTTCGAATGCAATCGACGGCAGGTCGACGACGGACTGACTGTGGGCCACTGTAGGCAGTTTATTTATTAGCAAAGAATATATAAACATATCAACATTATTATTATTTAAATCCGCTGGTAAATTAGTCCGTTCTTGTCACAGGAAACATTGCTTCCTCACCGGCGGGCCGACGGCGGGTCGCTTCAGACAGTTTTTGTTTTAGATGTTTATTATTATTATTATTATTATTATTCAAACGACATATAGACATATATACATAATTATTATTTATACCCACTGGTAAATTAGTGTTATCTAGTCACGGGAAATATCGCACCTTCGAATGAAATCGACGGCGGCCCGACACCGGGCCGATGTAGGCAATATTTTCCGATGATAACCGCTCATGTCCGACCAACTGCCGAAATCGGACCGACGATGCATGCTTGCTGGGTTGGTTCTGAAAGGTACCATTGTGACGTCATTAACTCATCCGTTTAAACACTATACAGTACGTTACACCACAATGGACAAATCAAAGATTTATTGTTACTTCAGTAACTTGTGCTAAGAGTTAATGTTTTTTTCCTCATACCTTACATTTAAAAATGGTCATGTGACTGAAATATGTTTGTGCGGGCCATTTGCAATATATCACAGCTAAGATCGACAAAGGTCAGTCTTTTCACCCTTGTTTTAGCTTCGTACACAATAAATATAACATATCCAACAGTAATGTGTTGATATGATATATTTGATGAAAGGTACTTTTTACTTCGTTCAAGTCTTAAAACTTAAACTTAATATTTTATCTAAAATTATGAATAATAACAGCATACCGACCTGTAAACGGCGTTGTCTGATCAATATAGAACTTGGAACTATTTTAACATGGGTCAAGGTATGTAGACCAGTTTTTATTTTAATGTGGCGAAACATTGTAATAATACAGCTAATTTTGAATTTGAATAAAATAACAATACACTGGAAACAAGACGTTTCTGTTTTCAGAACGTTGTAAAATTCTAATGCAAAACTTCTGTTGAAACTATTTTGTTTGAACATTACTAAAGCATCTGACTACGTTTTAAGAAAACCCTTTAATTAAACATTTGTATAATTTTCAAATTATGGATTTAAGTGAAAGTACGGTAAGATATGTTGTATTTATTGTGTACGAAGCCAAAACAGGGATGCGAACAGTTACCTTATAGTTGATTAATAATATTATGTCACCTCTATAACCTACCTATGATACTAAGTGTCAAAGCTAGTATATTATATATCATATATCACCTCTTAACCTACCTATGATGCTAAGTGTCAAAGCTGGGGATGACACAGTCGCCTCTCCATTGGTTGCTGAACACACTAACTCCTGTCCATCATCTTCAGTGGTATAGCTTCTGGTTAAGTTGCTCGTAGTGATAACCCCACTGCCAGATACAGTCACAGTCGAGTTGCTAATTTCTCCTGATATTGTTTTGTTGTTTAGAGTCCAGATGACGGTAGCCACTGGGTAGGTTGGACTGGTCTCACACTGAAGCTCGGTGAAGACACCAGCTTTAAACGAGGATGGTCTCGTTGTCATGGAGACATTGGTTAGAATAACTAAAGCAAAATAAAAAGAATAATATAAATTATTTATATTTTTAAAACTTGCGATAATAATTAGTTTGTTCCAATGTTAAACACTAAACCTAATAACAAGGATTAATAAATTATAACATGTGCACTAAACCTAATAACAAAGATGAATCAAATATAGCATGTGCCACTAAACCCAATAACAAAGATTAATAAATTATAGCATGTGCCACTAAACCTAATAACAAGGATTAATAAAGTATAGCATGTGCCACTAAACCTAATAACAAGGATTAATAAATTATAGCATGTGCCACTAAACCTAATAACAAGGATTAATAAATTATAGCATGTGCCACTAAACCTAACAAGGATTAATAAATTATAGCATGTACCACTAAACCTAACAAGGATTAATAAATTATAGCATGTGCCACTAAACCTAACAACAAGGATTAATAAATTATAGCATGTGCCACTAAACCTAATAACAAAGATTAATAAATTATAGCATGTGCCACTAAACCTAATAACAAGGATTAATAAATTATAGCATGTACCACTAAACCTAACAAGGATTAATAAATTATAGCATGTGCCACTAAACCTAACAACAAGGATTAATAAATTATAGCATGTGCCACTAAACCTAACAACAAGGATTAATAAATTATAGCATGTGCCACTAAACCTAATAACAAAGATTAATAAATTATAGCATTCCGCCCAGGATGAAATTTGAAAAAAGACTTGCTGATTATGTAGATGCATTTGTAATTTTAGCTTTTCATTTTTAAAAGTTAACTTTTGACACTAGTTCGTTAACAGCAGTATAATTGAAGTGTAAAACGCAATGGCCATTGCAAATAATAGTTGTGTAAGGCATTGCTAATTTTGTTCTGGCACATGCAGAGATAGATGCCACTACTACGTATCTGTTTGCATGTACACACTCGCAGACATGGCCAACATATCTAGTTGACATATCATATCTGATATCTCAGCAGATAAGAATGATTCATTACCTTTAACACCGGATCATTTGGTAATTAAATTTACCAGATGTTAGCAAAACTTTGACTAAAACTGTGTTAGGGAATCACTGGCAATATTGTCAACGTATTGCTATGGTGTTCTGGAATAGGTGGAAAATGGAATATCTTACTGAACTAAATCGTCGAAAGAAATGGTTCGAAGACTGTAACAATGCAAAACAATGCAAAACAGGTGATATGATATTGTTAGCAGAAAACAATGTGATGAAAAACCAATGGGTTGAAAACATTCATCCCGGAAGTGATGCATTAGTTCAGAAGACCTGTGCAAAGACTGAGATTGCTGAAAGCAGCTAATCAAAGTGCGGTGTAAACAGTAACACTATTCTAATAATTAGTATTCTATAGATAATTCTGTGACAATATATATTTGAAAACTAGATTGTCAGAAGGAGTATTCCTTAATGCTTAATTTTTGAGGGACAAAATTACAATAGACGAAACATTTGAACAGTTTTAAGAAATGTTGCGTTATATCGTAGTGGAAAATGTGTGTAACAAAATAAATCTCAAGTTGAAATGTTTCCATTGTTTTATAGTCAGATTATAGCAAAATATTGTTTCATAAACTTATATAAATAAATCCATCACTCACTATAAACTAACAGACAAAGGTGTGGACTATTTATGACAGCAATACTCAGTCCACACCACCAGTCTGTAGCGTCACTGACCACAGCTTTATTGATCTCCAAAGTATATTTCTTAGTGGTAGACGAGCTGCTGCCTGTTCCATTTCCACAGGATGGAAAGTAACCTGGTTCTGGTGTATTAAACATTGAACACGAATCACCATCCTGGTACAGGGTACCTAACGCAGACAAGGCTGTTGTCTTTCTAAAATATACTCCATCAACAAGACCAGCAGCCTGTGTGACTGTACAGGTAACTGTAAACGGCGCATTTAGATCTGCATGGGAGGAAGACCCAGAAAGAATCAGTGATGATGCACCTGTAGGAAATCAACATAACTATTAGTAGTAACAACAACTATAGCTATCTATAGATCGCTTGCAAGATTTGGACCAATATACATCAATTATTTTGATCTTCAATATGGCATATTTAAATATATCCAGGACTTCACAGGTCTTGAAGTTAATTTCCGATTTTTACAGATTTCTATTTTTTGGCATTATTACCTTTCAACATATACAATTTGTATTTCATGCTCATACACAGACCTATGTTTTCTATAAATCCTAGAGCTGACTGCTACATACGTGTGCATGATCATGTAACAATCCTCCATGATTACTGAAAAACAGTTGCTGTTGGATTGTGATGATCATAAAGCACACACACACACACACACACACACACACACACACACACACACACACATATAGATATATAGATAGATAGGTACGTACGTACGTACGTACGTACATACATACATACATACATACATACATACATACATACGTACATACACACGTACATACACACGTACATACATACACATACCATGCATTACAAATTTCTGAATTAACCCATTTTGACTTGGTGAAGATTAAAAAGTTTTGCTGTCGGACATTGATAGAAATCAAAGACACCAACTTAACAGCACCAGTGCAACATTATGTCAAAAGTGTATGAGGGAACTTTGATTAAGGATACATAATAAAAACAAACAGATCATAACTACCCCTACTAAAATTGTATATCAATTAGAGATCACAACTACCCCTACTAAAAATATAACAATATACCCATTATCTTCCAAGATTTTACGATACCGTACGTATTTTTACCCATCATACCTGACAACCACCCTATACTTGTAGCCTGGTTCTTTTTATGCTGCTTATTTTAGGAGAGGTACAGCCATGTAACAAGGATAGCAAAAATAAGAAAATAACGAAAGCTGCTGGTTAGAAGTATAAACATAGAATTTTAGAGGAAGCCGGTGAACTGAGACTAGAGGGTGGTGACCAGAATCAACATTATCATAGCTGTGGTACAGGTATTGTTACCAACTGAACACAACTATAAATAAGTGTGATATAATGAGACATATAGAACCAAGGCTGAGTTCAGCTTGTAATCAGCAGTATTATGGTGAAGTACTGGTATCCTGTACATATCTTTATTTTAAATATTGGTTGCAGTGGGCTTGTAGTTTGGAAGAGCCTAGCACCTAACGTTCAGTTTAGTGGTCAGTCAGCAGATGGACCATTTGTTCCTTCAATATGGTACAAGCTTGGTGCATGAAAATTGATGTATTTGACATGCTATTGTGTAACATTAAAAGGACAGGACCACCACGTGATCCTGATTCAGAAGCTCCTAGTGTCGACGAAGTACAGACTTGAACACTATTCACATATAAATTGGAAAAAGCAAGCAATATCGGAGGGACACATGTATTTCTCAAGTGAGGTTAAAACAACAAGAAAACGACGAGAGGCTTCAGCCAGACACACTACATTTGCAGTTATCTCTGGCTAAAAGAGTGTTAAATGGCATAAACACACTGTGGAAACTATGGGAGGACTTCTGTTTGATACTTTCAAAAGAACAAGCGAAGTTCAGACTAATCAGAAGGTTAAAGCAAAACTAGGCCCACTAACTGGAGAATATCTGTATGCATTGATGCAAGAGATTAGTGCTAGTGACCAATGTCAACGTTGTCACAACATGTACTGTGACTACAAGGACGAAGTGATGAACTGTGACTAACAGCACAGTTTTACATTACATACTTGGACAGAATATGGTTGGTGTTAAGATGTCTTTGAGCTACAGAAGAGAACAATATGATCTATACCTGACATGTTTCTAAGTTTTGGTTCATTTGGTGTTTAGTTTTGATCATCCCAAATATGTTCGATACCTGTCTGTGTTTCACTCGTCAACCTCTCACACACTCGTCCAGGAGCAGACAATTCACTGAGAAACTGTGGTATTAATGTATCCAGATCAGATATACCGGCATCATGAAATCCATATGACTTGACAATTGAACAGACAATCACTAAGCAAAATCCAGAGGAGGCATCAGTGGATTGAGTAGAAACAATCCAGCATACTACGGAGAGTGTCTGACAAGACATGCAAGGTATGTTAAGTAGAATCCACACTGGCTATGACAGATATGGTGGGTTTGAAGACATGATACACAAGATCTGTCAGCAATAGGTGATCAGACTTGTTGGTGTTAAATACCCACAAACACCATTGCTAATTGTCACTAGATCTCAAATGCTAACACGCTCGCTTATTGTAATAATGCAGCAACATAAGTGTGTTGTATTAACAAGCAACTAGAATAGTACGTGTGTTTTAGTCTTGTTTACAATTATTGTATAAATTACTCTTGTTAAGAATGATTGTAATCATCGTACATTAGTCTCGGTAATTAATAACATCAACAGTTGAGACAGGTTTGCAGAGACTGATTTATGGGATATTAAATGAGCTTCCATTTCGTATCATATTTATGTCCTGAATGAAATAATTTTCCGTTGTCACAAGCTTTAGAGAATGACAATGAAAATTATTTCACGAAGGATATAAACATGATATGAAATGATAGCGAGTTTAATATCCTATTTATTACCCATAATCAATCTTAATTTTTATAAGTCAACTCGTTTGGTTGACGTTCCTGTAAGGTTGTAGTGGCCAATCGATGACGTCATCTTGTGACATCGAAGTGTTACGCCCCACTTGGCGTTCTAGTGGGACATATCACTTTGATATGTACCAAGATATTTTTAATTATATGGATAATAAAAGTGATTTCCAAAGTGTTATAAATCCATATGAAGTTGACCTGAAACAAGGATTCTTTTGTATTCCGTCTGAAGCAGTTGTATTTAAAGTTTTTGAAACGTGTTAAAAAAAAGAAGCTTGTTGCCAAATCTTCAAACTTTCATGCACTTCCCAAGATGGTCACTAAAGACCTTTGGTTCCATCGAGAAAAACTAAAAAGTTGAATTCTTCAAACATGAAGGTTGATCAGGTAACAACACAATGCAATCTCTTTGGAACATTGCTTGTTCTCTCTGAAGACAACCACCTCAGTCTACAGAAGATACTGTCCTGTCAATTACGTTCTGTCCAATCAACATTAGCTACATGTAAGTGCTAGTCGTAGACGTAACTTTACATCTTTTTGTGAATATGGGTCCAGGACTACACATAAAATTTCAGCTTAATATCTTGAGGCATTGCGAACAAAATATCAAAGTAAAATCTTGGTGCTGGTAGTATCTCCTAACTTTAGAGGCTATCTATGTCCAAAATGAGCAAATTCACGTGCAACTGTATATAATAAAGCCACACAAGATTACAGATCAATATTTTGATGTATTGTGAAAAAAAGGTCGGTAAAAGCATATACGGAAGTCTTGTGATATCTTAAGCAATAACAAATATGTAGTAAACAGCATAATTTACCATAAGAAACATCTGAACTGCTCAGTAGAGAAAGATATACCAACAACAAACAATTGTCCCTCATCATTTAGTGTTTCTGCAATGATAAAACATGCATACAGAATCACATTGTACATGTATTTTACACATGTAAATGACACTTAGGCCAAATAAAAAATAGAAGAGGTTTGGTTACACGTGAAAACAAATTACGGTAGGTAGGTAGGCTACAACTTTTGTTTTTATTTATTTATTTATTTATTTTTATTATTATTCCTAAAGTCTGTCAAACTGGTCTTGGCAAAGAGCAATAATGTAAAATTTCAAACAATTGTTTTTCTTCCGCATTAATTCAGTCTTTTCCGTTTAGTTACAGCATAGGAACATATTAATGTAAAAAGTTAATAAGTATGGCCTACTAAATGAAACTTGATGTGTGTCTTGTTTTCGGCTATTACTGTCTTATTATTTGTTTACTTTTGACGATTACTGTTGGGCAAACTCGCTGTACTCAGTGGTTGAACTTGTCAGTTGAAGTTGATGCTGGCACTGTTTAAAATGTTTAGGACTATATTACACAAATATTAATAATTAATCGATTTCAGGGATTTATCCAGGCGTTGTACGGTACTGAACACTGGTACTTTCCTAAAAGCAAATGTCACAAACAAAATCCCTATTTATTGGCTATAAATTCCCAATTATTCACCAATCTCATATCAAAATCTAATCATCATCAATATGTACCATCTAAAAATTAATATATTTACCAATTTTATTTTATTCACATTTAAGCTGAACAGACAAAAAACGATTTAACACTGTTTACACTGGTATTCAATGATTTGTTTTTCTAAGTAGTACATGAGCCCGGCAAAATTTGACTACCACATATGGGACTAAAAGCAACTGTGGTTTTCAGTTATCCTGATGTCTGAACTGTATGAAAATATGCGATGCACATTTCAGAATCCGGGCTAAGGTCTCACTACACAGATGTCATCTGCCATTGAAACCCATGTTAAATTGCCCAACTTCAAACGAAGATTGCCAATAGAACGGGTTCTCGTTGGCACTAACAAAATACACCATTGCGAACATACATTATATAAGCATTTATTTTCACTCCAAAATTGAGAATGTTGACCGTATGACCTTGAATTTTGACCTTTAACAATGAGAAACTCAGTGTTAGACACTCAGATCAATTTATATATTACATGTAAGAACACTAGAATATACATTTTGACACACACACCCCTAAAAAATAAAAATAAAAATAATAAAAATAAATAAAATTGACTTTGTTTGCAATATTTACCCAAATAGGGCCCCCATACCCTTGGCTCAAATCCACATCGATGTAATTACCTTTTATAAGGATGCTACACTAGTACATTTTCATTTTGGCTTGCTAAACTTATATTTTTTGGAATAAACAGTAATTTCATGTTTTACATTATGGTCTCACTACATAGATGTCATCTGCCATTGAAACCCATGTTAAATTGCCCAACTTCAAACGAAGACTGCCAATAGAACGGGTTCTCGTTGGCACTAACAACACACACCATTGCGAACATACATTATATAAGCATTTATTTTCACTCCAAAATTGAGAACATTTCCGTCTCAGTTTTTTGCTATATGACCGCATCTGGCTGTAGTACCGGTCCGAGCAGGTGGTTCATTAACCGATTCACTCCGGCTGTCACTTGCGCTGTATACCCATGTCCCAAAAGGTCGATATTACAGAATAACATGGGCAAAATACAGTCAGAAGGCTTACCATTAAACATACATATTGTTTTAATTCTTCACCATTTCCTAGAAGTGAATATGTGAACTATAACATGTGTCACAATTAGGAACTATAGTGGACCGTGATGAATGAACTCTCACCCGGAAGTGATCTGTGTAGTGAGACCTAAATATGAAAATGGCGGCCATTTTTCAAAATGGTGTCAACTGTATTTATCTGTTAACATATATCGGAAATTAGCTCCTCTTTCAAAATTGGCTGTGGTTAGGCATAATCATTTGATTGAATACTGCCCAGTATTACATTCTGAATATTCTAATGTATATTTTATAGCATTGTTTTTATACATTTAAAAATATTGGAGAAAATACGAAGGAATGAAATTAAAAAAAAAAAATGTATGTGGTTTTGTTTATACACTGATTGCAAAAGACAATTTGTATATAAAAAGCAAAGAATAAACGGTTATTATATATTTTTTAAACAATGTAGCCCATATTGTTTCAGAAAATAAAATACCCATGTATGAGGCATGTATTATATTTGTTTGTTTTTGTTTTATTGATGTTTATTTATTGTGATTTGCCTGCCAGTTATGCTTACAATCATGTGTACAACAATGTCTTCATTCTAACATGTTGGACATCTAGGCCCTACCTATCTTGAAAAATCGATATGCAAGACCAACATAAAGATGTTTATACAAATACTAATGTTACAGTTACTAGGTCGATGTTTTAGGATAAATTATTTTTGCTGTTATTACAGCAAAATTTGCAATTTGGCATGTTTATAATACAATTTAATGTACATATAAAATTAATTTGAAGCATTGAAACGAAATATTTTGGAAAACAGGCGTCTGTGCAAGAAATTGTGTAGAGGTCTAGACTGTGGCTAGCAAAGGTGTTTGTGCTTCCCTAGAAAATACATTAGAAAAGAACAATGTAGCATGTGGGGGAGGGTACTGTGTGCTGATCGAAATATTACCTAAAATATCTAAGAAAAAATAAAATTAACTATTAAAATTGTGTTACTGTCACACACAATTCTTTATAAAAACTGTAAGTGTGTTTCTATGAAGTTATGCTAATTAATGTGAGGCGAGATTGCAGCTTTAAAGAAGGGAAGACAATTTCCATGCAAGAAACAACCAACACAATGTAATTGTGGGTGAGAACTCGCTAGCCATAATGCATTTGGGCTAGATTCACCTCCGATATTTGACACATGGTCAGTTATAACAAAACGCAATTTCAGCAACTTATGCCCTAATATTTATTTTTAAAAACTAAAACACATCTAACACACTAGGCAGTACCACCTTGGAGCGATGCTTTTTGGGATTGATAAAATTGCTGCCACCATGACTGCTGAGACAACCCCAGTTAGGACAACTTGCGCTCAAATGCGCTAGGGTGAAATGCCTTGAAACTTCAAAGAAAACATAGAAATAGGTTCAATTTAACAATTGAATATGTTAACTCGATGTGCCGAAGTATAGAAATATATTCAAAATCCATTTGAAGTTCAGTGTTTTTCAAAGTACATTTAGAATATCACATTTCGTTATCAGTTACAAAATCGACCTTTCTCTATAATGAGCCACGTCTTAAATCCCTCAAAACACTTCTAAAAGAAGCCATTGACGTCAGACGCCGCGTTAAGACAAAATTATCATGTGACCCTATCAGCTATAAAAATGGTCGCGACGTCATACTTGTTACGCGACGTCATTGACAGAGTTCTCTTGAAAATCGTTATTGGTGTAGTTTTAACCAAATTACAAATTAAATAATTATATCTGTTGGTAAGACGATAAAACGCTGTGTATGTACATCTATTTAATATCACTGTATTTTATTGGGAAGCTGTAAAATGTGTGTTAAAAAGTGAGTCATTTAAGCTGGTGACAGATATGCAGCGCAAAGTGACGTCAAACTTTGTCATACCTACTGTAGACTTCCAACTCATGTAATTTATTGCTGAAGCGATTGTTTTCTAAATTGCACAAATCAGTGTGTGTGTGTGTGTGTGGTGGGGGGGGGGGGGGGGGAGTGTTTCCCAAACCTGTACATTTCTTCTTAAGTCAAACCATACTTAAACTGTATACACAAAATTAAATGATTTGTAGGAGTATGGTACGGAGGCGGTTTTTTCATATTAATAAAAAAACAACAACACCTTACATCAAATTGACTAATATAATAGACCTATACCAGGGCCGTAGCTAGCGGGGTGGGGGTGGGGGGCAAAGGGGCAGTTCCCCCCCCCCCCCCGAAAAAATCCGGAAAGCATTATAGAAACTTTAAAAAAATTCTCTTCGTAACTGTTTATGGAGTTTTAGAATATTAACTACTCAGTCACCCCCCCCCCCCCCCAAACAAAAAAATCCTAGCTACGGCCCTGTATACATGTATGAAATTAAAATTATGGTGCGTAAATCTGTCAGCGTCAGTATCATCGACCTTGCCAGTCTTGGTGCAAGCCCCATCCTGTAATTTAGTCACTTGTAATTCATTGGTATGCTACAGCATATTGTTGGCTTTAAAAACAAGAACATATTTTCAAATACACGCCTTCATTAACACATACAATTAAATATTAACTACATTAGGGCATATACTTTATGTAATATGCCTACTTACTTTTCTGTTGATCGTTTCTAAAACACGGCTACACCAACTAGCATTCTTCCTGTCCTGCGCAGCAGTGCATGTACAAAATGGTGCTTGTAAGCGGGTTTGTTCCTGAAGACGACTTTCCGTAGGTCTACGTATATCGTCAACGCCCCCTATCACCATTCTCTAAAAGCTCGTACCATGCGGAATGCGCTAATTCAGAGCCATCATACTATATTTAGTAAAACCCAACTAGTTAATGACGTCGGATATCTGCTTTATCCTGTGGATGTAACAATGGGAAATTCCGCAAGGCTCATTCGGCCTGAAAAGGATACAGCAGATATCCGACGTCATTAACTAATTATTTCTTTATCCTGCATACCATAAAAATTAAGGGGAAAAGCTGCTATTTATTTTATTGCAGCCACATTGTACGATGACCTAGAGGTCAAATGAGCGATTTTGTAATGTAGGCTATGGGTGTGACGTCACATAAGTGACGTCAAAAGTCATCCTTTCTGGTAGCATTATGTCAGTATATTTACACGAGCGTAGGAAGGTGCCAAAATGTGTGTGTGTGGGGGGGGGGGGGGGGGGGCACACTTTTATATTCACACACTTTTACACTATTATAAAGCAAAATTGAGGGGCATACGCCCCCCTTGACGTCCCACCCACCCCCGGTTCCTACACCAGTGATCCTGCAACCACAGTTTCTATTGACAGAATATGATGACGGATAAAGCAAAGGATATAGCAGGATTTGTCTTTCATATGACTTTAACGATTTGCCACCTAGGCTATTAATTTTGTAAATATCTTATAAAATAAAAACTCATGTTAATTTGTATTCAAAATTTTACGCTGTAAAATAAAGATATAAGATGATATTGTAGTTTAGCGACTCAATGTTAAAAAATTAGTTAATACTTGAGGGAAACGTCCACCAAAATAGTGATTGTTTTTTATTTCTTCAGTAATGTTAGATAAATGCTGCAAAATATTAAAATATATACTTAGCTTGACACATAGAATCCAAAATATAGTCTATTTAGGTGAAGCATGCAAATGTTTGTAGTCTTACCGCCAGTATTTACTGAAATATTGCATTTATAAAATGGGTTGTTGAAAAATCAAGTGCACACTATGCCTGTTTTCACTAGTGTACGATTTCAATATCCACCCAGTGTACGACGTGCAACCCTCAATTAAAAACAATATATATACCGTCTAATGCTTTATTTTAATACTCGGTTTCTTTTTTATATATTTCTTTCAGAGAACCTTTATCAAAGAACCATATTACAATTAGGGAAATACAAGCTTCAGTCACGTAATCAAACACTGTTCAACCTATAATCCACCTTCTAAATTAGCAATACTAAAGTGAAACTTTTGTGATATTTTCAAAAAAGTTGAAGTAATGGAAAAACCTATAACTGTATCCCTGATTGAGGATCGAAACAGAGGGCAATTGAATTTCATTTGCTACTGTCACGACTGTGCCAGAAACGTTCAGCATTTATCTGCGAACTGATTCTCTCTTAAGGAGACGCCAAACGATACGAGTGCCATGTACGAGAATAGCCATGAAATATTCATGAAACTATGTACAACAATTTATAAATATACGTATTTAACAACGCATCAACATGCATTTGATTACATAATTAATAATGCTATACAATTAATACACAATGCAACATGGTGTAAACTGTGGTTTGAACATACTTATTTATTTCACAGTTGACATATTATGTTTTAAATCAGGCCTGACGAACAGAATATAGACTTTGGAAGAAAGGGGCATACACATAAAAATGAATAAATGAGTGAATGAATGTATAAATGGATGAATGAATGTTTAACGACACCCCAGCACGAAAAAATACTTTGGCTATTGGGTGTCAAACAGTTAAATAAAAACACGAACTGTGTAAAAATACAAATATCAACGATAAATTTAGAATAAAAGTCAGTATCACGTGGATACTGTAATATAAGTCCAGGATGGAATCGAAAGGATTCCATCATATTTCGTTTTCAAAATAGATCTTTTGGAGTTTCTTTGAGATGCTTACACTCCACCAAAATGTGGCGCACCGTCAGAAGACACTGACAGTACTCGCACTGAGGTGGAGGATCTCTCTGCAAGATAAATGAATGGATCAATTAAGTTTTGACCGATGCGAACATGACAAGACTATTTCATCCTTCCTGCACTGCCTGTAGGAGAAATGCCACTCTCCCAAGACTGGTTTGATAGCATGAAGCTTGTTCGCAACCGCACCGTCCCAATCATGTTGCCAAGTCGAAAATATAAATTGGTTGATAATATATTTAAGATCAATATAAGGCACACCAACCCTGGCATGAGGCAAATCCAAAGCAGACTTGGTAGCTCAATCTGCCTTTTTATTACCCTTGATGCCAACATGGCTGGGTACCCAACAAAATAAAATATCTTTATTGGCAATGGATAAAAAAAAAAACACTTTCGTATCACCATCCCAATTGAGGGATGGTCCACCTTCATATTTCGTCAACAATAAATTTGGATGTAATAGAACCCTTGATTTATTCTAAGGCTTTAATGACTGCCCAACTTCAGCACTAAAGATCGATGCTGAGTCAGGCAATCGCATGGAAATTATTGTGTTTGATAGAAAAAACTGTAGCACAAGCCACATAATTACTATCTCGTGATCCATCTGTATAAACAGTAATGCAAATATAAAATGATGCAGGGCACTACCTAGTTTAAACTAAGTACGGTGGCAGTACAAAAATAACAGGGACACGGAAAGAGAGTGTGTGTGCACAATCATGAAAGACACCTGAAAGATAAAACAACAAACAAACAAAACTACTTTTTCATATTGGGTGCAACTGTCTCTTCCCCTTACCTTGCCCCTCCTAGTACAGTTCTGTGATGATGAAAACAGTGGTTACGCTTCTGAATCGTATCGTGGTACATTTAATGCCCCAGTTACACTGAGAGATACGACAACTTACGACAATTTACGATCGTCTGCGACTGCGGATATTCAAAAACCTGGTTGCGACCGATTTGATCGTATCTTGTCGTAGCGACAAAGGGAAAGTGTTTTAATACAAGGGCAATTTACGGTTATCATTATTTAATAGCCATACAAAAGTAATACTATTAAAAAACTAAGTAATTATATATATTTGTAAAACCGAATGAAAATAAACCATTTATAATCTGGAATAACACCAGTAAATAACTTTTAGAGACATAGAGAGAATGGAATACTCTGTTATCTACACCACAAGAATGGAACTTTTGATTTAATTTTTCATTAATTTTTCATTGCTTTCAGTCAGCTCTACACCGATTTGATTTCCATTACTATACCGAGTCAAACCAACTGTATTTAAATAACACTATCAAGTGATGTTAACTACCAGTATTTACACCTTTAATACATTGGGACCTAAGTACTTGTTACAAGTACTCTAGTCCATGTTAAAATACCATAAAAAATAAATGGCGTTTTGTGCATGATATACAAACTATACTGCAAGAAAGAAAGAAATGACCACTTGGTATTGTATACTATGTCTGTATAAAGTACAGAAATCTAATGTCAGTATTTGAGACTGGATGACAGTAACACAGTCAACTTTCTGAAACAAAAGATGAGTGTTTTTGTTGCAGTCACTCTCTCCTGTTAGTGTTGGTGTGATCCCTTATTTCTTTCCATCAGTACATATTGCCAAACAGGGCATAAACTGAAATACACAACAAACAACAAAAATTCTAAGTAATATTTATAATTTATTTTACCATACACATTGTGAAGATTGAAGCAAGTGTAAAGTAGTTAGTAAATAAATCATGTATAGATAACGTAAAGGGACAGACCCTATGTTTTAAACACTATGTACAGCATAGTTTTCACTATTAGAGCCGTTTATAATCAGTGGAATCATACATTATCTATATTTTATTGTTTAGATTATCCATGTTTGTACAACCGAAGTGTTTCTGGTCATCATGTTGTTTTTAATATAAAATGCATTTTTCATATTTAAAAAAAAAAAAAAAAAAGCACGTGCGTCTGAGAAGCAGCAGTTATTGATTATGAGTTCTAGTCTATTGGTTAAGGATATTTTCTGGTTTTAACGTCACACATACTCTTGTTTCACTCTGTTGTAACTTTATCCAAGTGTGTTACAGGTTTGTAGATTAATTAAACTTAGTGTCCATTTTTACGAGTTGAAACTAGGGTCTCCCACACACACACACGTCACACACACACACGTCACACACACACACACACTAGCATGTACACACAGTCTGCATTGCCTATACATTGACAGAATGACCCCATTTGCTACATCTACGTCCGTTGTGTGGTTTGGCACCTGCTGAAGTCTGGAGCTCGACGCGGTAAGACGTGTTTGTTTCGCTTGTGCACACTGCACGTGCTTTCGTGTGCTCGACTTGGGGATCCTTCATTTCGTTGTTTTTGTCAGCGAAATGAAGTTTTCTACTGGGATGTATGCGGCTATTGGAACTGATTGAACGCTGGAACGCTTCTCGTTTCGACAGCCTGCACCACCAGGTTGGATTCTTTTTTAGCGAGATTCCTTGCCTCCACGTCATTTCTCCGGCTGACTATGTCGACTAGTTTTTTCGTGACTCGTATGACGGCCATTCTGCGGAACGCCAGGGTTGTTCGCGTTTAGTCTCTACATGTCCGAGCCTGTCCTAGCAGCAGTGGAAGATTGAACGCCCCACTCTAAGAAGAAATAGGAAGCGGGGTCGGCCCCTACTGCTCTTTTCTAGACTTTACTTTGCTTTATAGTGATACCATCTCGTATCCTCCGGATTCGGACCCGTCCGTACCACTATACCAACCCATGACGACTGGACTATACCCGTCTGATACTCTCTCTCTCGTTCAGACGGATCCGGCTTGCCAAGATCTGTATTTCAGCACAGCACTACACCTTCAACGTCTATGACTGTCAATCTAGGGGTTTTCTTGACGGGATGCAACCCATCTCGTCCCTATAAGCTGTGTACCCAAACGGCCTTAGCGAGGCCACTCACGTGGACATATAGATCGGATTTCAAACTTTTAGACCTTCGTTCAAAAATTTTATGTCGATATTACTTTCTTTTTTAATATTATTAAATAGTCCGATCTTCTCTTCTTTCTCTTGTTTATTTTTGGACTGTCCTTCTAAAATGCTCCAAATTATATAAATATTCGGCCGAGCAGTCAATTCTTTTTATTTTTGGCTTGTAACTTCTTTTTTTTTTTTTTTTTTTTTTTTTTTTTTTTAATTCTATTAACTTTTTTACTAATTGCCTTTTTCAAAATTCTGCCCATTTTCAACTCTACCCTCCCCTCCCCCATCCCGAGTCAGGCCACCGATCTTATCGGAGGCAGGACTCGGGATGGGCGTGTTCGAAACCCTAGTGGTATATGCGCTCGTTAAACTAGATATCTATCTGTCTGCTGAAGTATTGTTACAGTCCGTCTCACCATTGACTGATGCATAGCATACCTATAACATATACAATGAACAAATACATTAACATTACAATTTTTATTTTTTTTAACTCGGAGTGCAGAGAGGTCATTTGAGCACAATAATATCATTAACGTGCAGCCAAGAGCTGCCAAACGATGGACGATTTTCTTACGAAAAAAAAAAAAGTATAATATAACTGGTCAATAAAATAAATACGTTTACGAAATATCTTGATAAATAATAGTCAGTTAAATATGACTATTGACTTTGTTGCTTTCGGCGAATTGGTTTTTATATTGCATGTTGTTTGGAGATGAATTTATTTAACAGCTGACACTGTCGAATGCGTTCTCAACTCAAACCGTGTCTGGCATGTGATTGGTATTGGTACCGTAAATATGTTTAACATGTCATACATTTCATTCAGTCTCGAATAAAGTCATTGGTGGAATTCGATTGCAATACCCTTGTCGAATTAACAATCAAGGGGGAGCAACTGACTTAAATAGTCACTAAAGTGATTCCGATGCCCTCAATACACCAAACAGAAAACGAAAGCTATGCCCAATACCAAAATTTAAACACATTGATGTTGGTGTTTGTTTTGGGGGGGGGTTTTGTACCACGCTCGCGTTTGGTGATTCAATTGTTTATTTTCTAGATCCCTGTTTTCACAAACTATGAATCCTTGTCTGTTAATGACAATATTGTACTCATCATACAGCCCCTCACAGGCATACGGGCTCAAATTTTTCCGGGGAGGGGGAGGGGGGAGGGGGGAGGGGCGGGGGCAGGCTGAGTTTTGCCCGAATTTAGAGGTTTATTATTTTTTTTAAATGTCCGAATCTCGATAACGTTTATTCACATTTGTATTAAGGACTACCAAACAGCTAGATAGGGTTGCAAACGAACCACTACCCATTTTACATGGATTAGAATTAACGAGTATTAAAGTACAAAATAGAAATGTATTGTTTCACAGTGTAACTAGTTCTGTTCACTTATATGCTGGTCTTAGAAAAACAATATGCGTCTCGCCCCGTGCTTCTGACACTGCTCAGTCGTACTTGGCCAATAGTCGAGCACAGGTAGGTTTTCACAACGTGTCACACACATGGGTGTCAATCCGGCTTTAAAAGTGTGTGTGTGGGGGGGGGGGGGGGGGGGGGACGTGTGTGTGTGTGTGTGTGTGTGTGTGTGATAAAGGAATGCGAATGAAAATCATAAAGCTACACATTAGTGGTTAAACTTTTAAACTATGATAAAAGGGATGACTACTTGCCATTTTAAATAAAATAATTAATACAGTAATTAAATTACGTTGGATTTTTTTGTTGTTGTTGCTGTTGTTGTTGGTGGCGGTGGTGTTGTTGTTGTTGCTTTTGCTAAACGAAAAAGTGTGTGTGTGGGGGGGGGGGGACATTTATATAGATTGTCCCCCGGCGTTGAAAAGTGAGGGGGACCCGTCCCTCCTGTCCCCCACCGATCGACGCCCATGGTCACACACTAAATGTAGTTAACGTTTACTGCTGCTTTTGAAGTCTTATCAAAAAATCTACGCGCTACGACCTCAAAATACCTGATATAAAATATTAAAAACCCATCACAAATAGCTCCAGAATGCACCTCTGAACATCTACATTTAAAACATTTCCGGGGAAGCCGTATAAATATAAATTTAGTACCACCCAATATCTCAACGCACCCCCCCCCCCCCCCCCCCCCCGCAAATATGGCTGGCAACGGGCCTGTTTCGATCTGCACATCAGTTTCTATTTATTTTTATTTCGTGTCATATTTAATGCAAGTTGAATACGCCGTGTTTTTTATGTTATTTGTTTAATTTTAATTGTGTACGAAAGCGACTTGTTAGACTGGATTTCGTTTTCACGTAGGACCGCTATTTCGTGTGGCGTCACTTGGCGTTGACCTCACCTCGAAGCCGCATTTTGTACATGCGCTGCTGCGCAGGACAGGAAGAATACTAGTTGGTCTAGCCGTATTTTTTTTAAACGATCAATTGAAAAGTAAGTAGGCATATTACATATGGTATCATGCAATTAATATTGAATTGTATGTGTTAGTGAAGGCATTTATTCGAAATGATGTTCTTGTAACCCAGAAATATTCTGTACCAATGAATTACAAGTGACCAAGGTCGATGACACTGACGTGTATAGAACATTTCTGCACCATAGTTTTGGTTTTAATGGCACCCAGTCACAGATTTAGTGGACCTTATTTCTCTAAATATGGATTATAAATGACAATTACATTAATTTTAGAATACCAAACCTCGCTATTGTATCACCCACAACATTTTAATTGAATCACGATTGACGGAATCCCATGACAGCCAGTGAACAGCTTCATTTTTAAAAACTGGAACTCTGAGGAGTCTAAAACGTACGACAAAACCGAGTGTTTTGGTGAGGCTATATATACGACTCAGTCGCAGTGTTCTCCAACCCCAGTAAGCGGCGTGTACACCCGCCAAGCTGAGAATTTGCGCCGCCAAGCTGAAGATTTTCGCAGACGGGTCCGCCAAGCTTATAAAAAATGCCGCCAAGTCGAAAATCAAACAGCTATGACGAAAAAAACTTCCGTCAGTTCTATTCACCTCACCTATCGCTATATTTAGCCTGTACTTGGACTTTGCGTATATAATAATAATATTCTAATTCAACACATTTGTAAGAACGAATCTGATTGGATCCCTGTTAAAACATTTAGGTGGTAAAATCACCGATATAGCCTACCGGTCGCAAATTTTCTGGCAGAAATACGTCATAGGTTAAGCGAGGAACGGGATTGTTTTGTAATGACGTCATAAGGACAATTTCTGTAGCGTTCATATTATGTACAGAAGTCGTTAAATACTGAGAAGTTTTTATGTCAGAAATGAACATATTATTCTTTATTAGTCGTTATCTAATCATGAGAGCAGATAAAAGTTGGAGAACACTGTACGACAGCCGTGAAAAGTACCTTTGAAAGTTATACACAGTTATTGTGGGGTTTTTTGTGGGGTTTTTGTTTATTGTTATTATTTTTTGGTTTATTATCGTGTTGTTTTTTTGGGGGGGTGGGGGGGGTGTTTGTTTTTTATGGGGGGGGGTTGTTTCTTTGTTGTAGTTTTACGGAGCTATCGTACACAGGACCACTGTGGGCGCGTGTTCAGAAATTTTAGCAAGGGGGTCTAGACAGGTGAGCAACGTTTACAGGGGCGACACGCTCGCCCAGACATTTATCGGGGGGGATTGAGCAAGTGATTTATTATTATTATTTATTTTATTTTTGGGGGTGGGCAGGAGGGGGGAGCGAAGGTTATTTTGTTGTTTAATTTGTTGTTTGTTTTGGGGGTTTTTGTTTGTTTGTTTGTTGTTTTTTACGGAGCTCCGTACACAGTACCACTGCAGACGCGTGTGCAGGGATTTTAGCATAGGGAGTGAGGTCTACACTGAGGCCAGCGAAGTTTACGGTGAGGGGTCGAGACATGTACCCCCGAAAAATGTATCGCGGGGGGGGGGGGGGGGGGGAGAGGAAAAAAAAGCTTGTGCAAGGAGATGGGTAGGTGCTTGCACCGGCAAAAAATGAAGCCCTATCTATTTGTTTACTAGTACGTTGATTACAATGTGTTAATAATTATAATTTACCTCATTGCTGTACATCTATTGTCTGAACCAAATTGTTAACAACTACGAAAAATTACTCTTCTACCTTTAATTGCCGTTAGATTTCCTCCAAAGTTTGTCCAGACAAAAATCTTGAAAAAAACATTACAATGACACAGATTCCACATACCAGATGATAACTATGTCACCTATATCGACTTCGCTGAGAGCGCATAGGGCAAAAAACATGTAATTTTCTGCCAGCTGCCATTTTGACTTTTTTTTAAATATTCTTCAAGAGGGGTGAAGAGTATTCCATAAACAAGCAACATGGCAGACGGCAGAAAACTGTATGTGTTTTTGTCTATGCAATCTCAGCAAAGACGATATCGGCGACATCGTTGCAGTCTCGTGTGTGGAATCTGTATATTTGTAGTGGGTTTTTTTTGCGATTTGTGTCTGGACAAACTTTGGAGGAAATCTAACGGCAATTAAAGGTAGGTGAGTAATTTTTCGTAGTTTGCAGTTATCAAATTCCGAACGTAATAATATGGCTTGTGCCCCCTCCCAGGTATTTAAAAATATTATAGAGAGGTTTCTCAACTATACCGTTACTATACGGATAGTGATTGGTCACCTCTTCGAGTGTAGTTGGTGACGCATTAGCAATTTGCTTCCAGTTGTTTACGATTAAACGGCCTGCTATATGTAATACAGTTTGTGGTTAATATATATAATTTAAAATAATAATAATAATAATAATACTTCTGAGAATGCCGCCATATATAAGTCACTAACCGTACCGATCTGCGAAACTAGCTAAACTGTTAGTACTGTTACCGAATCATAATTATTAATTATGCTTATCTGTAACAATAATGACACATTGACGGTTCGAAAACAGATAACACGTTTCCTTCCGATTGCTTCCAGTTACAAGCGCCCGCTGTTAATTTGTGTACTGTCCGTAATTAGTGTGTATTTATTTTCTTTTTTAAGATAATCTCTCACCAGCTGATAATTTTATTTATTTATATATATTCATTCAATCATTCATTCATTCATATATTAATAGTAGTAGTAGTAGCATTATTATTATTATTAGTAGTAGTATTATAGTACTGCAGGGGTAACATTACGCTATTCATATACGATAGCAGGGTTTCTGCCAGAGGGTAAAATGGATACCCCAATTTTAGTACAGATGTAAAACAATTTAAGTTAACCTTTTGACAAAATTAATGACTCTTTATTATTACTGTATGAAAAATTAATGCGGTGTTTAGATTTTTCGGCGTACAACAAACGATAAAGTTACCTGTAGGCCCTATATGCAAAGGCATAACTAGTCGCGATTGTTGCCGTTTAAAGTGCTTCTGTTACTAAAATAAATTAAATGTATAAGCTTATTATCATTCAGTACATGTTTATGTTGGGTTTTTTTTTTTTTTTTTTTTAAATAACTTATTTTCTTGTTTTTTTCTTTCTATTTACCCTACGTCACAGGACGGTCAAGCATTCATGTTACACAGCTTGACAAATCGTTTTGACAGTGCGGTTATTCGGGGTTGGGGGGGGGGGGGAGATCACGTGACTACAAAAATAATACGTCACACCATTTCGCTCCAAATAGCCGTTATTTTTTCCTGAATTAAGGACCGTCGACATAATTCAATTATTTTTACAACCTATCAGTAATAAGTGGGTTATGGTAGTTATGTAGATGGTTAAATAAGTAGTTATGTAGATGGTTAAATAAAGTACTTTTAGCGACAAATCATATGTATATATTTTTAGATAATACTTTGTTAGGTCATTAATTAGGTCAACGATCAGTGACTGAGCGCCTTTAAATACATCATGACATAGGCCCTATTGTGTTTTTATTTATTCTGTTTGATGGATGGTGAGCTTTTTTACATTAGTATTTCTAAAACAAAATCTGATACTTTTCCACTTCTTTAAAAAATAAAGAAACATTCGATTCCGACATTGAATAGTCTTTACCTGCTTTTCAGGTGATTTTTTATTTTTAATTTTTAAAATTCATCTTCTTCTTCTTCGTCTTCTTCTTCTTCTTCTTCTTCTTCTTCTTCTTCTTCTTCTTATTATTATTATTATTAAACAGGTGATGCGCAAGTTCCGGAGCACTTCCAGATCACCGATCTGTCAGTCAGTATAATATATTAAACTTTTTGTCATTTTTGATGTAAATTTCATTTTAAAAACCCAAAACAAAACAACAAACAAGTAATACATGCTTCTTGAAATTGTACGTTAAAAACAAAACTGTAACGATATACAGTCTTGGTTTTGTTTTGGATGCCGATACATAACCACTGTTAAACATTTACACGAGCAGACGACATGGAAAAAAAAGAAGAAGAACAGAAAAGGTTTTGCTGGTCGAGGGGGGGGGGGAGGGGGGGGGAGGGGATGGGAAGTTTCTTTCCTCACAATTAAGTGGTGACGTTTCTTTCCTAGTTTTCACATTAGGTGATGAGGCTTCTGGGCTGGTCGGGTCCTCATTATGAATAATGTTTCCGTATGCTCTGACATAGCAGGGGGTGTTAAAGTGAGAGTGATGAAATTGCCATAAGATAGGCTGTTATATTTGGACCTATTGCATACGATGTTGTGCCAATTGTCTATCATAGATCTGCTACTCTTCTTCTTCTTCTTGTTTTAGATAAGCAGGGCTCGACGTTTGTGGTAGCCTGGGATATTTTGATACCCAATTTCTCACTTGGGCTACCAGATGTCTAAATATGGTAGTCCTCCTGGATGCTAGATTTGTTTGTCACATCCAGTTACTACGCAATCAGAAAGATGCTTAAACACCTAAAACAACATGTTTTTATAAAAAAATAAACGATTTTGCTTTTTTGTGTCTTTTTAAAAAGCAAAATTATATATAAATAGTATGGGGATACCAATGTTTACTGAGTGCTACAGATTTCATATCCTGGTATCCCAGCGGGCTACCACTAAAACTGTTAAGGTCAAGGCATGATCAATGTCAGCATTACATCTAGTCTATCCCGTTCACCCTGCTCAGTCTTTGCTGGTCCGATCAGTCGTTATTGTGAATTTCAACACCTCATTCATTGCCAATTAATGCAAGCTTCGCGCCAAAATCTGAACTGTACATTGCTGACGTCTCGTTGTTCAGTCTTTGTCACGTCGTTTAAGTTTACGTGTGACGTAAGTTTTGATAGCACCTTATTTGGAACTGCGTTGAAGCTTTGTTGCAGTTGGTTTGTAATAAGTAAAATACTAGACTCGTTTGCCTGTCATATCATGTTTGTGAAACTCGTGAACGGTGTTGGTATCTGACTTACTTTCACTCATCAGATACCAAAATTGTTCACTCATTTCATTAAAAAAATGGATTGACAGGCAAGCTCGTTTAATATTATATGCATAATACATGTATGTCCTTATTGTACGTGTGTGGCCCTAACAAGGCCAAAATCATAGTGCCGAATTTACAAAACCTGTTATTACACACATGTAACTACTGGGTACATCTACATATATTTTGAATAATGCTTAAACAAGTTTGTCTTCTACGATCGTATTCGTGGCAGCCCGTAATTCAAATTGTTCTAGATAATGTTTAAATGGTTCAACGTCACAAAGAAACTTCAATATATTTCCTAATTTACGTCTATCTGAATGTGAACCCATCTTAGTGACATGGGTTTGCAATTTAACACACAAGAACTAATAGGCTTACAACTATTTCTATTTATTGTTACATTGCAATACAAAATTAATGACATAACATGGTACTAAGTTGTGTTTATGCCTGAATATACTAGTCCTACACATCCTCAATATATAAACCACAGGCATTACAAGTCTTAACCCAAGAGGTGATATGACTGGACAGGGGTCAAAATATACGCTATTCCGCTATCCCGAAATTAGTAATTTTCCAAATGGAGAACTAAATTTTTTTTTCTAGTATTCCGTCATGAATAGTTTCAAAATAAACGGAACAGCGAAATCCGCATGTGACTGTTCCGCCTTTGCGTTTTCGACCGCAACAATTTTGTGGCTCAACAAAACCGCGGAGAATTTGGCTCGATATGAGAAGTCTTGTTAATCATTGTGTATTCGTCAGTATGACTGTTTGTGTCCGGTACTTTTGTAAAAAAAAAATAATAATAACTTCTGTTTCCGCAAAAACGCATTCGCTCCGCAAATAATTTTGCCACTCCCCCCCCCCCCCCCCCAAAAAAAAAAAAAACAACAACAAAAAAACAAACCAAAAAAACAAAAACAAACTACCACAACAAAACAACAACAAACAAAAAACATTGATAAAATATAAATTTAAAATAATGTTTTTTGAAAATATATCATACGGCCATGCCTCGGCAATTAAATTGTATTACTTCAGCAACTGAACTTGGTATAATGTAATTTGTCCATTAGATTGACGTGAAGAGGTTTTCAAAAGACTGTCAACCCCAACCTTTTAATTGTTTCCGATGGTACCCGATTTCTGTTATTTATTGTTATAACTAGATAGAATATTTTTATTGTATTAAATCTTATATATAAAAGGTTATATAGTAATGGTTACTCAGGCTTTACGCGCACAGTCAGAGCAAGCTGTCGTAGCACACGCCTGTCTTGGGCACAAGAGCCGGCCTCGGCCGGTTCCTCCGTCCAGGACAGGAAAGGTGGGGGTGGGGGGACCGCCTGCAAGTGAGCACCAGCAGCCCGACCGTGGTCGGTAGCAGGCGGAGGAGGGGGGGGGGGGGGGGGGGGGGGGAGGTGTAATGGTGCTATGGAATTTTGAATGGAGCAAGAATTATGCCAAAAGAGAAAAGGTGCGCAAGTTTGATTGACGAACTTGGGCGCAATTTTGAAAGGTCGGTCAAAAATAAAGTTCCGGAGCTAATCTAGGTTTTGACATTAGTGAATCGAGAGTAGCTCGTTAATTAGACCTCTATGATGCTGTGGTGTCTCCCTAGGTTGCCCATAGGGCCCTTAAAAAGGGACTGACCGCTTCTGGCCGTTGCATGACAACCCAGGGGAGACTCGTCCAATTGTGTAAACACCGGTAGGCAAGGCGCTGTCGTTCCGGGGTTTTTCGAAATCTTGTTGTTGCAGTTAACGACGTCCTCCTCTTCAGTGTCACCGAGTACCAAGTAGACCACCAGCAGTAAGTGTTTGGGGGTGGGATAGGGTAGACTGGTCCAGCTTCCCCTGGGTGCAGTGCAATTGTGTACTCGGAACCGGTACTCTTTTGTCCAGCTCCTTATTATAGTACGTGCTGGGCCATGACGTTGATAAAGAAGACTCTTAACGTTATACCTTGTACAAAGACAACATTAACAACTTAAAAAAATAGGATTGGCTGGGCCCCAATCAGAATCCTGCATTGCTTAGAGCCTGTATTATTGCTTCTTGTAGCTTTGAATTCTGCATTTCTTAGTGCCTGTATTATTGCTTCTTGCAGCTTTAGTTATAATCATGATCATGGATGTATTACTAATGTTGTTATTTTACAGGTATGGACTTTTCCCGGATTATCATACAAGTTATTCTTGTTATCTCTCTTGTTGAAGACAACTCTATTGAAGGTAAAACTTTAAAACATTCAATTTTTTATTTATTCCATAGTAATGGTCTACGACAGGAATTAATTACATATGACCTTTTTTGCTAGGGTAAGGTTTACCTTCTTTTCATTATCACCGTAACATTTTTATGAATAAATATCTTGAAATATACGCAACACAAAAAAAGAAGACTAAAAAAGAAGAAAAAAAAGATGAAAGCTTACATATAGTCCATTTTAGGTTTGACTACCAAATCGAGAGACTAAAAGCCACTGAGTTTCAGTTAGCCTGATGTCTGAACTGTATAAAAATGTATGATGGCCATGCCTAGACCCCTTGCTTACTCCTGTACACGTCTCTGAACACACACACACACACACACACGCACGCACGCACGCACGCACACACACACACACACACACACACACACACACAGACAGAAACAGACACATGCGCGCGCGCATACACACACACACCAACACGCAAACAGCCTACAGTCTAAAACAAGCTTTGATCTTTGTTTACCAAAGGTAATTCTATTGTTGTTTACAACCAGGCTTACAGAATGCTATTTCTGTCTCCAGTTCAGGCTATCTGCAGCTGGCAGTGACAATGCATTGGTATTGAAATTATAGCGATAAATAATAGGTTTAAAGATACAAACTGCGCAAATATGTGCAGTTTTCTATCGCACAATCTATCTGAGAAATTCAAAACATAACAAATGTAAATCAACAGTGTATTACGCTCTAAATAGGAGAATATATTAGTGAGCAAAATTTTTGGTAGTTGAGAACTTCTAAAGTTACACTGATTTTCGCGTTTTAAAAATGAAACAAAAAGAAGCCTGAATGGGGCCTGACTTTACATTAGAACTCCCAATTTCCCCAGAAGCAAACAGCGGATTAATTCAGTATGTTGATATTTTTATGTAGATACTCAGTAGGAATTAAATATAGAATTTCAAATGTTTTTACCTGTAAATTTCATAGAAACAGATATACAATAAGAAATTCGCGATAGAGACCAATACACATAATCTAGACACACACTTTTTTTTAATACAATTAATCCCCCTGGCGGGCCTGACTACCTACCAAAGCTATATGGACCAAGAATTTGTTTTACAAAAGGGTAAAACAGACGGCTGAATAATTTTTTTATATCAATAATTTCACAAAATTTGCGATATAGACCAATACACATAACCTATACAAACAAGCGAGGGCATCTAATTAGAAATATAACCGCAAGCGGTAATGACGCATTCCCAAGCTATAATAGCTGTACATTACTCAAACATATTTATATATCATTTAATTATAACAAGTTAAAAAAAACCCAAACAACTCTCCACTACACACCAACACACATACACGCACACACCTTCACCTAACCAGCTACCAGATTTGAGCCAAGTCTACCCAGAACTGTCTTTACAAACAACAATAATACTTTTTTTAATAATCCAAAAATAAAATATGATACGGCTCCTTTAACCTTCTGACTACTGGATTAATTTTTGACAAAAAAACAAATTAAGTGAGTGTAAATTTATAACTTTTACTCACATATATTCATATATTTTTTTAACGAAAACTTTGTTCTGTCACAAATGGCTCGAAATTATATTATTACACACTTGTAACTTCTGAAAAGCCAAATTCTGCAATATCAAAATGACAAAATTATTTTATTTCAGACCTTAATTGGCACACTATTTATTTAAAACCATTTGTAACCACGCAAAAAATAAAACTTAGATGGTTCCAATATAGAATACTTCATAGAATATTAACTACTAATAGTTTTGCATATAAATTAAAATTAATTGACAGTGAAACGTGTACGTTTTGTCATGAAGGAAAAGAATCTATAGTGCATTTATTTTGGGAATGTAAAATTGTTCAGAACTTGGAATGATTATTTAAATTGGTTATCAAACTCATGTAAGCATATATGTAATTTAAAGCTTTCTCTTGAGCTAGTGATATTTGGATGTAAAGATAATATTAAAACAGATAATGTTTTTGACCTGCTACTATTATTAGCTAAATATTTTATATATAAATGTAAAGTGCAAAGGGTCCAATTAAATATTATACATTTCCAAAGCGAAGCTAAACAAAGATATAAAGTAGAAAAATGTATTTATCTTACTAAGCACAATCTTAATAAATTCTTAACCAAGTGGTCAGTGTATTATTCTCTTTTTGAACAGACCTAATTTTTGTAACTTTCCTTGTGCATCGTCTTGTTTCCAGCAGTCTACGCATTAACATATATATATATCATGTGCGTATTTTAAATATTTATGTACGTCGTTCGTAGAATGGAAAAGGATGAAAGTGTGTTTTTGGATTGATTAGATATATATATATATATATATATATATATATATATATATTATATATATGTACACAACCCATGTTTTACCCTTGGCATGTGTTGTTCTAATTGTAAACAAGAGGCTGGCAATAAATAAATAAAAAGAAATGTTTTGGTTTTGTTAATCTTAGCATGGAATGGTGAAAATAAATAAAAATCAGGTTTTTTCTTGTCTATGTAACCAATCATACTTCACTTAGATATGACAATACTGATTATATTGCTAAGATAGAAGACTATATGTAGCTGGTTGCTTATTTATTAAATTAAATGCATGTTTGGGAAATATTTTGTTTGTCAGTTTAGTTAAGTTGCTGTGTGAATGCATGTTGCTTTTAAGTGTACATATTTCCAAACAATATTTTGTTGGCTTATTTGGTAGCATTATTATTATTATTATTATTTAGTAGGTTTCGTTCATGTTTTGACTTTACCATAGTTTGACACCCAATAGCCTATGTATTTGTCGTGCTGGGGTGTCGTTAAACATTCATTCATTCATCTATTCATTTATTTAATTAGTAGGTCAGCTGCCTTAAGTATTACATATAATGTATATTTTACAGGTATTGCAAACGCAACTATCAATTGCATGGATGGTACATATCTTGGACAAAATGCAACAATAGTTTGCAAATTACAAGACTCCATATCTTTCAGAATAAGAATGGTACGACCAAACAGTAGATCGCCACAAGAGGTGATTCGGTGCAATCCTAGTAATACTGGGTGTATACTAACTGGCAGTATTACTGGATACAGCTACGTTATTGACTCATCAACACAGACCACTCTAACTATACAATCTTTCAACCCTAAAACAGATGTTGGAGAGTGGATTTGTCGTGATGGAACATCAGGTGTTGGCCAGTCTACATGCAACATGATACTCTTTTGTAAGTATTGCATTCCTGCCATATTGTGCAATACACCAGAATTGCTGAATATGTTCGTTGAATATCGTGAATTCAATCCGATATTTGATAGCAATTAAAGTCTGGCCATTGAAGGCGAAAAGGGCGTCTTACCCGGAAAAAATACTATAGAAATTAGTCAATAAAAACAGGGTTCGTACTCATACAAAAATACTACAATGTGTAAGTTTGGTTTTGTGGCCCTAAACATCATAAATAAACATCCCTTTTTGTGACAGAGTCATTAAGAGCAATAAAATATAAATAGCTTGCAACGTAAATAATGTTTGATGTTATGTGTTCTTATGATTGTGTGTTTGGCAAGGACTTCCCCTGGCTTTTTAACTCGGAGGTTTCCCCAGGGCCATGATATGCTTGTTGAATACAGTAACGGTATATTGTGACATTTACAAATATCGTCTTTTTGCGTGTAGTGCTTTATTCATTCCGAGCTCCTATGCCGATGCACGATTCATACTGAATTTTAATGAAAAACTATCTACTTTCATCCTGAAATTTAATGCAGTTGGTAATTGTTTCCCAACAATAAGTATTATAAATAAGTAATGTTTTAAAATGTGAGCTGAGATACTAGGAAATCTTTTGACTAGTAAAACAAAAAAAGCGAGAAAAAAGTTGACTTGATAGCCAATGCAGACTAAGTATTCTACACTTTTTTGTCAAGTATTTCTTGTTAGGGGTAGATTTGAAAATTAAACTTGAGAATATTATAGATAAATGGCAGACTTTCTTGAAAGCCTAAATCAAACTAGTTAGTATACTGCCCTCAGAATGCAGCTCTGAGCATCTACATTTCAAAAAGCGTCCAGGAAGCATGCATCAACGAATCACAATTCTCCATAGAAAATCTCACTGAATCTGCCATGTTAGTGTTTATATGTGAACACATAAGGAAAGTTGCATGTTTTGATTAACTTCTAAGGGCCAGAACAATGGGTGTATGCGTTTTACAAGAAGAATGGCTATGGGACTCTGAATTCAGTGCATTGTTAACCAAACACATTACAGACAAAATGAAGGTTTATTGTACAGTTTGTTTAAAATACTTTTCAATTGCCGGTTCAGGAATTTGTTGAATACGGTCGCATGAAAATGGCGCTAAACATAAGGAGGCTTGTCGGTATAGCTCTAAAGGTAATGGAAATGGCTCAGATATGACTGATGTGGGGTTTTTTTGCATCACAGAAAAACAAAGATCTACCGCATGTCCTACTTATAGTAGCACAAGTAACGTTAGGCCTACGCCTGGCTCATTTGATAGCTTCATAGTTGGAAAGAAAATTGACTGATGATATTTTGCAAGCAGAAATTATGTGGACACTGAAGGCAATAAACAATCATCATGGTTACAAATCTCAAGAAAATTTTACTGTCCGCAGCTTTTGAAAAACCATGGCAAGTGAAAAAGCACACACCTCAACACACTAAGGCGACTTAAAACGAACCGTTATTAATTGATGAAGTAATTGGTACATGCAAATGTAGAGATATAATAAATATGTTGCAAAAATGAACCAATAAATCAATCATGTTTTCTTCTAATTGTATACTCAAAGGCAACAGTTATTGTGACATGGATTGTTTGGAGTAATACATTTGTGAATGGATTTATGGATGTAAACCAGAGAAAATGTGCATGGAACAGCTCAAAGAAATGCAACTAAGCAGTTGTGTAGATTGCATGCTTTGTGCAAGAAACATGGAATATTCGGAATAAATCCTGTCAAGTGTTCACCATAAAAGGCCAGACATTCAGTCGCAAATCCTTGCCACCCTGTGCAGCCTTCAGAAGTCCAGAAGTCAGAAAAACACAATTAGTGAACTGTTTGATACAATTTCGTCATGCCACGCCTCAGTGAAAATGACAGATGGCGAGTCATAGGGATGCTTGAATCTGGGACCTCGCAGCGTGACGTCGCACGTCAATTCAACGTCCACAGAAACACCATATGACACTTATGGCAATGATATCAACAAAACAACCAGGTCAGTGACCGTCCCTGTACATGTCTTGGATGAAATGGAGCTTGCGACGTCTTCCAAATCCTCCAACAACACTGCAGGAACTCCGGCTGATCCTTCCTCACATCTGGATTGGCATTTCCAGGAGCTTTCTCCAGCGTTTTGTGGCCTCAATGAGACGACGGTGCCAGGCCTGTATCAACGCTCAAGATGGACACACTCGCTAGTGACTGTGTGAACTTCGCTCTGGACCCCCACTAGTGATGTGGCTCATTTGCATATGGCAGGTGTGGACTATTGCTTGTTTACATACCTTCGCACATTTCTCTTTCCATGTTATAACGTTTCATACACGGCAGTAAAAACTTATCATCAATTATCTTTTTCTTTTTTTGTGTCACAATAAGTTTTGCCTTTTAGTATATGTGGTTTCGTTGATTAGTGTAGTCTGACTTATTTTTAAAAAATTCAGGAGCAGTGGTATAGAAATATAACACACTGTATGACATAGTCTGATACAGACAGTTTAATGTTTTTAATCTATTCAGATAATTTGATGCAGTGTATCTTCAACCGAAAGAAAATGGAATTTAGGATCCCTCAGACGCGTTTTCAGTCATTTGTGATACAAATTACTTGGTTCCCATTACCGTCATTTGTGCTCACTCATGTCGTTATAAAAAAAAAATAAAAAAATAAAAATAAAAAAATAAAAATAAAAAAATAAAAAAAAAAAAAATTCCCAGGGTTGGTACGCGTTCTTAAATTCTTTGTATATGCTTGACTTTTGGGAAGCCGTTCTCCAGGACTTTAACTCTTGGAAAATGGTGATCTTTGCATTTTGTACTGGAAATTAAAAAAATATTGTATCAGTTTCTAAAGAGATGACTGCTGACGTTTTCTGAACTTTATTTTTCCGTTCTTATAATCCCTATTCTAACATTTGATCTGGCCCCAAGTCAGCATCTGATCATCACATCTATGGTGTGCATGCGCGGGATACATTTATTACCTTACCCCGAGTTCACTAGAAAACCCCACTCAGTAAAGTTTTGCGGCTGTTTTCCTTTTCCTTTCTTTTTTAATTTACACCAACATTAAAATAATTTTAATACAGTGATAGCGGCCTGATTACATGTGAGAGTAAGCAGAAAAGATAGGGTAGAAAAGGCCCCCCCCCCCCCCCCCCCCCCGAATGACGTTGCACTATTGGAGGTAACGGCGGGCAGGAAGGAAAGAAATGTTTTATTTAACGACGCACTCAACACATTTTATTTACGGTTATATGGCGTTAGACAAGTGGTTAAGGACCACACTGATACTGAGAGAGGAAACCCGCTGTCGCCGCTTCATGGGCTACTATTTTCGATTAGTAGCAAGGAATATTGTATATGCACCATCCTATAGACAGGATAGCACATACCACGGCCTTTGATGTACCAGTCGTGGTGCACTGGCTGGAGCGAGAAATAGCCTATTGGGCCCAAACCGAGCGCGCATCAAGCAAGCGCTTTACCACTGGGCTACGTTTCGACACACACACACACACACACACACACACACACACACACACACACCCTCCTCCAACGGCGGGTGTCACTTTGTTAAATAAATATGTTTTGTCAGGTATTGTTAACCTTATTTGCTTAGTAATATTTGTTTTGCTTTTCTTTTCATGCTTGGTTTTTCTCTTTCTTTTATTCTTCTTTGTTTTATGTCTTTCCTTTAAACATAATAAATAATATGTGGCATGCACCATGATACCGTAACCATGGTAAGTTATGAAAATAGAACCACTATAAAAGAATATGTGTACTTCAATAGGACCAAACTTGGATTTTTTTTTTTTTAAAGTACCAACAACTTTCCAAGGAAAAAGGTGCCTAGTATAGTTATAACATCATTCAGGAATCTTTCGATATATTCGGGATTCGCCAATAGTTAAAGTAACCCTAGCTGATCTGCTGATATTAATTTTGAGTTAGGTCGCGGTGGTGATGGTGGGGGGGGGGGGGTGCAACTTTATAAACTGTTTTATTCACGACAAAAATGGTCACAACATACATGTAGAGGGCTGTCATTGTGGTCATGTTTGCTGCATTGCAATTTAGGTTTAGGAGGAATGTTGTTGTTATGAACTTGTGTTTCAAAAATTAAGTACTTCTTTGGCAACCAAGATGGTGTCGTTGGAAACAGTAAATATATGACTTGCTATTAGTGCAACTGCTACAAGGGTGCCTTGTAAGTTTTAGATTTATTAGTCCAACCGAAGGGGACTATAGGTCTCATCTCTGTCTGTCTGTCTGTCTGTCCATCTGTCCCACATATAGTTTTCCGGATGTTTGTTTTTTTCCTACAATGTTTTGAGATAATGAGCTGAAATTGTATGTATAGCTTTATTGTGTACTGTTACATATCAAGTTTAAGTTTAACTTTGATGGCGATTTAGCCATTTTTGACAAAGTTATTGCCCTTGAACTTTGGAAATATCCAAATTTGTTTTCCAAACCTTTTTTTAATGCCTCGAGATATTTAGATGAAATTTTGTGTATATTTATCAAATTAGACTGTTATGGCAATTCACCCAGAACTCCATGTGTTTTATTATGGCTCTTCAACTCAGGAGATATGGAAAATAGTTTTCGCCTTTTTGCAAATGCCTGAAGACATTGACATGAAATTGTGTATTTAGCATTATTGTGTACTGTTACACATGAAGTATAACTTTTAATGTTGATTTGCCCATTTTTTACAGGGTTGAACATTTACATTTACTGGGGCCTGTAAGGGACATGTATTGCTTTAGAATGCTTGTTGAATTGAGAATTTCAGCATGTAAGACCATTTTTTGGAAGTTATGCAATTGATGCTTGCAGCTTTATTTATTATTATTGTTTGTCACAGAATGACACGACTAGGTTTGCTCAGCGACAGCAAAACACAAGTTTTAACATACAACATTTAATAACAAGTACAAAACAATACAAAATACAAAACACGTCTTTCATAGGATTACAAAGCTAATCCAGTGTTTAAAGATATCGCGTTTGCTTATACAAAGTCCAACTGTTCATTAAATTCCCACTGGAACAGTCTTTATGACTTCCCGTCATCAATTATTCCACTTGAGTATTCATCGGACACAAATCCCTGCATCCTAAACTACGTAATATACTATACGTCATTAAGTTGTCATCAAAGACATCACAATGTCACAACATCACAACAGTAGCTCTATCGATGGCATGTTCATCGGTCCATATGTGCTTCGAAAGCTGCAAAAGTAAACATACTGTTTACTATTTAATCAAGACTAAATTTCCCTATACATACCCCTATATATACATATAGGAACACCCAACCATGCATACAAAATTATGTGCAATTACAATTAATGTACATTTAATATAACATACAATTTATATAACATACAAAATATATTGTGACATTAATATACTTGTCATAAATTTACATACCACAATTACATTGCTTTCCTCGCTTCATTTTGTCCAAATAAACATAATACACATATAGCCAAACATTATTAGCTTAAAATTAAATACCTGCAAACCAGTTTACTGTCAACCTTGGAGCTCATGTCATCCCAAAAGTATGTACCCAAACTGTGTCCACTCGCGGTCTCTCTCCCCTTTCATAATTACCATGCACAGACTGCACGACCAGTGCATGCACTGTATAAAATATAGTTGAGCCGTATATGCAAGATAATGAACACTTTCTCACATACTCCAATGCGACAATAGCACTGCATAACAAAACAAACGCAATTAAATTAACACACATAATAATCGCACACTCACACACATATACATATGCATATACATATATACCTATCCATACACATTTGTGACATTATTATTATTATTATTATTATTATTATTATTATTATTTCCATATGGTCCAAATTCTGTTCAGTTCAGTCCTGTATCACCTGCCAGTGTGGAAGAAGGAACAAATCTCATTGTTATCTGCATTGCAAACTGTACACCATCATGTTCCTTTTCATGGTCACAAGGAAGTGAGAACCTGTCTTCAAGCTCTAAGTTAGAACTGACAAATATCGCTAAGAGCCATGAAGGAGTGTACACATGTACAGCGATAAACACTGATTCATCAATAGTTAAACATAGTAACTTCACCTTGATAGTAAATGGTAAGTAGTAACTAAATTATTTTGACATGTATAATACTGGAATAAACACATACAGGATACATTTGAAGGGCTAACAAATGCAGGGTTTGAATTACGTTGTCAGAAGGGCACTGCAATTATTGCCTTAGAGGGCCATTTTGAGGACACACCAGGGACACAAAGGTAAATTATGAAGATGTTTTTGAGCAGCGCTCTATACTAACGTTGTGTCTAGTAGCAAGATGACACCTACATATATTGTTTTAGGCGCCAAACAACAAATTTAGGAGCCATGTTTATATGCATTAATATATTGTATGTGTGCGAGCGTGTATATTTGTATAATGCCAAATCTCGAGAAAGTGGACGTTTTTGTAAAGGAGAGTCTCCCTGATGATTAAAATTTTTTTTAAAATAGCTTCTTTACAAATAAATCTGGAGATGACAACATAGGGGCACAAATACTTAATTTCTTCTTCCTTAGTATGTTTTTTTTTTTAAACAAAATAATAGAGAGTGATATTTATCCACAATGTTTAAAAAATGCTAAAGTTGCTCCATGTTCAAGTCGGTGACAAAACTAAAGCTACAAATTATAGGACAGTATCTGTATTGCCAAAAAGTTAATAGAAAAACAACAACAACATATATCCAAGCAATTTTATGATTACTTAACAAAATATGACCTTCTACATTCTTCCCAATCAGGTTTTAGACCAAATCACTCATGCCAGTCAGCACTCATTGATATAACTGATAAATGGTTACATGAGAGGAATGAATGAAATGTAAGTGGCGTCATATTTCTTGATTTCATATAAAGCTTTTGATGTTGTAGACCATTCAATTCTGACTCAAAATTTAAACATTTATGGCTGCAAAGGGAATTCCCTTCGCGTGTTTCACTTTGAGAAAACTGCAATCAAGATGGAATAGAACTGCAAAAAAGATGGATGATATTAGATGCAGACTCTATTTCTCCATCTGCCCAACTATTTAAACAGTTAAAATGGATGACAATGGAAACAGGAATCCACTATCACAAATTTATGCAAAGAAGCCCCAGACTATCTTTCAGGCTTTAAACAGGGTTTCTGCCAAAGAGTAAAATGGGTATGGCGCCATACTCGTGTGTGTGTGTGTGTGTGTGTGTGTGTGTGTGTTATGCCATGTATGTATTTTCTATTTGTTCATAAATGTATGTATTGTAATTCTATATTATTTGTACCTGAGGGTATCATGGAAGATTAGCTCACTAAATAAATAATGTAATGTATTATGTTTTCAAGCCTTATCGGCTGGGAACCTATTGTAACAAATGTTCTGGTCCAATTTAGTTGGGTACTTTGGGGGGATTGATTGTTAGTGCAAATTGTTTGTATAGGTGTGTGTCTTAATTTCTGCGTGTACAGCAGTTTATGTGAATCTTACAGGTAAAATATTTTGAAATTGTAAATTTAATGCCTACTGCCTATCTACAAAAAAAGTGTCAACATATTGAATTATTCAGATGTCTATTTAAACAGGTATTTTTTTACATTTCGAACATCAGTATAACTCGAGAAGTTTTCAACTTAAACAAATATTGTTTTCACTGTTATAATCTACGCTTTAGTGTGCAATAAACGTTCAATTTACATTTTTTTATTTTTGAACTTTTTCAGATAGATGTTTCAAATAAAAGATACATATTTGTGCACTGTTTTATTTCTAAATCTATCAAGTTGAGAGAAATAAAATGTATATGTTAGGATTATTCATTTACTGGTTCATTAAAGTGTAAAATACGAAACAAGTGAATTGTTATTTGTTAATATGGCAAGACAAAATAAAATGCACAACCAAAAGACTAATTACCTCGAATACAAAATATACAGCAGTAAGTGATCAATAGTTTCCTTTATGCAAAACATACAACAGTAAGTGATCAATAGTTTACTTTCAATTGTCTTATTGCTATAGCACTGCTGTAATATTCACAGACAACTTGTCTTCGCTCCCATTCTTCTGATCCATTGTAAATGTCTCGGAAAGTGTCATTGTGACATACAATGCCTTTAACGCAGGCCCCATTCTTCTGATCCATTGTAAATGTCTCGGAAAGTGTCATTGTGACATACAATGCCTTTAACGCTGACCCCATTCTTCTGATCCATTGTAAATGTCTCGGAAAGTGTCATTGTGACATACAATGCCTTTAACGCTGACCCCATTCTTCTGATCCATTGTAAATGTCTCGGAAAATGTCTACAATGAAAGATCCATTGTAAATGTCTCGGAAAGTGTCATTGTGACATACAATGCCTTTAAGGCTGACCCCATTCTTCTGATCCATTGTAAATGTCTGAAAGTGTCATTGTGACATACAATGCCTTTAACGCTGACCCCATTCTTCTGATCCATTGTAAAAAGTGTCATTGTGACATACAATGCCTTTAAGCTGACCCCATTCTTCTGATCCATTGTAAATGTCTCGGAAAGTGTCATTAACGCTGACACCATCTGTAAATGTCTCGGAAAGTGTCATTGTGACATACAATGCCTTTAACGCAGGCCCCATTCTTTGTAAATGTCTCGGAAAGTGTCATTGTGACATACAATGCCTTTAACGCTGACCCCATTCTTCTGATCCATTGTAAATGTCTCGGAAAGTGTCATTGTGACATACAATGCCTTTAACGCTGACCCCATTCTTCTGATCCATTGTAAATGTCTCGGAAAGTGTCATTGTGACATACAATGCCTTTAACGCTGACCCCATTCTTCTGATCCATTGTAAATGTCTCGGAAAGTGTCATTGTGACATACAATGCCTTTAAGGCTGACCCCATTCTTCTGATCCATTGTAAATGTCTCGGAAAGTGTCATTGTGACATACAATGCCTTTAAGGCTGACCCCATTGTTTTTCTGATTACTTTTACTATCTACTTCTTTCCTTCCTTTTCGACAACATCTGTATTTCTTTGTTTTGGCAATTTTCATGTACATTCTCTCTATCTTTTTTGGCATTAATACTATTTCATCTCTTAAATTTAATCTGCTATACTGAATCAAGTTCTATGCGCACATGCTATTTAAAATACCTATTACTACGCGTATGCGTACATTGTGTATTCTATCAGAAAGTCTTAACAATTTAAATATGGATATGCCATGGCTTGCTTTCAAATAATCTACTTAACTGCCAGGGACTCGGCGATCCGATAAAGAGAAAAGATGTATTAAGCCATTAAAATGCAAGAACACTAACATTTATTGTTTACACGATACACACTTCACAACAACATTAGAACCGTACATACAATCTCAATGGGAAAACAAATGTTATTTTAGCTCTTATGCTTCAAATTCTAGAGGAGTAGCAGTAATGTTTAATTTTAAAAGATCCATTCAGGAAAGTTTATCCAAACCATCCATGATATACTTAGAGAAAAAGAACTCCACCCAAACAAGCTAGACTAGACTTTTTCCTTATTTCAAATAATCTAATACAAACCACTTAAAAGGTAACAGTTAGAAATAGCTATCATTCAGATCATGATGGGGTGGTATCGAGTTTAAAGATCAATCAAATTAAAAAAGAAAGTGGACTATGCAAATTTGATAATTCTATGTTAGGAAATAAAGAGTATGTTAAAACAGTAAAAGCATAACCCCCAATGTTTTGTGATTCACTTTAAGGATGAGGGGTGGTAGTATTTATATGTGTCGTGTTCATTTCGATTGATATGCTCATTTCAGAGATAACGGGCACCGTCTATGACTACCCTAGTTCCACACAAAATTTGAGTACATTTTCTTCCTTTTTTACATGTACCCTAAACATGTTTCATGCACAAGGATACTTGACACAGTGGCACTAGATAAAATAAAATAGTATATATTTTCTTTCTTTTTTTGCCCAGATGAAACTATTGTTTTACAACCAACATACTCACATTTATCACCAATCACAGGACTTGTGGTGTTAAGTTCTCTAACAAAAGTTGAGTACACCTCGAACTTAGACCCAGCCAGGAGCTGTTTGGTTTAGTACTACCTACAAACAGTTTCAACCACTTCACAGGTCCAACCGAAAGGGACTATTGGTTTCGTATCCGTCCTTCTGTATGTCTGTCACACATATAGTTTTCCTGAAGTTTTTTTTTGGTGCTGAAATTTTGACTATAGCTTTATTATGTACTGTTACAGATGTCTCCATTTTCAGAGCGTTATGGCCTTCGAACTTATGAGGCAGAACGAAAATGTGTTTCGCCAGTAGGAGACATGTATTACTTCAACAGTATTCCAGAATGCGTGTTTACATTATAATGATTGTTGACTTTAGTTATATTGAGCACTATTTTTTATTAATATTTGCTAATTGTTATGCATTCAGGGTGTTAACCTTGAGACACCAGCATCAGTGGCGTCGTGGTTAAATCATCGGACATAAGGCTGGTAGGTACAGGGTTTGCAACCTGGTACCGGCTCCCACACAGAGCAACTAACGACTAACCCACTGACCTGGACAGACTGCCCAGATAGCTGAAGTGTGTGCCAAGGAAAGTGTGCTTGAACCTTAATTGCATATAAGCACGAAAATAATTTGAAATGAATGAACCTTCAGAATACTGGTTTAACTGTAACAAAACTAGGATTATTAGGTACAGTTGTAAAAGTCATCACTTTTTTTGTGGTCTATGCATGAACGTTTTCTGTGGGATTTGTTTCTTGTTATAGCAGTATTTTAGAACAGTGATGTGTCTGTAATTATTAATAAAATCTGTAAGTTCAATTTGCTTATTTTTACTTATTTGTGTTCAGACCCTTTATTCTAGTCCCTCTGACCACAACTTGTGCTAAACACAATAATGAGCTTTTTAATTCTAAGTGTTTGTGAACAGAACAGTAAAATTTGAAAATTTTATTTAACAAACATCAATCAAATAGCAGAAAATATAAATAATTGAAAAATGTGCATGCTCGTTGAAAACAAATTGACTCCAGTATCATGCATGTTACAAAGTAAACTCTGAACACTTTTCATTTTAATCACAGTGAACCAGGAGAATGACAGACGACAATCGTGGTAGCCACCGACGCCATATAACCGTAAATAAAATGTGTTACGTGCGTCGTTAAATAAAACATTTCCTTCAATCGTGGTATCAGTCACAACCTTGTCAAGACGACCCTGTGATTTGTGCAGATATTGGTGGTTTACGTGTAAGCGTTATAGCAGTGAATAGTATGCTAAGTTAATTGATATTGTTGTAAATTTCTAGATGATCCAGAGCGCATGTCTGCCTTAAGTGCAGGTGCTGTAGCGGGAATTGTGATCGCTGTTGTTCTGGCTCTTGCTATTCCTACTGTGTGGATACTTTATAAGAGGTAATTAAATCATATATAATTATATATGTAGTCAAACTTTGATAACTCGAATTTGAAAGGGGCGACGAAATAGTTCGATTTTGAGGAGTTCGTATAGTACACCTCAAAACTGAAACGGTATTGCAGATGGATGAAAAGCTAATTAATATATAAATGGCAGTACACCCCACTCCTAGCTGGTGGAATCTTTCGGCTCCTTTTCTGTATGTTTTAAAAATAGATAAATAATTAAATAAAACAGCTTTCTTGAAAATGGGTGGAACGTAACTAACAAATTAAACTACTGAATGCTAAATAGCTCTAATTATATATTAACATTAAAAATAAAAACGTTCGAATGAGTCATCGGTTATTACTTTTCATTTCATGTCAACTTATTTTATATAAAAAAAAAAAAACCCACTTATTTTCGTGCATATATCCAATTAAGGTTCAAGCACGCTGTCCACGGGCACACACCTCAGTTATATGGGTTGTCAGTCCAGGACAGTGGGTTAGTTGTTGGTTGGTTAGTGGTTAGAGAGAGAGAGAGGAGAAGGTGTATTGGTCTTACACCAACCCAGTGAAATCGCTCAGGTACCGGGCTGCGAACCTAGTACCTACCACCCTTATGTCTCATGGCTTAACCACGACACCACCGAGGCCGGTTATTACAATTTAGTACTATCTTTTGACGGTAACCAGACCGTATCTGTAATTAACGAGTCGCTCCGCACACGCACCGATAACAGAGTTCAAGTTCTGTATTTGCTTTGAATTTTACAACTCAACAGCTGAATACATACCATAAATAATGCAACATAGTTATACAAAAACATGCGTGCAAAACAATGGTGGATGTGGTTTATATATGAAGTGATATAAGTTAGATTTATTACATTAACTATCATCCTGCATTAACCAATCTCTAATTGTATTCGCTTCCACTAAATATTTGCCTAGAGTATTCAATTCCTTACTGTTACCGGTGGTTGATAACTGTATAAAACGATACACACTTGGCCGCTTATAATAGTACATTTTTATGTATTTACAACGCAAATCTTTGTATTGTGGACACTCTTTTATAAAGTGATATTTATCTTCTATAACATTAGCATTGCACAGAGTACATATTCTTTCAGATCGTTCGATGTTTGGATATCTGCCAGATTCTACATTTAATATTCTAATCTTATATATTTCTTTTATATAACTCGTTTCCTTTGGCAATCTTAAATATGTTTGTAATCTAAATTCATTTAATAAATGTTGATATAAAAGTCCTTTAGGCGTTGTCAGTGTTTTGCTATAACATAATTGCTCAAAAGTATCTAATATCTTTTCTTTGATTATAATGTAGATACTGTCGTCAACATACGATATATTCCAACTATAGTTTAATCCAAGTGAATACAGTCGTGCCTAATGTTAATTAACCAATTATCGTTATAGTGTGCCATTTCTTCATATATACCCCTTAGAAAACAAACACATAGTCTTCGTTCTGCTTAGTCAGCGATCTATCATTCTGTAATTAACACCTGCTCCTCGAGAGGCTGGGATCAGCCCAAACATCCGAGCTTCACTTGACTGACAATTAATTTGTCTTTAAAATACAATACGCACCCACAGCTTTATCATTTGAATTTTTGAAGGATCTTAGTACTAATTTGTATAGCAATTTGACCAGGACCATCGGTTCGTTTTGAGAGATCGACGTTTTCCAGAGATCGAAGTTGTAGATAAAGCGGCCACTTTTTCCCTCCTAAACGATTTATAATGTAAATGCACCTGTATTAAGCGGTCACCTTTCTAACGTGGCCAGGGGCCAGCTAAATCGGATCCCAAATAGCTAAAATACCTGTATTAAGCGGCCACATTAAATGTTTACTATTATACAAAAGGGATATTTTAACAAAAGCGATAAGATGCAGCAAATAATCGACATCTCTACTGTGTGTCAATTAAGAAAGTATGACTCTGCAATGCATCTAATTGCCTCTGGGCAGGCTATGCTTGACATTTGTACTTTCGCTTACTATGACAATACACCGCATGAAGTAGGAATTAAATATTTAAATACAAAAAGAAAACAAACTTGTTCAGAACGGTTAATTTAATACATTGATCGATTTATAGTCAACTGTGAAGCACACATCCGTTGATCAGCAGTAAAGACGGTAAAATAAGAAACAACAACAAAAGTTTTAAAGACTATATATGTGGCAACCTGTAATCAACGGTCACCTGTCTTAAGCGGCCACTTTTATATACTCCCTTGTGTGACCGCTTAAAACAGGTTTGACTATATATATATATATATATATATATATATATATATATATATATATATATATATATTCCATATATAATTTCCATTATTTAATTTTGTTTAGTGGGTCGGCGGTGGTGTTTTTGTGTTCTGTTGGGCAACCTGAATTTGTTTTCGTCCTTTTGTTTTGGGTTTTTTTTTTTTAAGAAAGTGGTTGAGTGGCTTGGGTAGTTTTTATTAAAAATTAGTGGGTTTTGTTTTAACTTTCTCTCTCTCTGTCTCTCTGTCTCTGTCTCTGTCTCTGTCTCTCTCTCTCTCTCTCTCTCTCTCTCTCTCTCTCTCTCCTCTCTCTCTCTCTCTCTCTCTCTCTCTCTCTCTCTCTCTCTCTCTCTCTCTCTCTCTCTCACTTTATATTAGAGATCATATATGTTTAATTTACAATCTAGAAATAATCAGCCAAAAACAATTCTTCGTTTTATAATCTAAATTTAAAATTTACCAAAACTTCCCTAAAAATGTAGGTGTTTCACTTCAATTTTTATTTTAATTAGTGCCCTTAATTGTATTTTGAAGTGCTCATTTAACTGCCAGTATTGAATGCATTCATCCATCGGTAATTAATATGTTTCCAAACTGTGTTCAGCCATCTATCCCTGTTGGTACATACCTTGAATATGACTGTCACTCTCATGTCTTCTTTGTGGAAGATGGAAACTTTCCATCTCGTTCTGTTTATGAAACGTTCTACCTTCACCTATATTTAACATATTTATTCCGTGTTGGAATGATATAGGCAAATTCGTGATTATAGACATATCATTACTGTGCTGAAAAAAGTGCTTCAACACAATAAATATAACTTTTGTTATAAAAGAAATATTTGTGAAAGTGAATATCATAGCAATACTGTTTGTAAAATGTTTTAACATACTAGGTGTTACCAAGGTTATGCCACTCGTGAAATAAATTGTCTTCGTCATTCGCCAAAGCTTACTAGTCTTATTTATCCTCTATTTATTTTGGTTATTTCGATACTAGTCTTTAATGATTTTGCTATCATAATACAAACAAAATATTACTATTTATGTCATGTAACATTAGGAATAAATCATAGATTATATTGACTTACAGAAAAATAAAGAAGAAAGCTGAAGATGTGCAGAACGAATCTAATAACTAGCAGACACCAAAATCAAGTTCACAAACCTGCAGATGTCCGTAATTAATACCTGTCTGAATACGAGACACAAAAACATGCTAACGCTAGAACTCGACTTTTTTTTTATATGAAACATTATATGTAAACTAGGCGTTTTATTTTATTTTATTGTTCTTTTTTTTTTCCTTTGTTACAGATTGTGTTACTTTTGAGTATTGAATTTTATATTCCGTTTTGTTTTTTAAAATAATATTATACAAATTAACCAATCGCACGTGTAATATGTGCATAAATAACAGTAGCAGTATGTTAAGAATTGTTTTATTTATATATACTGAAAATGTGGAAAACCCCCACAAAAAACAAATGTATGTGGGTTTGTATGGGACTAAAACTTGGCTATGTGTTTGAACATTATTCCTTATATTGTTAATGCCAATTCATCGATTCCCTTTTCATGCAAACGGGCTATACAAATTAACCGATCACACATACAATATGTGCATACATTTTATTTTAAAGTGTCTGCATTCTATGCACAGATTCACATTCAGTACGACTATAGTCCGTCCAATGCTTATACAAACATGTTTGTTTTTCTTTTACGTAAAAATAAAAGTAAAAGTGTGAATATTTTGTTCTACTAATAAATTAAACAGTTTTTCTGTAATAATTATGGACATATAGGTCAATGTATAATGCAAGAGTTAATGAAAAGAAAGTGTGGAAGCTGCCATTATGCAACTTTGACACTGCATCTTTATGATGGTTTATGATTTGTAATATTATTTTTGTTTATGTTGCAGTTTTAAAAAAAATAAAAAAATATTTATTTTAATTTTAATATTTCTATTTTTATTTTTAATTGAATGAATGAATGTTTAACGACACCGCAGCACGAAAAATACATCGGCTATTGGGTGTCAAACTACGGTAATGCAAATAAATAAAGTGATGATCAACATCAATATAAAAATTCAAGGTTTAAACAAAAACAGTGTAAAGAACTGTGCAAAAATACAAATACAAATATCACAGAATTTTACGGACACCGAATTTTACTCTAAACTTCAATTTGTGCTGTATTGGCCATTCTCAAAGAGAATGTTACACCCCTGCACCACGGTGAGGTTACAGCACGCGCAGGGGTATTTTTAATTGATTTTCAATTCAGTTTTATTCTATTGTATTTCATTTTAAAATTTTATTCTAATTTAGTTTTTCCATAAATAAAACCATTTAGTATAACATTATCTGTGTTCAAGTATCGTTTTTTTTTTGTTATGGTTAGTGTGTTGTGTACTTTTTGTGTTGTTTTTTTCTTTTTTTGTTTAACTTTTTTTTTTTTTTTAAAGAATAACATAATACAATTATGAACTAGGAGCTGTATGGTTAAAATGTGTATTCCCAAGTCGATCTAGGATCGATCCCCGTCGGCCCAATGGACATTAGTCGTATATGAAAAGCTGCTGTATCTCTTGTCCCTTGCTTCTAGTGGAAAAATGTATCGGGTGTCCTTTCCAGGACAATATATCAATATTATTACTAAACGTTTCACACCCAATAGCCGATGATAAATACATAAGCGTGCTCTACTGATGTCGTTAAACAACAAAAAAAACCCTTTAATTTTGCATTCCTAAAAGCTAAAAAAAAGTGTTAGTTCTTCTATTTTTTTTCCACGTAGGCTCTGCAAAGCGTCTTACAAAATACCAAAACAATACGTTCGAAACTTTACCCGAAATATGGATGCCTCCTACTTGACGTCATTTTAATGTTTTTAGTACATATATTATACAGCAAATGATGAAAGTTACGTCACCATTCAAGAACACATCATATGAATTATTTCACTATTCAAGAGCGTCAACTTTTGGTCCTTTTTCCTTGTACCCAAAGCTGCTTTTGATGCAGAATTTTCAATGAAATTGAAATAGCATTTACTGGGAATAAAAACATATTATGTCATCATATGGTATTGCCCATTGGGCTATTTCACGATACAGCCAGTGCACCACGACTGGTATATCAAAGGCCGTGGTATGTACTATCCTGTCTGTGGGATGGTGCATATAAAAGATCCCTTGCTACAAATGGATCATTTGTAGCGGGTTTCCTCTCTAAGACTCACACATACCAAATATTTAAAATGATTATTAAATCAATGTGGTCTAGTGGTGTCATTAAAGAAAACAAACTAATTTGTTTTGTTTTTTGTTGTCCAGTTATAACTACTTTATCTCAAAGATAAGCTTTAATTTAAAGGGACTGTCCAGAGTTTGCCGTCATTGTAACGTTTCTCACTAATTTACTCATATCCAAATGCATTGATTCAGCTTTAAAGTTTCGAGTTCACGGTACAACTCGTTTGCTCATGTATAAATATGACATAAAGTCAGGTTTACCTAGTAACTATAGGAATGACGTGTTCAGACTATGTATGAGTGGGCACACACATACCTGTACTATTTTGCAGTTAACAGTACTTCTAGTTTCACAAATAGCAAATTTGCGATACATTTAAATTGTCATATTGCATACAAATAGCATACATTCAAGTTTTGAAACTGTATATCAATGGTAAAGTAAATTTTTTTTTAAATGTATATACATGTAGTTAGAACTGTCATGGTTACGTATGTTCATTCAACAGACTTTAATGGTTTACATTTGTTTATTGTTACACTGTGTGGGCTTAGTCCAGGAGCCAAGGGTTCTTTTTTCTCTCATGCTTCTCATTTCATCCAATTTGCATATCCCATTAAGTGTTGAAATTTAGTGAATTTAAGAAAGTGGTTAATATTCATAAAATGGTATCAAAATGGACTGTATGGTACCGACCTCATGAATAAACGTTGCCACAAGCAAGCAAAATATTTTAGAATGAGTACATGGAATGGACAAATATCGACATTTAAAAAAAAACAAATCCCACTCCATCATGAATAGCTACCCCTATTATTATTATTATTATCCACCAAAATCAACCTATGGCTCCTGGACTAGGTACGGAAATTTTGCATTTCATTGTTTCTTTAAAACCATTTAGTACAACCTTATGTGCTTGTATCTTTTGTGTACATATTTGTTAATAGTTTCCAAACTATATATGAATCGTTATATCCCACTACCTAACATATATTCTAAATTCGCAATGAAATTGAAGAATTTCATTACGTATGTGAATTGCTTTCTTAATGTTTAAAAAAAAAGTAGGGGAATCGTCATATTCCATACAAATAGCATCCAATTAAAGAAGTATCAAGATGTATCACTGTCTAGGAATAAATGCATGATAATAATGAAGTAATTGAGAATAAATAACAACCAACAGTTCATGTTGGCAACCAATTGCATGGCTGCACACGGCCTTAAAACAAGAGAGGGATGGCATGTCAAAATTGAACGTTCACGTCTTTTGATCAATGATTGGCAATATCCCCAAGATTCGCCAAAGATTCGTTTATTCACGTGGCATGCTACGTATGAGACTCCCAATGACGATTTGAGCAGTACTCTTGTAATGCCGGCGGCCGTTGACGTCGCCGTACAGGTCTCCCGACCACGTCCCAAACATACTCTATGGGGGAAAGGTCAGGGCTCATTGCTAGACATAGCATTCTGGTTAAGTTTTGCTGCTGAAGGTAGTCATTTACGATATGTGCATGGTGAGCTAGAGCATTGCCATATTGAAACACAAACTGTTGATCAGCATGGCGAGCACACAAGACAACAATTGCTGTGCTGTCAGTATGTTATCCCAGAAGTACTGACCAGTGATTCTCCCTTGAACAATATGGAGTGGTGTTCTGTCAGCCATAGTGATGCCACACCACATTATAACTGAACCACCTCCAAATCTGTCATGTGTCCTGACATTGACGTTTGTTTGGCGTTCATGTTGATGTCTCTAAACACGACCATAATTGTCCAATAAGACCAGAGTGAATCTGGATTCATGAAAAAAAACATTGCACGAGACTATCGACGATTCACCCAGTATCCATTGGCGCATGTTTACCATGTGGTGACTCGTTAAAGGTGGCACAAGACGTAGTCGTCGAGCACGCAGATGAGTTGCATGTAGACGATTTCGAATCGTCTGTGTCGTCACTCTGACCCCAATAGCCTGATGTAACTACAACGATTTGAGTCGCTGTTTGAGAGCTCGATTTCGTAGAACATGGGTTCTGAAGAATCAATGCTGGGATTGTGTGGTTAACATGGGACGCCCTGAACGCGGTCGAAAATCAATGTTTTGGTTCAGCTGGTATCTGTTTCACAGTCTGAAGATCACAGACGGCGAAACTTTGAAAATATTGGCTACACCACGCATCACTAATTCAGAGACAAACAATGCATAACATCCAAATAGCAAAGGTTAGTTGATCATGAGATTTAGCAATCACTCAAACAGATTTATCGATCACTCTGTGAAGTTTCAAAATCGCGAATGACTATCTACCCACGTGAGCGGGACTACTGCGTGTTGCACGTGCATATGTTCGGCTTGTGCAGCCATGAACGTTGTTTCCTAGGCAGCCATAGTTGAAAGCTGATCCCTGTTCCAGTCACTGGTAATGACATTTGCATCTTAAATTCCCCTATTTGTTTTAAGAATATATAGTCAGATTGTTCAGGATTGCATGTTATTTAGATCGTTTACCTGTTTCATTGTACACTTTGTTAGAGATTAGTCCGGGAGACAAGGGTTCATTTTATTTTATTTGTTTTTCTCATATCGCACATTCTTATGCCTTTTTCTTTGCATATCTCACTGAGTGCAGAAATGTAACAAACGTTTTTGGGTTGGGTTTTTTTTTTTTTTTTTTTTTATCCTACTTGACGTAAATATTTGAACACTATTTTTTGGGTGTCGATATCCATTTAAGTGCACTCATTTAACAAAATAACTATGTTAGTGTGATTAGGAAGGGGTTAATATCCATAAAATGATATTGAAATTGTTTACCAAAAAAAAAAAAAAAAAGAAGAAAAGAAATAGTACATATCTGGAATTGCCAAGGGTTTGAAACGCCCTCCCAAATAAATAAATACAATAAAATAAAATAAATCAACAAAATAAATCAATCAATCAACAAATAATAATAAAAAATATATATATCATGAATAGCAAAGAAAAAACCCCGGAAAATCCAGGCTCTCCAAAAATCAGTCTATGTCTCCTGGACTAGCGCCAGTATTTTACGTTTCATTGTTTCTTAAACAGTGTTCATATTTTTTGTGTACATATTTTAAAATAGTTTCCAAACTATATATTGACAAGCAATTAAAAATGAAGGCTTTCATTATTTATATCCATTGCTTTCTTAATGTATATAGCTAGATTTTTCATGATTGTGCATTCTTTAGACAAACTTTAGACGGTTTACGGTTTTACTGCTACAATTTGTGGGCTTCGTCTGGCAGCCAATGTTTCACTTCATTTGATGTTTTTTTCTCTCTCATTTCATCCCACTCCATTTTATGCGTTTTTGGTTTTGCATATACCATTCAGTGCGGAAATTTAACATAAGTGTTGGAAATGGATTGTACGGTACGTATCTCATGAATAAAAGTTGCCATAAGAGCAATTAATTATTTTTATTATGAGTACTTTAGAAACATCTATAACTGTTTAATATTTGGGTGTAACCTTCGTAAAAAAAAGAAAAAAAGAAATAAAAAAGGGTAATATCTGGAATTGCCCAAAGGCTGCAAACGTCCACCACCCACACCTAACCCAACTGCACCCATTAATAATGATGACCTACCCCTAAACAACAAAGTAACAAATCCAGTCCCCACCCCCCACCAAAAAAAATAATAATAATAAAAATAAAAAAATAATAATAAAAAAAAAAAAATAAATAAATAATAAAAATAACAATAATAATAATAATAATTTAAAAAAAAATAATAATTAAAAAAATCAAATAAAAAAATCAAAACATCAGCCTATGGCCCATGGCCAAGCTGCAGAAATATATCTGATTGTTTCTTTGATAAACCCTTTAACTAAACAACGCGTGTATATTTTGCATAGTCATTTTAGTAAATAAGATTAGATTAGATTAAAATAAAACACGATGATTGTTGTTACACATTGTTTTGTTTTGTTGTTGTTTTTTGGAGGGTTTACGTTTATTTATTAAGTTTTCATATTATTATATTTGGTTTCTTTAAATGAACTGTCTAGAATACGTTTCCAACTTAGGAAATATCTTGTTTTGTATATTCAGTGTGTTTGTGATCGTACTAATGTGTATCTCTCAATAAAGTACGCACAAGACAAATAAAATGAAGTTGTGCTATTACAAACCTTAGGGCAATCAGAAATACATTGGATGTACAAACACTAATATTGAAAATAAGGACATTTATTTAATGTGTCATTGCAGTCGTTAACAGTCGTTATCTTCTGGACCTTTAATGACTTATGGTGACACACACACAAACAGTTTTCAAAGTTGACCTCCACTGGAACATGATGCAGCACATCATCATACATGGAAAAATCATGGTGGTCGCTTTGACTCTGTCTAGTAGAAGGAAAACCTAAAAAGAATTTGAACTCTGCCTCCAGACTAACACAAGTAAAGATTAATTTAAGATAGTTTACATGGTTTATTGCCACACTGTGTTAGCTCCGCTGTAACGTTTGCCAGTGAAACGTCTCTTATACCAATTTGCACAGTGTCCGTCTGTCAACATTTATATTAAAGTATGTCTTCTCATTGAGTTTATGATTGCTCTGAAAAGTGGCACAATGATCATCTGGGTTAGTCTGAACACAATACTAGACAGACGTGTGTTAATATTTCCATTTTAGAAAAACTAATTAATTTTAAAATTTAAATGGGCAGTCTTCACAAACTAGTGGAGAAATATTTTCGAAATGTTGAATTTATGATATTTTGTTTTAATTATTAACTAGTAAAAAATATATATATATCAAATTTTTAAAGTCTGTTGTCCCTATATTTTAATTTTGTTGTTCTAAAACTGTCTCCACAAACTAATAGAGAAACGATATAAAAATAATTATTTGTTAAATAATTTTAATTGTGTACCTTCATCTTGCAATATCCACAAACTAACAGATATATTTATGAAAATTTCAAACACTGAAAAGTCTGTGAATTATCATCTATTAGCGAACAATTTAAACTGAAATAGCGGAGATCTCTAGACTGTCAGACAAGTTGTTGTTTATTTAAATAAGCAATTCAATTTAATGATGCTTGTATTTTATATACATATTCCTTTTATTGGCTTTTGATTAAGATGGTTTCGAATTGTTACACGTTGTTTTACCGTGTGTGTTCCAGTCTGTCACATTGTGTTTCTTTAAATAAATTCTAAACTTCAGTTTGTGTTTGTTTTTGTGTATGATAATACATAGTTAACAATTAATATATCTGTACTGTTTGATGCTGGGGTGTCATTAAACACTATTTCATTCATTTTGTTTAACGAAATAAATTTATAAGAACAGCGGTGCATTCTTCATAGACCAATTTGACAAAACCATGTAAGTCTAGTCTAGACTACGATTATAGTACAATAACTATTAGTTAGAAGTACACGTATTTCATTTCCTTTTGTTCTTGAAATATTCCATCTTGATGTAATATTCTGTGGGAAATAAATCGAGGGTTAGTGCCAGAACCCATTATATGGTGAATTATACAAAAATTAGTTAATTGCCTAGTCGGCATTATGGGAATAATATGTACTATTATTTCACAATGCCTCATCCAAATCAATAATTTATTTATGCTTTTATACATCAGAATACAAACCAATTATCTTTTATGTCCATTTCCTCAAAAGGCCAAAACCATGTTTTCAACACTAACTTATTATGTCTCTCTAAACCGGCCTCGGTGGCATCGTGGTTAGGCCATCGGTCTACAGGCTGATAGGTAATGGGTTCGGATCCCAGTCGATACCGACTCCAAACCCTGAGTGAGTGCTCCACAAGGCTCAATGGGTAGGTGTAAACCACTTGAGCGGACCAGTGATCCATAATTGGTTCAATAGAAGCTATGGTTTGTGCTATACTGCCTGTGGGAAGCGCAAATAAAAGATCCCTTGCTGCTAATCGGAAAGAGTAGCTCATGTAGTGGCGACAGCGGCTTTCCTCTCAAAATCTGTGTGGTCCTTAACCATGTCTGACGCCATATTACTGTAAATAAAATTTGTTGAGTGCGTCATTAGATAAAACATTTCTTTCTTTCTTTTTTTTCTGTCTCTCTAGAATTTTGTAGTATCACCCATAGCTGACGGACATAACACGTTAGCTTACAAACTGGATTGTGGTGGGCTGTAAACTGTCTGAGAAGATTGAATCCTAGGTGCCATACCGCATGGCACGCTAATGGCACATGCTATCTCCAAGTGTTTACATCCAGTGATGGTGTTTTATGTAAACTATCTCTGGCTGGGTGTTTTGGCTTACACAGAAATAAAAACTCTAGCAGAGGTAGCTAGAATTAATTGTTTACGCATCATGATGACCGGTACATCGGTGATAATCTGAGATGGACTGTAGACAATGGGGTGGGGGTGGGGGGGGGGGGGGCTGGAAGTGTGAGGTGCTTAGACATCTGGAATGTGGTAAAATGTGTGTGCTGTTAACTAGTTGCTGAATAAATGTCAGTCATATAAATAGTTTAATCAGAAGTGATTGCTGAGTTCATTTAGTTCTACAAAAGAAACACGCAGCTGAGAAAATATTAACTGAACAGAGACATTGAGAAACTAGTTAAAAAGGAAGGTTATTTTCCCTTATTTTATTTTTAATAGTTACTATGTGTATTACAGAAAAATTAATATAACTAAATTAGTTTGCCGGGGCAGGACGTAGCCCAGTAGTAAAGTGTTGGCCTGATGTGCAGTCAGTCTAGGATCGATCCTTGTTAGTGGAATCATTGGACTATTTCTCGTTCCAGCCAATGCTTCACAACTGGTATCACAGACCATGATATGTACTATCCTGTCTGTAGGATGATGCATATATTAAAGGTCCCTTGGTGCCAATAAAAAAAATAGTTTCCCATAGTTTCCTCTCTAAAACCCCAGTCTCACATACACGAATTATATCCCGAATGGTCCCGATTTAGGAATTCTTGGTGATTCTTGGATATACGTACCGAGACCGCGGGGGGGGGGGGGGGGGGGGGGGTTCCTGGCCTTTCGTCAGTATTCTTGGATGTTCTGGATCGACTCCCGACTGTTTTGAACATGTTCAAAACTGTCGGGAGTAATCGTGAATAAAGTTGAAATCGTAACTAAATCTTATGAGTTCTTGAGGGCATCGTGCGTAACCGTAGTGTGTTCGTAAACGCATTCGGGATATTCGTGGTTAAACGTGGGGTATTCGTACGACTATTGAAGGGTCTTTCTCTACCTCCGGCTCTTTCTCTGCCTCTGATTCTCCACGGGTACGCTGGCTCTTCTCTCGTCCCTTGCGGCCGGTTGCTGACTTCTTAAAGAGCGGTATGGTGATGTGCATTGCTTGCAGGCAGAACGTCGAATGAAATCTGACCTGTTCGGCAGCCTTCATATAGGCGTTTTGCGGCAGTCGTACTGGTACTTGAGGCAGTTGTACTGATTCGTGTAGCAGTCATGCGGATTCGTAGGCGTGTCGTAGTAATTTTTGACGCGTTCCACATTAATCGTCATGATTCGTAGCGTATTCGGGAAGGCTTCCTAGGAGACACGTAGTAGGTCGTCTCGATTTGACATGAATCGGGTTCAAGATCGTAGTGGTATCGTATTAGTTCTTGCAGCAGTCGTGAGCATTCGTACGCAGTTTGAGAAAGAAGCCGAATCATGCAAATTTTGCCGCAAAATATCGGGAGCAATCGGGGCTGCATAGGATCGTGTATATTCCTGGACATTCGGGGTATAATTCGTGTATGTGAGACTGGGGCTTAAAATATATGTGTGGTCATTAACCACATGTCTGACACCACATACTTGTAGTTATGTTGAGTGTGTCATTAAATTCCTTTCTTTATTTATTTATGTTTTTTTTAAAAATAAATTTAAGTTGCAATTTAAAATGAAAATGCTTGGGAATTGTTTATTGTAATAAGGATGCCGGCCCAAAGACGATAATTATTTTATGACCATACACAATAAAATATTTTAATTTATTTAGCATAGAGGGCATTAGTTTATATTATTTTGAAGGCATCATAACAGGATTGTAACGTTTCTAGTCATTGTGTATTTTAGGCATTATATAATATTTGACATATAGTTGAAAATAAATTAGTAGATAAAGGTCAACATTTTTCTTTAAATCAGAGTCCGTTCATAGTAGTTCATATTATAACTAATTGGTTAGAAAAGGCGACCCTTTATGTAAAGGTCATAAAATAAATATGCATACTAATAATAAATATTGTTCATTTTAGTAGTTGAAATGTATGCACATTCATATTTTCTGGGCGAAAATATCTAGATATTACTACATTAACTGGAATAATTGTAACATTTCAGATGTTCCGATGATGAGGGATCTCTGGTCATTATAACAAAGTGTTTAAATAAAATATGTGTGTGTATATCATTCTACGAGCGTATTAGACAGACATTATACTTAATCACGCACCAGATCAATGCTGATAACGAAAACATAAAACTGTATTTAAATATGTTTTACACATGGTCTCATTGTACTTAATAGTTTTCACTGTTATCATTATTATAACATCAATTTATTAAATATTTTAATCAACAAGGAACAAATTAAAATGTTTTCAAAACATTAACAATCAAAACATGAAACTATATTGAAAATATGTCTTATTTTTAATCTACGGTTACTACACTGTATTTGCAATTTATATATGACACTAGTAGAGTAGTTAATTCCTGTACACGCATACAGTATATCACCCATGTCAGCATAGTTCAGTGGTACATCTAGATGCAATGGGATATAGGATTCGATTGCCCTCAGTGGACCCATCGGCTTTTAACTTACTTCAACCAGTGCCCAGGACTGGTACATTAAATATTGTGGTATGTACTTTTCTGTCAATGGGGAAGTGCATATAGATGATACCTAGTAGTTGTTTTCTTGGAGCAGCCACTATGCTGGTAACTATCCTTTTGCATTTTACAGACCAAGTGTTGAAATACCTCACAGAGAGGACATATGATAACCATGGTTTAAAGTATCATGTGCTGGCGTGCCGTTAAAAGTTTCTTTCCCATCTAAGCCAGTATTCAAAACTAGTCAACAAACCTTAACGGCGCATATATGTGTATATCTATTAAGGTAGCCAGGATTTTATATTGGGGGTGGAGTGGGGATAGAGGGCACTGCTTTTACACATGCAATTTGGCGACAGTCATAAAAAAAAAATGGTATTGTGAAAAAGAGGTATATTTGAGAAGGCAAGGTCCTCTTGTGCCCAATCCCTGGCTACCCGGATACGCCAGTGAATATCTTTGCAATTTAAAGTATATCAATCAATATATTTTGGTTTCAACACAGTTACCTTTAGTAGTATTACTTGCATATTTAAAATGTACTCAACAAAATGAATTAAGGGCCAGTAGAATTGTGGTAATTATTTGCTAACGTCATATTATTTCAGTAAGTTTTAATCACAGATAACTTCTAAACATTGTTTCAGTAACATCTGACCCATGTTACATAAGTTTTTTGTGCATTTTAGTAAAACCTACAAAAATGCACATTCTGCTAGGAATCATTACACGTTGATTGTAAATATATTTGTCATTTTATTATCTCTAAATTGCTGTTTAAATCATTAAGTTGAATAACATTTGTTTTAGAACATGTCAAAACGTAAACACTGTATTACGAATAAAAACTGTTGAATATAGTTACTGGCCCTGTATTAATTTTGTTTCGTTAAATTGCTGTGTACTAAAACTCATTAAACGTATTAACTTATCTTAACTGTTGAATTAACATGATTAATTCAGTCAGTATCTCAACACTACAGATAGGTGCAGTTTACTCTGATAGCTTACATTTTGTGTTTAATTAGTGTAATAAATATATTTGTTATAACTGGTATGATAGCTTACATTTCATGTAATAGTTAGTGTAACAAATATATCTGTTATAACTGGTATTAAGGCTTTGCTTTGTTTGACAAATTGTTTTTCTAAAGTTGTTAAGTGCTTCTAGCAACCTGCTACAATACCAGGGAGCCTGATTCACGATCTCAATGTAGGATAAGGTTACTGTGCACACAGCTGGAAACACCCATGGCCCTTGCCAGTGTTTGCCAACCAGAGATAATTTGTTATTGACAGATGGACTACAAACTAGAAATGACCTGGATTCCACACATTACAGACAACGATGACCCAGACTGACCGAGACAATCCGACACACCACATGTACTAATTAATATTCCTTAACAGTTATCAATAGTCCTTACTAGTGTTGGACATTCCTTACCACTGATGGACATTCCTCACCAGTGATTAACATCGCTTAACCATTATGAATATTCCTTACCGTTTTTGGATATTCCTTACCAGTTAATAGCATTCCTTAGCAGTGATCAACATTCCTTACCAGTGATCAACATTTCTTGCCAGTGATGGGCATTCCTTATTAGTGATTACTATTTCTTACCAGTAATGGACATATGTGCCAGTCACGAACACGCTCGCAGAAAGTTTATAAATACCAGTAACATTACTACGGTTAATGACTTGTGGAAATTCAGGATATTCTACATGTGACGAGCGTAAAGTGTGGAAATTTGTGATATACCAGTGTGGACTTCTTATGTGGTGCTGTGCAATTATTCATATAAACTTTTAGTGATATTTTTGGATTATAATGCCAGAACGCAGTCGTTCTCAGGTTATGTAGTTTCTGATACTGAAACAAATAACCAAACAGAATTTGCAAACATAGGAATTTCCCTAGAAAGAAAAAGATCAAAACAATGGTAGACCAAATAGTCATGGATATAAACTTATTGAATTTTGCAAACATAATAATATGTACATCGTGGTGATGATAAATATACTGGTAAAACTACCTGTAAGGGAACCAGTGTTGTTGAATATGCTATAGCCTCGTTATGTGTACATTGTGTATTAGAGAAAATTAAAAAAATTAAAGTTCTTGATTTGAAACCGTTATATTCGGACATTCATAGCCCACTAGTTATTTCGTTGGATGTTTCAAGAACTGGCCAACAAGAAGACGACTTTGAAGAAATTGAACTAAAGTCACGAAAACGGAATAATCGTCTAGCTGTTTCAAAATAATATTTAATATGTATGACAGTATCAAATTTAGAACTGTACAAAATGGCTGTAAATCTGAATATTTCCCATGTAATACTGGTGTACGACAAGGAGAAAATTTATATTATATTATATTTAAATGATTTAGAAACATTTTTAGCTACAAAAAATAGCAAAGGTATCGCATCGGTAACAAATTCAGTTGAGAAAAATCTTAATGTACATCTTATGTTATTTGTGTTACTATATGCTGATGACACTGTACTACTAGCTAAAACAGCAGATGCCTTACAACATCAACTATATTGTTTTCAAGTATACTGTGAAACATGGACATTTAAAGTTAATGCAGCCAATACTAAAATTTTGATTTTTTTTTCAAGAAGCAACTAAAATTTAAAAAATAAATTTATGTATAATAATAAAAACTTAGAAATCGTAACTGAAGTTAAATACCTTGGGCTTGTGTTGAGTAAATCTGGGTCATTCACAAATGCTAAGAAAGAGTTAATCAATCGAGCCTCAAAGTCTGTTTGCTGTATTATACAAAATCAGACATTTCAATTTATCAATCGTCTGTCAATTAGACCTGTTCGACAGGATTGTCAAACCTATATTATTATATGGATGTGAAATATGGGGCTTCGGTAATTTAGATATCATTGAACGATTACACCTCAAGTTCTGCAAATATATATTATGTGTTAATAAGTTGACACCAAAGTTTATGATTTATTCTGAATTTGGTAGATACCCACTGTCTATTAGTCTTAAAGATAGAATGATTACATACTGGGCAAATGTTAATATGCTGTCAAAAACGAAACGCATAGGCGATATATTCATGGAAGTATCTCTTTAATACAAAGTGGCATAATTTCGTTATTTACGATCGTATCACAGTAAACGTTGACATGAGTATGTAACAATTTTCTTGCTATGGACTGACGGCAGTGAAGGCGTTTTCGTCACTAAACAACGTCGCTGAAATCAGTACCTTGTGTGGCCACCAGCAGCAGCAATCACTGTGCGACATCTCCTTGGCATAGACTGTATGAGTCTCTGAATCCGGGCACGTGGAATACTAGCCCGTTCTTCCTGCAGTGCATATGACAGTTGCGGAAGCGTCTGAGGCTCCGGGTCATGCTGGCGTACACGTCTGTCCAGTTCGTCCCATAGATGTTCAATGGGGTTGAGATCTGGCGATCTTGATGACCATGGCAGCACATTAATGTTCTCATTCTGTAGGAAATCCATTGCTACACGTGCTGTATGCGGTCTGGCATTGTCCTGCTGAAAGAGGTCTCTCTGTTGATCCAAAATGGGAAGCATGTGACGGCGAAGAACTACATCCCGGTAGCGTACAGCTGTCAGGTTGCCTTGTACGAACACAGGTTCACTTCTGCCGGTGTATGAGATGGCTCCTTACATCATGACACTCCCTCCACCGAGTCTGTCAACTTGGGCGACGCAGGTGTCGTCTATCACGTCGCTGTAGAAGGAAACGTGACTCGTCGTTGAACAATAGTCGCCGCCAGTTTCCCAAGTTTCACCCCTGTATATTCGTGCACCAGCGAACACGTAAATGTCGATGTTGACGTCGCCAACATACGGTCTCCTATCCTTTAAACCAGTTTCTCGAAGTCGGTTCCCAATGGTTTGTGCAGACACCCTTCTCAAACCAGGACCCATATTCACGAAAAGGTGTAAAGTTATGTCTATAACTAGCACTTACGCCTGCCGTTGATTTACGTTTACGTGCAAGAAGCACCTTATTCTCAAAGACGGTCGTAAACGTTAACGCAACTTAGTTGGGTGTAAATCTACGATTTTAACTCTCTCACTGAAGAAATTAAAATAACAAATTAGAAAAATGGCTACCGGGTAAATAAATGCGCAAAACGCAATTTCGTTTGTTGTCTGCTAACAACAATATCGCGAAGGGAGAACCATGGCATTTTGGTATTGGTGAGAATTTGGTACGAACTTTAGGACATTCTTAAAAAGGAAAAGATAACTCAGGAGAAATACGGCCGAGTCAAAAACATCATTTCGATATCAAAAAAGGAAGAAAAAAGAGGTCTTCCACTTCTGGGCCGGTCTTCAGCTGATTGAAACTGCTGGTACCTGTCCCAGAGACGTGAAATGGTGCTCTGATGGACGTTCATGTGGCGTGCGACTGCTGACTGCGAGTCACCTAACTGGAGGCGGCGTATTGCAATGTTTCGATTCGGCAGGCTTAGTCTTGGCATTTTGTAACTCATCTACGTCGAAATGGAAATAAGGCATCATTGCGAGCATTGCAGCTTTAAATACCCAAACCAACCCCAATGTTTTCCCAGAGCTCCATGTGCATTCGCCAAAATCTGACCATTTCACGCCGATTTCCTGCAATTGTCGCGCAATGTGTCACAACGTGCGTTAAATTTGTTTTAGGGGGCATTTGGGAATGTTGTCCCATTCCAGGAACATTAACAAACATGGTCATTCAGCAACATTGTACACACACAAAAAAACAACAACAACAAAATAAAACACACGATATTTTGTTAATCTAACACGTTTCTTCTTTTCCTATTACCTATGCGTTTCTTTTTTGACAGAGTATAGTAAAAAAATTAAATTGTCTGTTACTATATTATACATGTTGGCATCATATAAACATAACGTTAATGCTATACTATGTACTTGGTTATCCGTTATAAAACGTATATTAGATGTATGTAGTTTATGTAACATATATGCATGTACATAGGTGGATGTTTTGTGGTAAGTATGCATTTAAACGAATAGGCCTACTATGTGACCAGTACTTACACAAATGGAATAGCGATAAATTTGCCTCATCAAAAGGTATTAAAGGCATACTGTCACGGATTTAATGACCTTATTTCTCTAAAAATGGATAATTAAAAATTAATGTGGCGCTATCACGCCCGTAAACCCCCGTCAACTCAATCTGTCGGGCGCGAAATAACGCGCCCCTAAATTGAACAAATCACGCTTGTATTTTTTTTAACCCTGCCGTTTTAATTGTTTATTGAATCCAATCCACAACGCCACAAACCTTTCCATTCTGTTGACAATGAACTTCCTAGAATACTTTTTAATAAACTGAAACACGATTGGTTGGTTATCTTTACACGGTTTTGTTTTGTTTTGTTTAATTTCGTACAATGCAGGTAAGGATCGCCGTTTTAATTGTTTATTGAATCCAATCCACAACGCCACAAACCTTTCCATTCTGTTGACAATGAACTTCCTAGAATACTTTTTAATAAACTGAAACACGATTGGTTGGTTATCTTTACACTGAGTCAATCAGCTAGAATTCACTTATTATTAAGATGTCGTCGGTTTTGTTTTGTTTTGTTTAATTTCGTACAATGCAGGTAAGGATCGCCAAATTTATTTGACCCTGTTGTCGTTTTGATCACGTACAGAAAAATAATAGGTGCCTTGTCCAATAAGTCTATGATGTGTACAATGTTTATACATGTTGATATCGCAGTAAACGCGTACAGCAACAAAACATAATTTAGTAAAGCAGGTTTTGTTTTCGTTAACAGCATAGCGACGTACTCGCAGACATTTCTACTTTCTGTTTCACGATACTACCACGTGATTTAAAGCCAAGGACATTGACCTCGGTAGACATACACCGATTTAATTTCAAATCAGTAATTCGAATTTACCGAGTGTAAAGCATGTATATTTTAAAATAAAATTTGCATTAGGGTGGTTGTTTCTTTTTTCTTTGTTTTATGGGTTGCTATGATTCGAGTTCGTAGTATAATAAATGAAAGAAAGAAAGAAATGTTTTATTTAACGACGCACTCAACACATTTTATTTACGGTTATATGGCGTCAGACATATGGTTAAGGACCACACAGATTTTGAGAGGAAACCCGCCGTCGCCACTACATGGGCTACTCTTCCGATTAGCAGCAAGAGATCTTTTATTTGCGTTTCCCACAGGCAGGATAGCACAAACCATGGCCTTTGTTGAACCAGTTATGGATCACTGGTCGGTGCAAGTGGTTTACACCTTTGAGCCTTGTGGAGCACTCACTCAGGGTTTGGAGTCGGTATCTGGATTAAAAATCCCATGCCTCGACTGGGATCCGAACCTAGTACCTACCAGCCTGTAGACCGATGGCCTGCCACGACGCCATCGAGGCCGGTCTATATAATAAATGACGTGTTAAAGGGACATTCCTGAGTTTGCTGCATTGTAAGATGTTTCCGACTAATAAAATATTTCTACGATTAAACTTACATATTAAATATATTTTCTTGTTTAGAGGATCAATGTCTGTATATTCAATGTGTTTCTGGTTGTCTTAATATTCATAGAAGCCCAAACTGGATTTTGTCTTCAAATAATTTTGTTGAAACTCTCAACAAAAAATGCTAGAATTCTTTGTAACTTCAGAACTGGTAATGTCAGACTCCCTATTGAAACCGGTAGATGGTTTAATGTTGAGAGAGAAAACAGAAATGTCATTTGTGCAACGCTGATGTTGGTTATAAGTTCCACTATATTTTTAAATGTACGTCTTTATCTACTGAGCGAAATAAGTATATACAGAGTTACTATACCAACAAAGCAAGTGCAATTACCTTTTACCAGTTATTTTCGACAACAACAACAACAAAATCACTTTTGTGTAAACTATGTAAATATTTGCAAATTGTCATTGAGAGGGTCAGTCGTCCGGGTTAATATTATTTAAATATTATGTCCTTTACCACTACAGAAAACACTTTGTAACTTATTTTGTTTATATTTAATCCATACTGCACTCGGTGCAGTTTATGAAGATAAAATTCTTGTCTTGTCTTGACAACTGCAGTGAAAACGTAAACAGAGAAACTGTCAAAACTATTATCTCGGACCTAGGTCAACTAAGTGAACACTTTCCAAAGGAACAGCTTAACGTCACAGTGGACAGTATTAGTAATATATTTGGCTACAAACGAAGTAGTGTTATGCCCAAGCGCGTGGGTAACAAGGCATGGTTCGGCAATCAATACAGATTACTTAGAAGAAAGTACATGGAGTCGAGAACAGCTTACAAGAACGCAAATACAATGGATAACAACGACTTTTACATGCCAGTAAACGATACAAGAATGTAATATTGAAACATTTAAGAAGACATAACTGGAAAACAGAACAGAAACTCACAGATCTCAGCCGTCACGGCACGCAAGCTTTTTTTAAACTTTTAAAACAAAAACAAAGTGACTGTAATTTACCACTTTCATAAACACTTCACCAATACTTTAAACAAGTAAACAGCAATGTTGACATAACTCCCGAACCAGATTTTACTACAGATTTAGAAAGTAACTGTATCTTAAATAGCCCTATATTACAAGAATAAATACTTAAGTTGTTAAAATAAACTTAAGAATAACAAAGCTTCGGGTCTCGACAACATAATTAATGAATATATTAAGCAAGATATGACTGTGTGATCCCTGTATATGTCAAACGTTTTAATTTAGTATTTAAAAACGGTATCTTTTCTGACTCATGATTAGTTGGTATAATCAAGCAAATTTATAAAGTGATGATAAAGATAATCCTGACAATAATAGACCTACTACATTGCTTAGTTGTCTTGGAAAACTGTTTACTGTTGTGTTAAACGTGTATCTAGAAACGAATGATATATTATCAGAAGTTCAAGTAGGATTCAGGAAAGATTATTCAACAAATGATCATGTCTTCACACTATATGGACTAATAGAACTGATAAAAGAACAGAAGAAATACGTTTTTGTACATTTATAAATTTTAGCAAAGCTTTTGATTCAGTTTGGAGAATTGGACTTGGGACAAATTACTTGAAAATGGTATAAATGGTGTTCAAGTAATTTATAATATGTATCAGAATATTAAATCTTGTGTCAGCGCACATAATTTCATGACAGACTATTTTCCCTGCTGTGTTGATGTAAGACAAGGTGAAAATATATCCCCTTTGTTAGTTTCCTTGTTTCTTAGTGACATTGAAGATACATTTAAAATGAATGACTGCCATGGCATAGGCAAAGACGAATTATTCAGTGATTCTTTAATCCATACGTCAGTTGTTCTTTTTGTTTTACTCTGTGCTGATGACACTGTACTCCTTGCAGATAATTACCAAGATATGCAAAACTATCTGAATGTATTTGATTCGTATTGCATGAAATGGAAACTAACAATAAATTGTAACAAGACAAAAGTCTTAATCTTTAGTGGCAACAAGAAAGATTACATAAAAGTATTATATTTCTGAAATGGAATAGATTTACTAAGGCAAATGTTTTTATTATATACACAAGCACGCAATGCTAGGGGTTTTGAAAATTTGTCATCAAATGAAAAAAATATTTAACCAGTTTATAAAATTGTTATTACCTGTGAGAAAATCTACACCGTTGTATATATTATATGGAGAACTTGGACGTCACCCAGTACATATTACCGTAAAATCAAGAATGATCATTTTCTGGTATCGACTAATCACACGAAAACAGTCCAAGGAAAGAAATATTTTATTTAACGACGCACTCAACACATTTTATGGCGTCTGACATATGGTTAAGGACCACAAAGATTTTGAGAGGAAACCCGCTGTCGTCACTACATGGGCTACTCTTTCCGATTAGCAGCAAGGGATCTTTTATTTGCGCTTCCCACAGGCAGAATAGCACAAATGATGGCCTTTGTTGAACCAGTTATGGATCACTGGTGGTGCAAGTGGTTTATACCTACCCATTGAGCCTTGCGGAGCACTCACTCAGGGTTTGGAGTCGGTATCTGGATTAAGAATCCCATTCCTCGACTGGGATCCGAACCCAGTACCTACCAGCCTGTAGAACGATGGTCTAACCACGACGCCACCGAGGCCGACAACAGTCCAAGGTGTCATTATTGGTATACATATTATTACTGAATGATGTTAATAATAGCGTTTTTAATCACAAATGGATTATGTATGTTAAATCTGTTTTAGATGATATTGGTTGTACATATATATGTTATCACAATGCAATGCTATTACTAGTGCATCCATGTTGAAAACGTATATTAATACAAAGCTTACTGATCAATACTTACAATCATGGTATATTTATATTGATAACTCATCCAAAGCTTCAGATTATAAATTATTTTAAAATACTGTTGAATTTGAGACATACATCACAATTATAGAGAGAAAACATTGGTGTCCATTATTACGCTTCAGATTATCAAACAATAACCTTCCAATTGAAACGGACAGATGGAAAAAGGTACCACTACAAAATACAATATGTCCACTGTGTAATAATTACAATATTGGAGATGGATATATAACTGGAGCTATTCGGCATTTAGTGTTTTAATTTGTTACTTACGTTCCGTCAATTTTCAAGTGAGCTGTTTCTTTAGTTATTTATCATATTTAAAACATAGAGAAAAGGAGCCGGAACATGCCGCCAGATAGGATTGGGGTGAACTGCTATTTATATATTAATTAGCCTTTCAACAAGTTTGCACCAAACGTTTCTTACAAAATTAAATGAAATGATCCATGTGCAATACCGTTTAAGTTTTGAGGTGTGCTATATGAACTTCTGAAAATTGAACTATTTCATTGCCCCTTTCACATTCGAGTTATCAAAGTTTGACTACACATATAATTATATATGATTTAATTACCTCTTATAAAGTATCCCCATAGTAGGAATAGCAAAAGCCAGAACAACAGCGATCACAATTCCCGATATAGCACCCGCACTTAAGACAGACATGCGTTCTGGATCATCTAGAAATATAAAACATTATCAATTAACATAGCGATACTATTCACTCCTATAACTCTTACACATACGTAAACCACGAATGGCTGCACAAATCAGAGTGACGTTTTGACAAGGCTTGACTGCTACCACGAGTGCCGTCTGTAGATATACTCTCAGTGTGCTGGTTCACTATTTGTAGAGTGATAATTCCCCAGCAATGACGATCCCCACGATCACAATAATGTAGGCCAACTGTTAAACTGATACAGAAAAATTCATGGAGATAATACGGATGTACCTTTGGGGACGGATTGTTTTGCATGAGGATTAAACGGACATTTAATTCGATTAACCAAGTTATATATAGATAGATAGATAGATAGATAGATAAAACCGGACCCTCTGTAAACCGGAATTTTTCATGGTTCCTTTTTAAATACCTAAGCAGAAGCGAACCGGATACTTATTGAAACCAGACGTTTTATTTTGTCCGAGGGTGTCCGGTTATGAGAGGTATCACTGTATTTATGTACGTATGTATGTATGTGTTTAAAAAAAGTCGCCACATTGGTTTTAAAAAATCGCCACTTTCAGAATTTTGTAGCCATTTTAAGAAAACAAATCGCCAAATTTATTTTGCATAACAATCAATTAAAAAAACATATATTTTTGGAATTTTATATGTATTACATCAAATACGTAGCAGAAATATAAATATTTGAAGAACATTCGTCTCAAAACTATTACTTTTAATAATATATAAATTAGTAAAGCTTTTTAAAAACTGTCGGCATTTTTTTTTTTTTCAATTACATTCACCATCCATGGGTTCATATACTCGATTAGTGGGGGAAATTCGAAAAATAGAGACAAATTAAAGAATCTAAAAAATAATCAGTGTCGGCTCGTTTTTCTAGGTAAGGACGGGTTCCCGGAAAAAATAGTTTTATTTTTCGCCTAAAATAAAATATGTCATTCAATAGTTGTATATTTTATTACATCAAATACATGACACATGGATCTTAAAACAATAATACTGTATTAGTGTATAGTAAGAAGGCGCATGTGCAGGAATTTTAGCAGGGAGGGGGTATGTCTGTCTACACTGTGCTCCCTGGAAAAATATATTTACAAAAAAGAAAATTTCGATCCCCAAAACCCTCCCAAAATAAGCACTTTAGGCAGGTCGGATATAGTGTGACGAGAGGAAGCAGTCTGGTATTGCAATGTTTCTCAGTGTAAAGAACTGGGGGGGGGGGGGGGGAGAGTATAATATAATACATAAAATCAAGGTAAGTATATTTTAAAACTTTGTACAGAAGTCAAAGTGTTTTTAAAACTTTACAATCAAGTCTGGATGGAATTTAAAAGATTCCAAAACATTTCTTTTGCGAAATATATAATTTCTCGTCGGCTTGAGATGATCACACTCCACCAAAATGTGGCGCACAGTCATTGTACACTGACAATGTTCACACTGGGGAGGAGGGTCCTTCGTTAAAATAAATGAATGCGTCAAATATGTATGGCCGATGCGGGCACGGCACAAGACTACTTCATCCTTCCTACACCGCCTGTAGTATGACTGCCACTCTCCCAGGACTGGCTTGACAGAATGAAGCTTGTTCGCAACAGCACCGTCCCAATCATCTTGCCAAGTCGAAAATATATATTGGTTAATATGAAATTTAAAATCACCATTGGGGACACCAACATGGACACGGGGCAAGTTCAAAGCAGATTTGGCAGCAACAACTGCCTTTTCGTTACCCTTAATGCCAACAAGGCTGGGTACCCCAAAAATATAACATCTTTATTAGCAATTGCTAAAAAGACACACTTTCGTATCACCATCCCAACTAAGGAATGCTCCAAGTTCATGTACTGTAAAGCTTGGAGACGCGAAAGTGAGTCTGTAAAAAAAAATACCCCCCCCCCCCCATCCCCCCCCCCCCCACCCCCACCACGACACAATTCATCAACACATTCTGGACTCTTTTTTTTCTTTCTATTGATGTGTATTATTTAATATTAGGTGCTTTGTTATTATAAAGTTATTTCAGTTTGGAACGAGATTGGAATTCGTTGATATTTTGTCGCAGTCAATGTATGTATGCCAGTGACGGGGCAGTAATGAATTTTATTTTTCTGTTGTAATTTTTTAAACGTATATTTAATTAAATTAATTTTTGAACTTGGCTCCGGGGAAAGATATCAACTGTGTTTCATTTCCAAATGAAATTGCAGCATGTCAGAAGGTCCAACGGAACGTCAACTTGTTTAATAACGAAACGCCCCACCCCCAATCTAAGTGCTTAGAAATTGCATTATTTCATCCATAATTAGTTGTAGCTGTTCTTTGCCTATTTAATGATGAAGAGAATACAACACAGACTTTTACCTCAATCGAAACCATACCTTTTAGATCAATTGCGCTCAATTTGGCCCATGGATATAATGTTTAGATGGGTTTCACTAAATCAAAAAAGAAAAGAAAAAAGAAGTATTTCTATTTGTACAATATAATAGTATCTTTCAACATTTGGTGCACCCCTGCTTTTGTACTCAGTTTTGGTTGCAATTTACCTGATGGAACTTGGCAGTCGATAATATCCATGTGATAGACCCGAGTCAACATGCATGCGTCCCAAACAAATAACAACCACATAACATCTACAGCATTTTTCGCAGTAGTTGTGGATAACATGTAAGCACTGAGTTAATTTGTGCAAATTATACTCCACCCCAAAGAACTTTAAAACAAATAACAACGAGACACTAAAAACTGCAAATATATCATGATACTATTCTTAGAGTTGAAGTTTATATTTCATGAAAATTGGTTAACAAACGAAGTAGCTAAAGCGATTATGTCATATTTCTATTTTTAGTAATTGTGACCTTGACCTTTGATGCTGGAATAGAATCATGATAAAATCACTAGATCGGTGATGATGTTGTGTTACGTACGGGCAAGCCACTATATCTTCTTGATGACTGGGCGAGAGTATTAAAACAAATTAATACTGAAACCACCACAGCAATTGCCAGGGTTGCAACTTGTAGATGTATCTTTTGCTCTGCATACATATAATGTACATGTTGGGCATTTCAACATCCAGCATGTTACAAGCAAAATATACTACACATAATATAATGTATCAAACAATGTCCGTCATTGTAAATCTATATGGACCTGAAATACACCAGACTCTTTTAAGTTTAATACTTATTAAGTTGATATAACACTTACATTTACTGCTGACAATTAGCGTGGACTGTATTGTGGAGTTGGGTATGGCAGTATTGAGGGTTATCAATTAATAAGTGTAATATAATAATTACTTTTAGGCTTGACGGTTAGGGTGAACTGTATTGTTGTAGAACGTGGTATAGCAGTATTGTTAACTGTACACGTGTACACACTTCCGTTCTTATTGATGCTGATGTCTGGGAGTGGTAATAGAGCCCCTGGCAAGACTCCGTTATTTCCAAGTGCCCATGAGAAGGAACATGGTGACGGGTTACACTGTGCCGTGCAGCTCACATTTAGACTGTCTCCTTCTGTGACATTCCCAGGAGACGCAGGGTCGAGTGCAACATTCTGTGGACCATCTGACAAAACGAAATCAGAAAATCCTTCAAAATATGTCATTTTATATCTATAATTTGTCCTAATAAAATATAAGAAATGTTTTATTTATACAATATAACTACATTAAAACATAGATAATGTTTTATCTTTATGTTGATGAAACATCAATGATATATTACTTACATTCAATTACGTTTTACCGGCATAGCCATAACTTTGGCGGACTGATGAGGAGGCGCCCCTGCGCTGCCAGCAAATCAGACTTGAGAACGACCCCAGAAGTCGCATCCACACTATGGTCAGCCCCTTCCTTCCTCAGCATTGTTTTGCGCTCAGCGTCGCGAGACAGTTTCTTAAACTTCCTCCATGTGAAGGGAGAGCACAACACAGCAATGTGGCAACTCTTTAAGACACCCGCCTTCGGCATAACCAACCAGCCAGTTAGAGCTGGAGGAAGCCGTGTCCGACATCATAAAACCCGAGCACAACCCTTAAACCGACCTCATATGAAGTAGTTAATGGAATCAGAATGCGAGAAGAAATTACGAACACTTTACAATTTAATAAACAAAGAAACATTTTTATAATTGCACACTAAAACACGACCGCAATCAATGACTGCTCATGCATGCTAGTACTATAGACATCCGGCAAGGGGAGATAATTCTGCAATGGAGGTTATAACTCAGTCGTATAACTTTGATGATGCGCTAGCACAGTGACTTGAAAAAAACTAAGACTAGTTTCATTACTTCTTGACACAAACCTTGTAGAAAGCCTCCTACATTGCTCCAATATGTACTAGATATGCGTTATAAAAACATTTGATACATTTTGTACCTGAAGTTCATCTTAAATAATTTGAGGTTGCTGAATTTAAGAAATGTTGCCAGTTGATATTTCCATTGCTTATCCTTTAAATATCAAAATATGTCCATTACCATATAGATTCAATTCACAAAGTTATGGCAGGTTGGTCCCAAGTTTGTGTCAAATGAAACAGAGGAAACATAGCTGTAACAATTACTATTTTTTATATTCAACGATTAGACACACTTATTTATATCAAATGTCATAAAATAATGGCATCTGGTAATATTGAGTTTTTCATGTATTGGTAATTTCTGCATTTATGTTAATTGTATGTACAATTGACTGCTAAAAACATTGCAGACCAATAATATATCAACTTTGTCATAATAAGAAACAGGAATAGCCTAGCTACTAATATTGTGAATGTATTACATTTCCTATTTCAGTAGATTCATGGTGGCAATCTTGAATTTTTATATAATATTTCATAGAACTGGGTTAATATGACATATTTGTATTGGCCACAAGTTCAAATTCAAGGTTTTTTTTAATTACTTTAAGTTTTTATAACCAATAGCATAATACAGTCAAACCTGTCTTAAGCGGTCACACAAGGAAGTAGATACAAGTGACCGCTGATTACAGGTTGCCACATATATAGTCTTTAAAACATTTGTTGTTGTTTCTTATTTTACCGTCTGTACTGCTAATCAATGGATGTGTGCTTCACAGTTGACTATAAATCGACTATAAATCAACTTATGACATGTCGTATCTTTCCGAAAAAATGCAAATGGAATCTATTAAATTAACCATTCTCAACAAGTTTGTTTTCTTTTTTTAATTTAATTATTTATTTCCTACTTCATGCGGTGTATTGCCATAGTAAGTGAAACTACATAAGTCAAGCGTAGCCTGTCCAGAGGCAATTAGATGCATTGCAAAGTCAAACGTTCTTAATTGATACACAGTAGAGATGTCGGGACTGAATGGGTACTAGTATTCCTGAAGGTGTGAAGATCGGTTATTTGCTGCACCTTATCGCTGGTGTTAAAATATCCCTTTTGTATAATAGTAAACATTTAATGTGGCTGCTTAATACAGGTATTTCAGCGATTTGCGATTTGATTTAGGTGGCCGCTGGCCGCGTTAGACAGGTGATCGCTTATTACAGGTGCATTTACATTATAAATCATTTGGGAGGGAAAAACGTGACCGCTTAAGGCAGGTGACCGCTGATTACAGGTGGCCGCTAGAACAGGTTTACTGTACAATGTACAACAAAATAATAAATATATACAGGATATGTACAGGCCACATGACACTTATGACAAAACATTCTGTCACATAGCTCACCATTTACAGCCATGATCATATTTATTACGCTCTGAATAGTTAGTAGCGAGCACCAACCAACCTGCGCGTGCTGTAACCTCACCGTGGTAATATTATCTTTGAGAATGGCCAATACAGCACAAATTGAAATTTTGAGTAAAAGTCAGTATCTGTCTGTGATATTTGTGTTTTTGCACAGTTCTTTACACTTTTTATTTGAGTCTTGAATGTGTGTATTGATGTTGATCATCACCTTGTTTGTTTCCATTACCATAGTTTGACACCCAATAGCCGATGTATTTTTTGTGCTGGGGTGTCGTTAAACATTCATTCTTTCATTCATTTAATACCAAGCTAATGGCCGCAACGCTAAACGCATTTTACCATTTTGACAACAACAAAAAACCGCGACCCCGAACAGCTACATGCAGATTCCGGCTTTACGAACAATAACGACTGAATTAATCGTCAGAAATCGGTAGTGCCCTTGCGCGTGCTGTAACCTCACCGTGGTGCAGGGGTGTAACATTCTCTTTGAGAATGGCCAATACAGCACAAATAACCTTGTTTTCTTCGGGATACAATTAAAATTTTGAATAAAAGTCAGTATCTATCTGTGATATTTGTATTTTTGCATAGTTCTTTACACTGTGTTTTTATTTACCTGTTGAATTTTTATATTGATGTTGATCATCACTTTGTTTTTTCCATTACCATAGTTTGACACCCAATAGCCGATGTATTTTTCGTGCTGGGGTGTCGTTAAACATTCATTCATTCATTCAAATCGGTAGTGTTCGTAAACTAGGATGATTAATAAATTAGTTAGTGGTGAAATTATTTTTCCAAATATAGATTATCAATTTGTAACACTTTTATCAGCCATAAACACCAGTTATATGTATATGTTATTATAGGCAATGTTTTAAAGAATCGATTTATGTCACTAACATAAATTTAAACCACCGTAAGTAAAAGAATTGATTTATTAAGGTAATTATGATTGATCGGGATTTTTATACCAAGGGACATAACTTTGGAAATTCTCGTCACTAATTTTAAGATTGTTTTTTTCATAGTGCACACAGCATCTCAAACATGTATACATATTGCCATTAAAAACAAGACTGATTGATGCCAAAAATAAAATAAATAAATTGCAAAAAGATTTAATGAGCATAAATCATTTTTAGTCTATATTTAGCCTAATAGTTGACTAAATACAGTTATGGGCCAAATATTTTCAGTGTGACAGTTGTAAACCAAAAGTATAAATGTAATACATAAACATGACAATTTGGTACATTTACGATGTGAAAATGAAAGACAAGTATGTACTTAAGATGTACATTAAATAAAGGTCTTGCAATTTGTTCACATATGAATATTTATAGTTCACATTTATTTACCTATAATTACCAAATTAATTTTCACTGACAGCCTATAACGACTCCATACTAACTTCTTTTGATCTAGTTGGTTTGTTAACCTCATAACAAAACAGCTTCAAAATGTGAATTGATACGCTAACAATGTTTATCGTCAGTTCAGTATATTGCCATTACAAATAAAATGCTAACACTTTGGTAGGAACAAGTGGCCAGAAGGAATGATGGTTAATTACAGTAGTTTTAAAGCTAATGTCCACTATTAAAGCATAATAAAATTTCACTTTTCAATGCTTTCTGTATGTCATATTAGAAATACTCTACACCAAATAATTGTTTACCTACTATGGGTTTCTGCCAGAGGGTACAGAGGGTAAAATTACATGTAGTACCCCAAAATCTAGGAAATTAATGGATATATTTTGTTTTAATTTTTAGATAGATTATAGTAAGAAAATTGCTTTTTTAAAATTTGTAAAAGTGTATGAAATAAAATGTCCAATAACAAAAAACCCATTTCAAACCCATAACCACCCAATTGAATATATTTAGTTTTTATTACGTACCCTCAAATTATTTTCTGCTACCTTTGGCAGAGGTTGAAACAATTGGCCGTCTAATTTTCGACTGCTACCATAAAATAATATAGTTAATCACTTTTGGATTCTAGCAATTTAAAGCACAATTTACAATAGTTACCACTTGGAATATGCATCATATATTGTTTTGTTTTGTTTTACCTGTAATATATTTTCAGCAGGACTTTCTTCTTCCTCCAGTGATTAAAGAACATAACAATGCATATATTGTAATTATGTTTTTGTTTTATTCCAATATATACTCTTCAAAAAAAGAAACGCAAAAGGGTACAAATGGGTTATAACTCCGATTTTATGTTTCCTACCGGTTCATGCTTTGTGAATATAAGGTCATTGCATGTCCCAAACACATTCCCCCGGTTACATTCGATAAAACGCAGCTACTGTACAATAAAGTTCCAAAATGTGAATATTCGCAAAAACGCAGCCACGTGCAAACCATGTCACCACTGCACGTGCGTTGTCTGCACGTGCAACATGAACACCGACAGTATAAAAGTGCAGGGTGTTCGCTTGCCTGGCCTCTGTATCTGGCCGACAGTTGACAATCCAGGACATGCCACGTCTCAGTGAACCGCAGAGAAACAATGCCATCGGCCGACTAGACGCAGGCGAATCCAGAACGGCCGTTGCCAGGGCCATTCCATGTGTCCCCAAGCACCATCTCCAGACTGTGGGACCGTTACCAGCAACATGGATCAACACGTGACCTCCCTAGATCCGGTCGACCACGGGTCACTACCCCCGGGCAGGACCGCTACATCCGGGTACGCCACCTTCGGGAACGATTGACTACTGCCACCTCCACAGCCGCAGCAATACCAGGTTGCGCAGGATATCCGACCAGACCGTACGGAACCGCCTACGTGAGGTAGGAATTCGTGCCAGACGTCCAGTTCGAGGTGTCATCTTAACACCACAACACCGTCGACTCCGACTGCAGTGGTGCCAGATTCATCGACAATGGCCTCAACTGTGATGGAGACAGGTGTGGTTCAGTGACGAGTCCCGATTTCTGCTCCGACGTCATGATGGAAGATGTCGCGTGTATAGGCGTCGTGGTGAACGTTATGCGGCAAACTGCGTGCAGGAAGTGGACAGATTCGGCGGGGGTAGTGTCATGGTGTGGGCAGCCATCTCACACACTGGCAGAACTGACCTGGTCCACGTGCAGGGCAACCTGAATGCACAGGGCTACATTGACCAGATCCTCCGGCCACACATCGTTCCAGTTATGGCCAACGCCAACGCAGTGTTCCAACATGACAACGCCAGGCCTCACACAGCACGTCTCACAAGGCTTTCCTACAGAACAACAACATTAATGTCCTTCCTTGGCCATCGATATCACCGGATTTGAACCCAATTGAGCATCTATGGGACGAGTTGGACCGACGCCTCCGACAGCGACAACCACAGCCCCAGACCCTGCCCGAGCTGGCAGCAGCCTTGCAGGCCGAGTGGGCCACCATCCCCCTGGACGTCATCCGTACTCTGGTTGCTTCAATGGGCAGGCGGTGCCAGGCAGTTGTCAACACACGCGGAGGCCACACCCGGTATTGACTCCAGATGACCTTGACCTTGGTGGTGTGTCCTATCACTTACTCACAATGGACTAGAGTGAATTGTGAACAATCCTGCAACATTTGGTAATTATCGGACTCACCATTCAATAATTAAATCAATTCTCCAAATGTTACGACAATGTGGTTTTGCGTTTCTTCTTTTGAAGAGTATATAATAAAAAATACATGTTTTGTATCAGTATGTGGAGCAAACTACCTGAAACGGTTCGTTTGAAATCATGATTACAAAATCCTAATCATAAAACTGGCTCCTAACCTCAGCCTCTACATAGATCTACATCTGTACAGGCAGATAATTTTATGATGCTCATATACCACGAAGGTTTCGAGCATGTCCGTCCCGGGTCCTGTCTATGGATAGCCAGGGGCCCGATTCGGGACAGAGCCTGTTGGAACGATATTTGAAGTGTGTGTATGGCGGAGGTGTGTATGGGGGGAGAGGGGGGGGGGGGGGGGAGATAAAGTCGTTGTTGGCTTGAAGTGAGGGATACAAGCTAGATTTTGATCTTTATATCATCTTTATTTATGTGGAGAAGTGTTGGACGGAGAACAAGCCCTATGCTCGTTGAGAGAGAGAGAGAGAGAGAGAGAGAGAGAGAGAGAGAGAGAGAGAGAGAGAGAGAGAGAGAGAGAGAGAGAGAGAGAGAGAGAAAGAGCGAGAGAGAGAGAGAGGGGATTCGTCACGAGTATTTTTTAATATGGAAAATATGAACCGAGTCTATGTTAATCGGTATTTGTCGAGACTCTGCCGAGATAAATACCGATTAACTAGACGAGGTTGATATTTTACATATTAAAAAACACGAGTAGCGAATTCTATTTATCCTATAACACTTCTAAAATAATATTCTAATTAATTTTTTAGTAAATCACAGTACTAAAGTCGCAGCCATTGATAATATGAAGTCTTTACGATTAGCACAGATTAGTTTGACGTCATGGATTTTAAACAAATCTTTCAAAACTTTACGCTCAGGTACACGGGTCTTGTTGGCTTGAAGCAAATGACCCATCCACATCAACAAATTACTTAGAGACCTTGTAAATTTGCATACCATTATTAACCGGGTTAATAAAGTCAATTATCAAATGGGTTTATGACATGGATATCATGGGTAAGTTATAGGATAAATAAATATATATATATATATGTATGTATGTATGTATGTATGTATGTATGTATGTATGTATGTATGTATGTACGTATAGTTAGGCAAACTTCGCAAATGAAAAGAATGATAATGAATTTTATACTTTTATCAACTCGTGTTGATAAATTATGATAGCATAAGACACGAGGGGACAATCCTCTCTGTGCCTGTCAAACATAGGATAGCACTTAGCATTTGAGATAATCAAATAATGTGATTGTTATTTTTATTATTATTATTATTATTATTATTATTATTATTTGTAATATGTATATTAGCAACCCCAAGTTTTGCATTTTTAATAGTAAACAAACTAATATTATTGTAGTAATTTATTTGGAATAGTTAATGGTATCTGCACTTGTAACTAAACATAGTACAAATTAGTCCATATTAATAATTATTAATAGTGATTATGTATCTGGACATACGTGCTTTGGACATATTGGGGTTGTTTTGGCGTGTGGTTGGGGGGGGGGGGGGGGGGGAGGGGGGGGGGGGGGGTGGGGGGGGGGGTGGGGGGGGGGGGGGGCGGGGTGGGGGGGGGGCGGGGGGTGGGGGGGGGGGGGGGGGGTTGGTTGTTTTCTTACTTTTCTAGTATTTTGGTACACATTTACAGAACAAACAGAGCTAGTAGATTTTTAACCATGACTTGTGACTTTGAAAAGCACTGTAACACAGTGCAGGCGTAATAAATCCACTATATTGTTTTCCATTAGTAGCAAGGGATCTTTTATATGCACCATTCCTCAGACAGGATAGCACATACCACGGCCTTTGATATACCAGTCGTGGTGCACTGGCTGGAACGAGAAATAGCAAAATAGGCCCACCGACGGGGATCGATCCAAGACGTAATAATGCATACAGTCTTTTAAGGTTACACGTCACCATTTATGTTTGCGAACCTTTTAAAGTGTTTTTTGTTAAACATTACATAATTAAAATTGCAAGACTTATTTTACAAGTTCATAATATGATGAATTTATTTATTTCTCACTTCATTAATTTTTAGATTTTTGGTAATGTTCTTTTTATTATATCGTTATGTGGGGGTTTGGGACACGTTCTACTCTTTTGAGAATTAAATTGCACATTTCTTGTGTATTGCACGCGACACTTGCAATAAAGATATTATTTTATTAAAAAAAAAAAAAAAAAAAAAAAAAAAAAGATTACCAGATTGCCTGCTACGACAGAAAGCCTGCAGTAGCTTGAACGGTCACCGCCTAACAATAAACACCGATCACGTGATCTGCACAGCCAATACTATTGTCATTTAATAAGGCCTAATTATGCTTTGAGTTTCTTGCATTATAATTTTGTTCTGGGTGTAAGCGTAAATTAGAAAATTACTGAACACAATTACTGACTTAATTAGTATCGTTTGCAATATTACAGCTAAACAGCTAAACACCGGCTTTCCGTCGAGCCCCATGAGTCTTGAAATGAATATTTTATCTTCAATCAGTCATTATAATTTCATATTGTATGCTAAATAATTACAGAGACTTTGTTTCACTGGAGGAATATAAGTAACAGAACAACAGATCAATATTATTACACATTAGGGAATTATTAAAATATATATATGTATCCTTTTCAGTGATGATACAATTATTATGAAAATGCTATTCATACTTTGGTGGGTTCACCAAAATCTATTGTTTTATGAATCTATCTAGATACATCTATTAATGTTTGTCAGATACAACTATATAAATGTTGAGTAAGCTAATACATAATACCAAACCTTTCGTACTATATATTGAATATCAGACCAAGACGTCAGCTAATACACAGCAATATACGAGAAATTGAACTCAAGTAGAAAAAGAATATACAAATGGAATTCACTTACACATTACAGTCTTGTTACACTTAGCTCCTTCAACCAATGATGTTCCATCAGCACAAATCCATTCCCCAGCATTTGTTGTCCTGTTGAAGGATTTTATTAAAAGAGTAATCTGTGATGGCGATGATGAAATAACTGCACTATAGCCACTAATACGATTCAGTGGAAAACATTCAGTATTGTATTTGCCACATACTATCACCTTTTATGGTGATCCACCATTTGGTCTTGCAAATATGATTGCTATTGTTACGTTGCCAGTTATATTGCAGATCAAACGCGTGCTTCGTCTATGATATCCACCAATCATACAATCAAAGGAAGTATTTGCACCTACAAAATATAATTATTATAATTTTTAGATTTCATTATTATAATGGGTAAAATAAGGGGGGGGGGGGGGAATTTGGTAAATCACCGACTTGAAACCTATATGCATTAAGTAATTTAATGGAAGTGTTGGGTTATTTCATGTCAAATATCTCATATGAAAGTTTGTTTTGTTTAACGACACCACTAGAGCGCATTGATTAATTAATCATCGGCTATTTTTCCACTTTTCTCTGTTAAGGCTCATTCTGTCGCCGGCAATACAATGGGCATAAAGAAAATACAGCAAAAAAACCCCAAATAATTCTAAAACTATCTGGTCAAACATAAACGTAATGACATATTTATTGCATACGTTTATAAACCGCCCCAAAATTCTTCTTATCATAAATTGTAGATATGTTTTACGAGCTAAATAATTGTTCTGAATTGAAGTGTGATCTGAGGCCTTATTCACAAAGCGCACGGTTTACGAAGATGCAAGCTCCCCGTACGCACCACGTGATGATTGGTGTAGTATCCACGAAGCGGTCGCATGTCTATGTGTACTCGTGAATTTGTACCCGTAAACGTACGTGAGCTTCGAACCTACCGTAACTGCGTGTGTGCACTTTAATATGACAGCAGTTGTATTTAATATGACAGCAGTTGTATTTAATATGACAGCAGTTGTATTTAATTCAAATCACGCACAGTCCGTCGTCAGACAGTTTTCCCGGACTGTTGGAGTCCACTCAGGGACAAATACAGATGTTTCTTGGTACGGGATATAATTTGTAAAAAGGGCACCCAAATTATTCGAAAATATACGAACATGCTCCATTATTTTGTATGACAATCTTCCCAAGAGACAAGCAAGTATTCCCGTTTGGGTGCACCTGACATGCCAGCAATGACAACTCATAAGAGAGTGACAGATATCAATAATAACAATACTCCCATATATTTGTGTACAATGAACATTAGCATGCCTAATCCGCTGTTGTTTACAATAAAGGGACAAAATCATGATTCAGTATTGTTAGTATGTTCCAATACAAATAACCACATGGTCAAACAACTAATAGCATGCGGGATCGGGTGCATCTATCATGCTCATGGATCAAGGGAAGATTATTACAGAGATAGCCGTTATAATAAGGATTAGTTTATAGTGCCCGTAGCCTTCTATGTTTATTTTCTTTAGTTTGGTTTCAAAAATAGTACAGAATATCATCTTTATATTAGAAATTATAAAAATTAAAATATCAAATGTATAAACAGGTTCTTAACAAAAAAAGATATTGATTGATCTCCATGATATGGTCAAGTGGTGCGGATATCGAACAAGGTATACTGGTACCAGCTTATATTTTTCTATTGAAGATGGTGACTATGTTTGCTGGAAATATGGCAGCCATTTTGAACAAAAACGTTAATTCAGATAGTATTGTAAATAGCAGAATTATTTTCAAAATCAGTGTTCTCGCTTAAGACAAATTTTGACTTGTCCTTAGGGCAAGTGTTGACGGCACTTTCATTTGCCCTTGGGGTTTTTCACTTGCCCGACTTAAACTTTTTCAAATTGTAAAGTAAATAATTTATCAATATCCAAACAACATATACTATGAGAAAACATTTATTTTGGGTATAGCACACTATTTTATTGTTAGTCAATAAAATAAAATCTCATTCACTTAAAACATAGTTAGTCATGCAGATTACAATCATTCTTTCTACTCGGACTGTCAATATAACATTATTTTCATATACATTGTATCTTAACATCTAGACATTACACTGACCGCCGATGACATCCATCATGTTCCAGGTTTGTAGGTCTTTTAAACAGAAATGAAAAATACTAGTCAGCCGGGTTAGTAAATAGAGAATAATACATGAGTGACAGTTAGAAACCATTTATCTCACGAGTTGTTTTAAAATGTATATAACAAGCGAAAACGAGTTTGATACATTTTTAAACAACGAGTTGTGAGATAAATGGTATCTAACGGACACGAATGTATGATTCTATTTCTTAAATATCTCCATAAACCAGGTTTTAAGCAAATTTCAACATCTTTTTTGACTAAAAGTTATTTACAGCCGTTGCACTTGTAGCTGACATACGCGTCACAGACACACTATGTCTACACCAGTCCATAAAAAAACAAAAACATAATGGCGGCCATTAGGCCACCTATTTTTTATTTAATGGTTTACGGATTTTTTCCCACAAAATATATGTAGGTGGTCGAAATAAAAATAAAAATAACAGTTTTGGATCCATTTTTTTATTTTTTTGTTTCTGACCAATTTTTTTTCTGTCGGAGGAAAAAAAAAGGCAATTTTCAAATCCAGATTATTCATCATGAACACACACACACACACACACACACACACACACACACACACATATATGTTGCAAATGGATTTTGTGGTTGCATGTACTTTCGCATTCACTACCATTCTGCTTCCCGGGTTTTACAGTATTTATATCTCGTTTAAATAACTAATGTGGATATATTCATGTTATTTCAAAACAATTACACTAATAATGTATAATCGGGGCGAATCGACTCACTTTTGGGGCGAAACGACTCCGTACGAATAAGATTTTAGAACGAACCAACCCTGGGTGAACGGGTCTAAGGGAGAAACAACACAGGGTTCGAAATGGTTTTAGGGCGAAACGACCCGGATTCAACAGAAATTGGTCTGCACATGTCGTAATTTTACTGCTTTGGCATTCTGGCATATAAATACTGTATTATACATAGATGCTTATTGATTTATACTTTTGATATGTATTTATGATGTTGAATTAGTTAATACAGACATACTACGATAAACTGTTCAATTCTGCTACTTGAAATTCTGATTTCGACATATAGCCGCTTTCCGCAAGTATCAATAACAACAACAACAATATCAAAACGCAACGTACTTCTGAATAAATAATTTAACAAAGACAGATTATGATTTGACAAGTATAATTTTGGGAAAAATACCCTTGAATTACTTTTTTTTATTTATTTTTTATGGTCAGAACGGCGGTGAAAAAAAAAAAAAAAAAAATGTAGGTTTGCATTTTTATTTTTCCAGCGGGACTTTTTAATGAACTTCGGCGGATCCGTAAACCTATTAATCAAAAACGACGGGCCTTACTCTATAAGCGTCGTTTTCTTTTTTACTAGGCCATGAGAATGAAAGTTATAGATTTGCGTCCACCGTCCGCATGCCGTGAAAGGTATCGCTGAAAATTTGCATTATTTACAAAAAATGTCATTATTTGCACACAAAAAGGCACTTAATGTTCATCACATAAATTCAAGTTCCAAATCATCACTAGTGATAATGTCTACGAGGTTCTTCGTGCCAAAACTGCCATCTCCGTCATAAATTCTGAAGTGTAGCCCAGTAGAGCATTGAATCCTCAAGCAGGAAGCAGTATATTCCAAACATTGTCGAAAATTGCCGAACTCTTGATGTGTCGACCTCATTTGGTCTTGAATCTACTATGGAAATAATAGATCAATAAACATAATGAATAATGAAAAATGATTTTAAAAAAAAGCCTCATGTGTTTTTAAAATTGTTCGGACGCAAATCTATAACTTTCATTCTCTTGGCCCTATGGTAGATTACAGACTTACAGTTTTATTTATTTCTGAAGTGATTTGTTTTTCTTAATCGTACACAAAAATAGTAGGCCCCTACTTTTTGTTATTTTCAAAACATTTTTACTTTTTTTCTTTCTTAAGTCAAACCGTATTGAAATTATTTTTACAAAAAGAAAAAAAGAAATGAAATATTTAATGGAGGCTGACTTTTCATTTGTAACATTTCTCAGTCTGTTTAATGTCTTTAAACTATTGTCCGAACCAAATTGTTAACAACTACAAAAAAATACTCTCCTACCTTTAATTGCCGTTAGATTTCCTCCAAAGTTTGTCCAGACACAAATCGCAAAAAAACCACTACAAATATACAGATTCCACACACGAGACTGCAACGATGTCGCCGATATTGTTTTTGCTGAGATTGCATAGGGAAAAATACATGCAGTTTTCTTCCGTCTGCCATGTTGCTTGTTTGTGGAATACTCTTTCAGAGGGGGTGAAAGCCGCCCAAGTATGTGGACACGATTACTATGAAATCGAAAAGATGATATGACGTCATCACGTTGCTTTTATGTCCAATACAATGTTGTTGACGTTTTGTTAGATTAAAAAGTCCCTATTCCAATAAAACTCAAAATCGGCAGCTGAACAAATTACATGGGTTTTTTTTTTTTCCCTACGCCTCTCTCAGCTGAAGCGATATATTGACATGCTTATCTCTGGTATGTGACATCTGTGTCATTGTAAATGTTTTTTTCAGATGTGTGTCTGGACAAACTTGGAGGAATCGAACGGCAAATTAAAGGGTAGAGTTAATTTTTCGTAGTGTTGTTAACAATTTGGTTCGGACAACAATGAATTTGGTCTTATGTGCAACAAATATCTAAGGATATCAGTCTGGACCTATAATAACATGTTACGTCGCGATTTGTGGCACCATTCGTCCTGCGTGGAAACCGTATTTAGCCTCTTTTATTGATTGATGTCAATTACCTTCAAAATAAAACATAGTGACAACATTTAAACTTAAGCTTTTCCTATCGAACGCGCCAAATGTGACGTTATTGACATCACACCAACGATCTGGGTCTGGACACCCGGTCTTGGGGGCAATCCTGTAAATGTGCATAATTATATTATACTTTTCCTATTGGCATCTCAGACATGATTGCATGAAAGCCTCAAGTGAGTAGTGGTTTTATTTACATACCCTCCCCCCTAATCTCTTATGTACGTTGCCATCCGTAACCACGCGGCGGCATTCGCGTGCTCTGACCTGCTAACTCGGGGATGTAACGGGGTAGCGGATGAGCCGTGACCGGCGAAATAAAGTTCCAACTCCAAGGTAAAAATAATGCGGAATATCCTATATAAAAGAATCATGGCCCGTAGTGCTGAGGAGCGGGTAAAACTAAACGCGGATTGCTATTAGCATAATTTATTCACTGTTTCGGTATGTGTAAACTTACAATTTATAACGTCGCGAATAACCTTCCCGCCGGCTTATTTTTTGATTGGGAAACTCGTTCGGCCGCGCATGGCCACACATAACCTTAATGACAAACTATGCACCATCTCTCCATTTGGTGTCACCTTGTGAAATTGAACAACAGTTTTCAGAAACAATATCTCGCCTATCATAACACTGTTTTGAGAAGTTCTTGAATTGACCTTGTAGCAGACCCCAACACACCTTTTCAGATATTTTGCTTTATATTTGCTTTATAATAGTGGAAGAAAGTGTGTAAATATTAAATGTTTCCCCCCCCCCCCCCCCTTCCACACACCACACACTTTTGCACCCTTCCTACGCACTGCCATTTTTACGGTTGGCGGGAAAGGACTCACATCAATTAGTTTTCCTCGATCGATCGACATACCATCTCGACCTGATCGATCAAAACCTTTATAAAACCTTGACCATTGGCGGCGCCCTTTGTAATGTGTGTGACGTGTATTTGTTGTGATAGAGAATAGTGTCCGTGTGTTTCTTTCTGTGGAATATGTTGAGAAAGAGAGAGAGAGAGAGCGAGAGAGAAGAGAGAGAGAGAGAGAGAGAGAGGGGAGGGAGAGAGGAGAGAGACACAGAGAGAGAGAGATAGAGATGAGCGAAGATAGAGATAGAGATGGAGACAGACAGACAGACAGGACGAGGAGATTAGAACACAGAGAGAGATAGAGATAGAGAGATAGAGAGAGAGAGAGAGAGAGAGAGAGAGCGATAAGAGAAGACCAATGTAGAGAGACATCCCCACTGTCCGCATACAAATTCAAATGCTTTTCTAAAGTGCACACATCCATTATTCAGACATGTAGTTTGCTTATAACATTTGTCCATTTATTGACAGATAACTCATACCACATTCTTTGTGACCCCCCCTACGAGTCCATGGGACACAGACACAGAGTTATACGCGGGGGCCATGGCCTCGAAGCGCGAGAGAGAGTGCGATCAAGAGGAAGAGAGAGTGAGAGAGAGAGAGAGAGAGAGAGAGCGAAGAAGAGAGAGAGAGAGAGAGAGAGGGCAGAGAGAGGCGATGAGAGATATAGAGAGATGAGAGACAGAGACAATGGCGAGACAGACAGAGAACAGACCAACAGAGAGCCGAGACCGACAGAGAGACATACAAGTAAGAGAGAGACCACAAGAGAGAGAGAGAAAGGATATAGAAGAGAGAGAAGAGAGAGAAGCGATTATTAGAAGATAGAGAGAGAGATACATACTACTTTCCGCCATACAGAAATCAATAATGCTTTGTAAATGCCATTAAACATTAGGTTCAGAACGACATGTTTGGTTTGTCTTGCTTTATACTTTGCCATTGATTGACAGGAATAACTCCTAACCACCGTCTTTGTGACGGTACCAGTCCTGGTACACAGCCACGTTATTAACGGCGAGGCGGCCCCCTGACGGATATAAAACGAAACAATACGCACGCCTGCGACGTGACCGCGGGCCCCGGCGCGGGGCGCGCGCGTGGGCGCCGCGGCCCATATAACGCAACGGTAACGCGGCGCGGGGGGATAAACGATAACTCGCGGCCCTCGAGCCGAGAAGAGAGAGAGAAGAGAGAAATAGGAGAGAGAGAGAGAGAGAGAAGAGATAGCGAGGAAGAGATAGAGACGACAGACCGACGACAGACAGACGTGGGGGGTGGATAGGCAGAGAGAGAGAGTGTAGATACCGAGCATAGGAGACCATAGACATACCGACATAGACAGACAGAAACAGAGGCAGAATAGTAAGACAGAGACTACAAAGAAACACTTTTCTTGGGTAAATTTGCTAAAAATGAATTCTTCATATTCAAGTAGTCTATGATTATCTCCGTTCATTGCCAAAGACTTCCTTGTGGATATGTGTAAAATCAGGCATTACGGATCATTCGAAATGTAAAAAATAGTACTTTAGTCCCCAAAACATAGTTAGGACAAAGCCAACATAAGAAACGATAAATTTACAAGCAACATACTTCTTTCAAATATGATTATTTTTTCATTTATATTGAATTTAGTGCCGACAATCCCTGGATTCCGTCATATAATGCTTTATATACGGGGTGGTGGCGGGGTATTACAACTTCGGTCATATTAATCGTTATACGGGGTGGTGGTGGTGGTAGTACAAACTTCACAGTTCATATTAATTAAGCTTTATACGGGGTGTGGTGGTGGTGGTACAACTTCAAAAAAGCATATTAATGCTTATACGGGGTGTGGTGTGGTTAGTTACAACTTCAGTCATATTAATGATTATACGGGGTGGTTGTAGTACAAAACTTCCGTCATATTAAGTGGTAGTAGGACAACTTCAGTCATATTAATGCTTTATACGGGGTGGTGGTGGTGGTAGAACTACAACTCTCAGGTCATATTATGCTTATATACGGGGTTGGTGGTACATGGTGGTAGTACAACTTCAGTCATATTAATGCTTTATAACGGTGGGGTGGGTGGTTACCACTTCCGTCATATTAATGCTTTTATACCGGGTGGTGGTGGTTACAACTTCCGTCATATTAAATGCTTTATACGGGGTGGTGGTGGTGGTAGTACAACTTCAGTCATATTAATGCTTTTATAACGGGGTGGTGGTGGCTGTGTAGTACAACTCATCCGTAATACTATTATGCTTTATACGGGGTGGTGGCTTGGTGGTAGTACAACTTCCGTCATATTAATGCTTTTATACGGGGTGGTGGTGGTGGTAGTACAACTTCAGTCATATTTAGGCTTTATTACGGGGTGGTGGTGTGGTAGTACACTTCCGTCATATTAATGCTTTAGACGGGGTGGGGTGGTCGGTGGTGGTAGTACAACTTCCGTCATATTAATGCTTTTATACGGGGGTGGTGGCGGTGGGGTGGTGGTACAACTTCGTCATATTAATGCTTTATACGGGGTGGTGGTTGGTGGTGGTACAACTTCAGTCATAATAATGCTTTATACGGTGGTGGTGGCGGGTGGTAGTTACAACTTCAGTCATATTAATGCTTTATACGCCTTGGGGTGGGTGTGGTGGTACAACGTCCGTCATATTAATGCTTTTATACGGGGTGGTGGTGGGGTGGTAGTACAACTTCGTCATATTAATGCTTTTATAACGCGGGTGGTGGTGGTGGTAGTACAACTTCCGTCATATTAATGCTTTATACGGGGTGGTGGTGGTGGTAGTACAACTTCAGTCATATTAATGCTTTATACGGGGTGGTGGCGGTGGTAGTACAACTTCCGTCATATTAATGCTTTATACGGGGTGGTGGCTGGTGGTAGTACAACTTCAGTCATATTAATGCTTTATACGGGGTGGTGGCTGGTGGTAGTACAACTTCAGTCATATTAATGCTTTATACGGGGTGGTGGCGGTGGTAGTACAACTTCCGTCATATTAATGCTTTATACGGGGTGGTGGTGGTGGTAGTACAACTTCAGTCATATTAATGCTTTATACGGGGTGGTGGTGGTGGTAGTACAACTTCAGTCATATTAATGATTTATACGGGGTGGTGGTGGGTGGTGGTACAACTTCAGTCATATAATGCTTTATACGGGAGTGTGGTTGGTGGTGGTACAACTTCAGTCATATTAATGCTTTATACGGGGTGGTGGTGGTGGTGGTACAACTTCAGTCATATTAATGCTTTATACGGGGTGGTGGTGGTGGTGGTACAACTTCAGTCATATTAATGCTTTATACGGGGTGGTGGTGGTGGTGGTACAACTTCCGTCATATTAATGCTTTATACGGGGGGTGGTGGTGGTGGTGGTACAACTTCCGTCATATTAATGGTGGTGGTGGTGTACGGGGTGGTGGTGGTGGTGTAGTACAACTTCAGTCATATTAATGCTTTATACGGGGTAGTGCGGTGGTGGTACAACTTCAGTCATATTAATGCTTTATACGGGGTGGTGGTGGGTGGTAGTACAACTTCCGTCATATTAATGCTTTATATACATGGTGGTGGTGTGGTGGTTACAAACTTCAGTCATATTAAGCTTATGGGGGGTGGTGGTGGTGGTGGTACAACTTCCGTCATATTAATGCTTTATACGGGGTGGTGGTGGTGGTGGTACAACTTCCGTCATATTAATGCTTTATACGGGGTGGTGGTGGTGGTGGTACAACTTCCGTCATATTAATGCTTTATACGGGGTGGTGGTGGTGGTGGTACAACTTCCGTCATATTAATGCTTTATACGGGGTGGTGGTGGTGGTGGTACAACTTCCGTCATATTATGCTTTTATACGGGTGGTGGTACAACTTCCGTCATAATGCTTTGTAGTGGTGGTGGTACAACTTCCGTCATATTAATGCTTTATACGGGGTGGTGGTGGTGGTAGTACAACTTCACGGGGTAGGTACAGTGGCTTTTAAACGTTAGCATATAAAATATGGAAAATGAGTAGTTGTTTCACTTTTATTTAAGGTAATCTATCAAATATGATTAATGTAACACAGAACCATGCTGGAAAATACAAAACTCATCAATCTTGCAGCAGTAGGGCAAGGATTTAATAACCATGTGTATTGCTTCCACGTGGAAAAAGAATTAAGATAATGTTTTTTAATTTACGTTTCGCCATGAATGTAAAATGACCTGATTGACCGCTGTGACCTCAATATTAAACAGTAAAAATGGCATGCACATTGAATATGTTCAGGAACCAGATTAGAATGATAGTAACATAGAAGACTGCTATTAACATGCAAATGGCATCAAACTATTTGTTTCTGTGTTTGGCTCGTCCACTAAAAGGGTCTTTTCTTGGTTACTTAGAAATTGTTTATTTTTAGTGTTACATTTTATAATACATTTTGTTTTATAAAAGTAAAATTTATTTGAATAATATGTTTGACAGCTGAGCGAACGGCAGCGTCCGACAGTGATGGCAACACCTTCCTACGTTAATGGCTGAGCTGGCAGTGGTTTTAAAAATGGCCTTTAAATTTCTGGTAGAGGGCCATTCAAATAGTATGTAACGCTCGAGGCAGTGGGTAAGTGCAAACGTTATGTAGCGTTACATGGGGGTGGGTGGGTGTATTTAAGTGTTACGTAACGCTCTTTAATTGTTAAGTTTTTTGTTTTTTGTTTTTTTTGTGTTGTTCATAAACGCTCTGTCACGGCGACAATGTTATAGCTAGGCATATACACACAATATATAAGGACTATAAATCAAGCAGAAATGCTTGATGTCACCAATGTCAACCAAACACCTGTGGTGAAATTAATAATGATATATAATATGATGCACCAAGTCAGTCTATTCACTATTACACGGACTAGCATACAGAACGCACCATTCTTCCAGTGACAAGTTACATATATTCAAAGTAAGTACCTATTTTATATAATAATAATAATAATAATAATAATCAGTTTAAAGATTTTTTTTTTTAAATGTTACATAATTCACCTATCTCCCCAATAATATTTTCTGCCCATCATAATTCTTGAATATTTAATAATTATGATTGATTTTCAATTTTCCTTTCTGAATGGGGAAGACGACAATCAGTGGAGAACACAATACATTATAAATTAAACCTAACATTTCCTTTTTTAAATATTTTAAATTTTTCTTTTATATTATGATACTAAGGGAGCAGGATCTAGCTCAGTCAGTTGAGCACCAGCTTGAGGTGCCACGGTCGCAGGATCGAACCTCCTTCGTGGATGTCTACTATTGGGCTTTTCCCCCGTTCAACTAGTGCTCCACGACTGGTATATCAAAGATCATGGTATGTACTGTCCTGTCTATGGGAAAGTATATATAAAAGATCCCTTGCTTCTAATGGAAAAATGTAGCGGGTGTCACAAAAAAACTAATTTTTGACATCCATTAGCCGATAGTCAAAACAAACTTTAAAGCAATCTACAACTAAAAAACATTTGAAGTTATATCAAGTATTAAAGTCTACTTTGCCTTTTTTCAGTCATGCCACCAAAGACATCAGCTGAAAGAATAGCTACATACCGAGCAGAAACTGTTGTTCCATATATTACACTTCTCATTCACAAAGTTTTGAAAGCAAACTCTGATGTAACGACCATCCAAATATTTAGCATCACAGTTCAAAAACAAATTCGTATTTAGATTTCTGACAACAATCAAGGCAAACACACGATTTCCATCACAGTGGAATGGATTTTTTTTGCTTCTTTCCATGGTAAAGGTCCCGTTGATGGGATTGGTGGTATTGTTAAGCGTACTGTTGAATGCTGTGTTCGAACCCGCAAAGTGATTGTACAGGATGCAAGTTCATTTGTTAAAGCTGCAAAAATGTGCAATATCAATAATGAAGTTGAGGAAGTAACACAAAATGACATGGATCAATGTTTCAAAAGATCCCTTGTACGAGACTTGTGGAAGTCGGTCAATGCTATCCCCAAGATACAGAGCATTCACTCTTATACAGCCACAGATAAGTCAACCTGTTTTCTCACACACGTTTAAGGCTATACTTCAGAAATCTCATAAATTCCATCGTGAATAATGTCCTCTACTCTCAGTATAAACAAGTCATTTTTGTTGGTGATTATATTAAAAAAAACTATCATCATTGTTTTGTTTATGTATCTATATAAATATGTTTCAATAAAGTTTATACATTATTTAAAAATTTTATTTTTATTTGATTGAATAAAACTTTTTTTATTAGGTTTAAACTTGATAATATTCGAAATATGAGAGCTGAAATAGATGGCATGTTGCTTTTAATATGGCGGACAAAAATGTAACACCCGTAACGTAACACCCGTAACAGTTATCACTGTGCATAATTGACTTAATATGTAGCAAGCAATGAAACCAGGTTCTATTCCAGTAATTACCTACGGCCACCTACCCATATGATACAAGTTTTATTAAAATTACCCATACACATCACAGGATTTTGATAAAATGTACTTCTTGAAAAAAGATTTGTCCATTTAGTGTAACACCCGTAACGGAAGTTGGTAGGTCTTGTAATTAGTACGTAGAATTTTAAATCTTAAGTATTTTATGGAATTTTGGAGAGAAACATGTTAACTGTATAAAACTCAAATAATGGGGAGAGTGATACAAATAATATTCTCTGCAACTTCACTTTAAAACATTTACCCCCTCAAAATGTCACACCCGTAACGATGGATTTGACCATATATCATGCCATGCTAGAAAAGTGATCATGCTGGGCAAACAAGCAAATCTGACTTGATGGAATGCTCGGATTCATTAGTAAATAAATTAATAAAATTATGCTACTTATACTGAGGTAGGAAATCTGGAAAGCTATGTTTGTCTGTGTAGCCTAAACACTTTTCGTAACATGCCTGCCCAACTAGGATGAAAAACACACGAAATGAATATTGTAAAGACATGCAAAATGACGTCATACGAATACATTCACATTCAAAATTAGCTATATTATTACAATTATGCGCCACATTAAATAAAAACTGCTCTACTTACCTTGACCCCTGTTAAAATTATTATAATTTCTATAGTGAGCAGAAGACGCCGTTTACAGGTCGGTATGCTTTTATTTTTCATAATTTTAGAAAACAAATTTAAGTTTGTTTTAAAAAATTAAAGAAATAATTTTTAAAAAACCCAATACTTTTCGTCAAATATATCATATCAAAGATGCTATAGGCCTGTTTGTGTACGAAGCCAAAACAAGGGTGAGAAGAGTGACAATGCAGGCCCGTTAATGGGTGTGTGTGTGCCCCCCCCCCCCCCCTCCGCGTAGCGAGTTTCCCCTCTAAAGACTGTTATATTACCAAATCTTTGACACCTAATAGCCGATAATTAATAAAACACGGTGCTCTAATGGTGTTGTTAAACAAAACACTTTAACAATTAGGGGCGTTGACAGTACAGGCAGGGCGAAAGGAAGGAATGTTTTATTTAACTTACGGTTATATGACGTCGGACATATGGTTAAGGACCACACAGATATTGAGAGAGGAAACCTGCTGTCGCCACTTCATGGGCCACTCTTTTCGATTAGCAGCAAGGGATCTTTTATATGCACCATCCCACAGACAGGATAGTACATACCATGGCCTGTGTTACACCAGTTGTGAAGCACTAGCTGAGACGAGAAATAGCCCAATGGGTCCACTGATGGGGATCGATCCTAGACCGACCGCATATCAAGCGGGCGTTTTTCCACTGGGCTACGTCTCGCCCCCAGGCAGGGCGGAAGCAAGTAGACATTGAGGGTGCTGACTGAGATTGGATGGGTTGATTGAGATCGAGTTCGCAAAGTAGTTTCTAGGGAATTCGGGGATAGACGGCTTATGCTTCCTCGTAAAATTTTGAAATCTAGATGTCCTGATATGCAATTTGTTGCATTCTACAATCACGACCGCCTTAAGATGTACTACCCCTAGATCCCTCCCCCCCCCCCCCCCCCGCTCCACCGTGTCAGCAATACACGAAGGACGGAGCGCAGTGTCAACAAATCCGCTACCAACACCATTTGTACATACGATGCACTGGCGTAGGAACCGGGGGGGGGGGGGGGAGGAAAGGGGGCATGTGCCCTCCCCACTTTTCAGATATTTTGCTTTAGGCCTATATTTGCTTTATAATAGTGTAAAAGTGTGTAAATATAAATGTGTGCCCCCCCCCCCCCCCCCCCCCCCCCCCCACACACTTTTTGGCACCTTCCTACGCTCATGCGCTGTAGCGCAGGACAGGAAGAATACTAGCTGGTGTAGCCGTGTTTTTAAAACGATCTTACGAAAAGTAAGTAGTCATATTACATAAAGTATAATGTAATTAATATTTAATTCCGTGTGTTAGTGCAGACTTGTATTCGAAATTACGTTCTTGTAAGAGAGATATGCTGTAGCAATGAATTACAAGTGACCAAGGTCGATGACACTGACGTTGACAGAACAATTCCGCACCATAATTGTTTATTTATACATAGGCCCTATAGTGTTATTTGTTCAATTTGGCGGAGGGTGAACTTTTTAACATTAATATTTTTATTCCTAATATATGATATTGGCGATACCGAAACACACGAGGGTGATAATCTCTTTATCATATAATCTCAAGCTTAATGCAACTGCAACTAATGTTGGCTGACACTTTCTAAATATGACAAGAATGATAACAATTATTTGCTGTACTGATGGAATACGTTTAAAAAAGAACTGTCTCCCCACCCACCCCACCCCCACCCCCCACCCCCAATTTTTTTAAAAATAATAATAATAATAAATAATAATAAAGTTGTCCCTAAACCCCTTAAATGGAAATCTTCCAGTATGGGAAAATAATTGTCCTTTTTTGGCATTGGAGAACATTTTGTGTTCTTTATAAAGCAATTTAGTGGAAATATTTAGAGGGTAAATGGTAATAAAGGTATTTTAACCCACAATAAGGCTTAAATTTAAAAACATTTTAATGCCAATTTTAGGTGTTCTGTCATTTTTTGCTAAACGAAGTTATTTCCCCATAATATAAAGTTTCCATTTTAAGGGCTTAGCCTTCGGGCCAACTTGATTTTTTTGTTTGTTTGAAAATAGTTCTTTTAAAGGTATTCCATCAGTACAGTTCGTCATTTTTGCATGATAAATATATGTTCCTTAACCATGCACAAGTGAGGAACACTTGTTTAATTGTTGTTGGGTTTTTTTTAAAGAAAACATTCAGTTTGTCAAGCATTCTGGTCCTGTCCGTGTTTTACCAGCACCCATCGGTAACACTTTATGCCAATACATAATATTATAGGTATTACGGTCATATCGGTGAATAGTTTGTAAAATATAAATTTTCTAATGAACTGGTTCTTAATTAGCACAATTTATACATTCAAAATTATTTACAATTGTTCTGAATGGACTAGATCTACTATTCACTACAGTAGGAGCCCACAAATGCAGCATACCTTTTGCAACTCAAATATAATAATTGAAAAATAATTCTAACAGGGGGCATGGAAATCATAAATGATTTGGACTCATTGATTTGGCACGTGTGAGGTCATGTGACACGCACCGAATTTAAGTAAATTTCTACGAGCCAATATTGGTACTTTTAAGGAATAAACAAAAACGACTTAGTAAAATGGTTTTAGGGGTTTGTAAAGTTTTATATTTCGACACTTAGTTGTTTGAACTTTATTGTTAATGAAAATGTTCTCGATCTGTGAAGAAAAACCTCACAAATAAACAAGCAGACTACAACACATCTGATGTTGTTGCGCGAACAATGCACGAGAAAAGAAACTGAACGCAGTTGGGAGCATAACGCAGTTAGGAACGTTAATGATATATAGGGTTGCATACTAATCACTACGAATTTGTACATGTATTACAACAATCAGAGTGGTTAGAATTATGGAAATGCATGGTGAAAACGTTTTAGGCCAGCTTATTTTGCCTGATTTTGATTATTTTCAGCAGCAGTTGCACCTGCCTCGTACGCTTATGGTAAAGAACACTGCCCCCCTCCCCCCGCCCGAAAAGAGAATTCCATTCAAATGGGGGAACTAATGCAGAATATATAAAGGGTCAGGTATCTTGATGCTATTGAGAATAGCAGTGTTCTGTTAGGGCATCGAGTATGCTTAAGTAACAGTTATATGGTAAATTCATTTCAAATTAGAAAACAGTTAATGTCGTTCATGCACTTCGGTATCTGATTCACATGAAATTTGTACCACATATTCCTCAGTCATCCACATGAATAAATCCGAAATTTGGACTCTGCATGCCATGCACGTTTTGCTAACCGTGGTAGGTGTTAAATTTAGCTGGAAAATGCCTATAACCATTTCCGTGCTGTATTTCAAGTCCCATTATCTCAGTAAGTAAATAAAAACATGAACTTTGTTTACGAGTAGCCTAGGCCCTACTAAGAAGACAATGGAATTCTGATATACAGTAGTTACTCCGAATACATAGAGGCAACTGAGGGATCTTTAATATGTGTCTTGTAGAATAAAGTTTAGAACTGGAAAAAAAATAGGTAGACATATGAATGATGTAAAAGAAGCTGTCTTTATGAAGATTGTTCAGTATCTGGAAACAAATGATGATGAGAAAGTAACTGTCAATAGCCTAATTGGAAAAATGAAAGGTTACCTGGGTGATGAAGAAGAGCCTTTTAGTTTCCCGTATATGAAATACAAACTAATTGGTTTCTTTGGAGAAGATATTATATTTGCTGAAGTCGACGGGAAGCCAAACGTGGTTACGTTTACACGTACTGCATCAAATATACTTCACTACTTTTATTCCATGCCGATGACAGAACAAGAAAAATTAAGATAATGGAAATAGCAGCAAAACTATTAGAAAGTAATATAAAGAGTATGCATCAACAAAAGACATCTGGAGATATCGGTAAACCAGAAAATGGTATTAACTATATGCCTGTGTCCCTGCGGTTATTCGATGATCTCTTTGTTGGTAAAAACAACATGGGGAAACAAGCTGCCATCGGATAGGCTATCATGCAGGCAGTTAGACATAGTTATTTTAGCACCTCTGAAAATATGACTTGCTGTTCAATGTCACCATTATTTTGGGTTGAGATTCCTAACTGATACACTAAGCAATCTTACATTTTGTTGCTCATATACAGAAGTTCAAAGATATAAATATAGTACAGCCGTAAAACTCTGGATTGTATACTGGTATAAACAGATTTTATGGCTATACCATCACGGGTTGGGTTTTTTTTAGTCTTGAAACAAATTTTATATAAAATTTTATATTGAAATTAGTTTCCGGCATACTTCGTAATTCACCCGAATCATTTCGTATAGCCTCGGGATAATCCCGAATGTTTTCAAATTCTTTTCAAATCACTGGCATGATTTTGCAAGTAAGGTTTTGATTGGTCGAATGAAAGGTCAACTGGACATGAGCTCCAACGGGCTGCTGTTAAATCCACATGTAATAGTGCACTTTCTGGAACGTTCCACAGACTTTGCAGGAACCTGGTGCCTCATTAGTGGAACAATGGCGCCGTATCCCTAATGCAGTCTTTACACGCATCAGGCAGTCATTGAGGAGGCATTGCCTTGCAGTTGTGGGTACACATGGAGGGCACACGCGCTACTGAATCTTTGATTTCATCAGACGAACCCGTTTCTGAATTAGCCTACCATTTTGACGAATGCTGTGGACGCATCGAACAGATTTTTGACTCGACATTTATTCTATTCTTTCTTTGGGCGCCAAACAATAAAAATACCTTATTTAACACGTTCTTCTGTCATATTTACTAATTAACCAAGATGAAACGGTTGTGAAGTTTTTAATTTGACTCAGTATGTGTGTATTTTGTATTAAACAACCTTCTTTTAATTCCAAGTATTACTTATTTTACTTATTTAACACCAGAAGGCAAACATTTATTGTATTTGTATGCCCTTTAATGAGAAACACAAAAATGAAGAAGAAATAAATTCATAAGAAAAATGTATAAACATATTCCAAACATTCTCAATTTTATTACTTTTTTTCCAGCTTTACTTCCAAAAATTATATGTGTCAGGCAGTTTTGAGAGCGGATTTTAATATGGTATACTAGATACATATCTGAATGCAAAAACAAAACAAAATCATTTCTGTTCTGATTAGTTTTGGGTTGACATAATATTTGAGTTAAATTGACTGGACTAGCTGATAAAAGTAGTTATTGTTTAGGGGGTGTACATATTATTTGGCACCCAAGATAAATTATTTTAATGATGATTAATAGCACTTCCGTTGTTTTATCAGCAGCGATATCCCTAACAAAATTAAAAGTTTGTAATATTATATTAGGAATTGCTGAATAAAGAAGTGACAGTAAGTAATACTCACTAGTTACAACCATTTAAATCTGGACTTATTTCCTTTGATGTTTAGTGTGTTTTTCAGTGAAAAAAAAGTGCATTTTGAAGAAGCAGAGCTGGGTGCTGTAAATTATAGTGGTACTAACTTAACACTCAATAATTCCAACCAGGACCCAAACGCTCATGTTAAATACAGGCTGATAATGTTCATACAGGTTTATTTATTTTGACGTCATTGATGAGCTTTACGACGGCAGTATTTTTTATCCAGAGGCACAAAAGTGTCATAGGTGACGCCCCCAACTGACGAGAGCTTATATCTCGCCAACGTCAATTGCCGTCGTTGCTGCCATTAAGTTCGAAATCTGTGCACCTACCTACCCTAATTTGTTTTTGCATGTAATCAGAACAAAACATTTTTTTTATTTGGTACAAGTGTGATTTATATAAAATACATGTACACTGTGATTCTGTATGGAAGTGTTGTATTATCATTCCAGAAACACTAAACGATGCGGAACAGTTGTTTGTTGTTGGTATATCTTTCTCTACTGAGCAGTTCAGACGTTTCTTATGGTAAGTTATGCAGTTTACTATACGTGTGTTATTGCAGGAGATATCACAAACCTACCGCATATAGATTTTTCAGACTTTGTTTTGACAATGCCTCAAGATACTGAGTTGAAATGTTGTGTATAGGTTTATCATGTACAGTACAGTCCCAGATATATTATTCTTTCCTAGACCTTTTTTTCACAATACCTCAAAATATTGACCTGAAATCTTGTGTGTGGCTTTATTATGTACAGTTACAAATTAAGTTTGAGTTTCATGATAATTTGCTCATTTGTGACATAGTTATAGCCCTTCATGTTATTAAAACATCAAGCATATGGTTTTCTGGATCTTTTATTCGCTATGCCTCAAATTATTAAGCTGAACTCTTATGTGCATATCCGGGGGTCAGATACTGAACCCCTTCTGTGATTTCTGGAGACGAGTATTTTTGGATACCCTGTTATATATTCTTTTGATATCTGCTTATCTGCAGCAAAAATGTAGGTGGAGTTAAAACAATAAATATAGCAATTTAAATAGGTGTATCCTTGCAGATTTTGTGTTCCAAAAATACAATAAAAAGTGAAAGGTACTGCTGAAGTTGAGATCCATAAACATGTATATTTTTAACAGGACCCTGGCACAAATGGATAATATCCGTACTAAACTACATGTAGATGTACAACAAACTACACAATGCAGCACCTGGACTAGTAATATACTCATCAGTAAGAGTTAAGCAATGACTGAAATGCATTATTTTCTATATACTGTATATATCTTCAGCTGTAAGTCGACCCTGCCTATAAGTCGAGTCACTTATTTCAATCCCTAAATACATATTTTTTACAGGCCCGTTTAAACGTAGACCTGTCAACATTTTGTCAAGAGAAAGCAGGAGGTGTACGTTGAAAAAGCAGGAGATTTTTTTTAGAAAAAAGAAAAGAAAAAAAAAGAAGACTTTTTAAATGCACAAAGTCCTTAATTTAAACAAATTATTACATTATGTTATATGAACACTACATACTAATTTATATAAACAGGAAATTGTCTATGCATAAACAACAACAGTTTGTCACATTTTACCGTGAAATTTAAGTTGTATACTTACTTTTCCAAAAATATAATGTCAATTTCACTTAAGTCAGATCGGCAGATGGCTAAAAGGTTAAGTCAGAAACGGACCAAACTTAAGTCTAAGTAGGTTGATCAATATGATTTATAGGTGTCTGTTTTTTATGGAACTTAAGTCAAAATCGTAACAACTTAAGTATTTTTAGCTGACTTAAGGTTTTTTTATGACTTAAGTTCCTTAATAAATACGGGCTCTGGATTGCAAATTTAAATAATAAACAAAAACAAACTAAACTATTTACTGAATATAACATTTCTAGGTATACTGGCCTCTTGTTTAATAATGGAATCACTACTAGGGGTGGTATTGCTACCTTTATTAAAAATAACATCTCCCACTCCCTGTCAAAATGTCGTGTCCCACGCTAATATAGAATCACTGGGAATATCTATCCATGGACAAAATGAAACTATTAATATCTTTAATGTTTATGTACATTCGGGTCCCACTAACAGAAATATAATTGTAAATGTTATTTTAAAATTATTGGTAACTTTAATCTGAATATAATAATTGCAGATGATTTTAATTATAAAAGTACTCTTTGGGGTTCACAAGTTACCAATCAGCAAGAACAGATGTTGGAAAAGTTTATGGAAAATAATGATCTGGTCTGCTCAAATGATGGCACCCCTACTTTGTTTTTGGATATTTATCACACTTGGACATGCTTGGATATATCCATGATTTTGCGAGACATTGCAGCTAAATGTGACTGGGTGGGGGGTGTGTGTGTGTGGGGGGGGGGGGGTAACTGGATTCGGTAATGACCACATGTCTGTCAAAACTGTTTATAATGTTAATTGGCAAGAGAATATTAAATTTAAACCAAAAAGGAATTTTGTAAAGCAGATTGGTCACAATTTGAAGACATGTGTACTAAGATTAATCATGAACAGATCAAAAGTGGTAATATTGATCTATTTAATTATAATTTAATTAAAGTAATTGTTAAAATTTCAGACAAAACTATCCCAATTTCACATAACAAAGCTAAAATTCAATTCCGTGGTGGTCTGAAGATTTAACTAATTAAAAAACCAAAAAACTAAGATATAAATTTTGAAAAAAAGAAAAAAAGTCAAGTTAACATTGATAAATTTTAAAATGTCAAATATGAATTGGTACATAATATTGCAAAAGAAAAAAAAAAAAAAAAGTCTCCTGGGATCATCGTGTTGGCTCTGTTGGTGGTAGCACTAAAGGTAGAGAGGTTTGGTCTGAAGTAAAAAGTCTCCTGGGACCATCGTGTTGGCTCTGTTGGTGGTAGCACTAGAGGTAGAGAGGTTTGGTCTAAAGTAAAAAGTCTCCTGGGACCATCGTGTTGGCTCTGTTGGTGGTAGCACTAGAGGTAGAGAGGTTTGGTCTAAAGTAAAAAGTCTCCTGGGACCATCGTGTTGGGTTGGTGGTAGCACTAGAGGTAGAGAGGTTTGGTCTAAAGTATAACGGCTCCTGGGACCATTGTGTTGGCTCTGTTGGTGGTAGCACTAGAGGTAGAGAGGTTTGGTCTAAAGTAAAAAGTATCCTGGGACCATCGTGTTGGCTCTGTTGGTGGTAGCACTAGAGGTAGAGAGGTTTGGTCTAAAGTAAAAAGTCTCCTGGGACCATCGTGTTGGCTCTGTTGGTGGTAGCACTAGAGGTAGAGAGGTTTGGTCTAAAGTAAAAAAGTCTCCTGGTACCATCGTGTTGGCTCTGTTGGTGGTAGCACTAGAGGTAGAGAGGTTTGGTCTGAAGTAAAAAGTCTCCTGGTACCATCGTGTTGGCTCTGTTGGTGGTAGCACTAGAGGTAGAGAGGTTTGGTCTGAAGTAAAAAGTCTCCTGGGACCATCGTGTTGGCTCTGTTGGTGGTAGCACTAGAGGTAGAGAGGTTTGGTCTAAAGTAAAAAGTCTCCTGGGACCATCGTGTTGGCTCTGTTGGTGGTAGCACTAGAGGTAGAGAGGTTTGGTCTAAAGTAAAAAGTCTCCTGGGGTTTGGTTGGTGGTAGCACTAGAGGTAGAAGTAAAAAAACGGCTCCTGGGACCATTGTGTTGGCTCTGTTGGTGGTAGCACTAGAGGTAGAGAGGTTTGGTCTAAAGTAAAAAGTATCCTGGGACCATCGTGTTGGCTCTGTTGGTGGTAGCACTAGAGGTAGAGAGGTTTGGTCTAAAGTAAAAAGTCTCCTGGGACCATCGTGTTGGCTCTGTTGGTGATAGCACTAGAGGTAGAGAGGTTTGGTCTAAAGTAAAAAGTCTCCTGGTACCATCGTGTTGGCTCTGTTGGTGGTAGCACTAGAGGTAGAGAGGTTTGGTCTGAAGTAAAAAGTCTCCTGGTACCATCGTGTTGGCTCTGTTGGTGGTAGCACTAGAGGTAGAGAGGTTTGGTCTGAAGTAAAAAGTCTCCTGGGACCATCGTGTTGGCTCTCTTGGTGGTAGCACTAGAGGTAGAGAGGTTTGGTCTAAAGTAAAAAGTCTCCTGGGACCATCGTGTTGGCTCTGTTGGTGGTAGCACTAGAGGTAGAGAGGTTTGGTCTAAAGTATAACGGCTCCTGGGACCATTGTGTTGGCTCTGTTGGTGGTAGCACTAGAGGTAGAGAGGTTTGGTCTAAAGTAAAAAGTCTCCTGGGACCATCGTGTTGGCTCTGTTGGTGGTAGCACTAGAGGTAGAGAGGTTTGGTCTAAAGTAAAAAGTCTCCTGGGACCATCGTGTTGGCTCTGTTGGTGGTAGCACTAGAGGTAGAGAGGTTTGGTCTAAAGTAAAAAGGAAACCGGGAACTAACGCCAATATTTTTTTAAATAGTAAAGTATACAAAACTAACCAGGATAAAGTTAAAATTCTTGGAGCAACTTTTAAAAACAATTCATCAACGTCTAATTTTTTAAAGATTTTCAAAAACGTAAAAGTATGTTGGAAAATATTATAAAATGTCCCTGGATGCTAAATTCCATACTGCAAAAACGAATATGATATGCCTTTTAAAATCCAAAAACTTAGCAAAGCTTTTGGAAAACGTAAAGACTCAGCTACAGGCCCCGCTAAATGTATTTATTTATTTATAAAACATATGCTGAACACTACACTTGATCTATTCTTGGAGCTATTTAACTTAATTTAGAGGCAGGCCAGTATGTTTAACTTCCGGTAAAATCGTGGAGTGTATGGTTAACACACATATCCACTTTTGGGAATTAAATAATCTTTTGACCAATATCCAAAGTGGTTTTAGAATTTTTTTATTCTACAACCGAAATCAAAGAAGTATTTAGGAAGAAGCACAAGGTGGCGGGTGTCTTCGTGAATATGGTTTGGCGACACGGGCTATTGCAAAAAAAATGTATACAATGGGCGTAAGAGGTTCAGTGTTTACATTTATTGACCGGTTTATAAATAATAGGACTTTTATGGTAAATTTTAATGGTTACTCTTCGCCCAAGTTAAAACTGGACAACGGCATCGACCAGGGATCAGTGATTGCGCCTACTTTATTTGGAATCTTTATTAATGATTTAGAACAAGCGCTCACTGAATATAATCAATATAATGATACTATGCTCAGTATTTGACTGTTTACAGACGATACTGCCTTCTAGAGAAGAGGAAACACATTTGATTTAGTTTTACAAAGATCTCCTGTCGGATTTAAATTTATATGAATTTATTAAACATATTGGCAGCTATACCATGGGGTATTTAATAGGAAAACACCTCTTATGATATTTGAGGCATTTATAATCTCCAGACTTCAAAATGGGTTGCATCCTTTTGGCTGTGCTGCTAATACCCAGCTCAGGAAGCTGGATCGAGTATGCATTCAAACTCTTATAATTAGCAAGAGCTTCGATTTGTAATCCACATGACAGCATCTTATCTGTGTTGGACATTTTACCACTTACCTTGAGACGTATTAAACAAGGTGTCAAATGTATTTATAAACTTAAACACCTTGTAACAAATACCCCTGTTAATTTAAACCTATTGAAATAAACTTAAATGAGGACAAAGACATATTTATAATTAGTTATTTTAATAAATTTTGAACAGACTTTTGGATAGCCCAATTGCCAATTAGTCTCTCTAATTTTAATTTTAGATACCCTTGGCTTTTGGAAACTCCCAATTTATTACCTGAAAAGAATTAGAGAAAATTTAGTTGCCAATCTTTAAAAATGTTACGTTTTATGCAGTGGTGGTAGAAAATTATAAAGACAATGTCTAATTTTTTACCGATCGATCGAAAGAGCTCACCACAGGCAAGACAGGCCTTCGTAGTTAACGATTTACCAAAACCGATAAAAATTAGGGCTAGATTAACAGACAATATATCACTATGTACTACAGAGTTATTGGCAATTCCACATGCGCTAATCTGGATATATAACAATAATAAAAATATTAATAGCCCAAATACGGTAGATATGTTATTTTTACAGATAGCTTCAACTCATTACAGCCCAGCATGGGCTCTCACAGTTTCGGACCGGATATTATAAATAACATATATAATTATTATAATAAATTAATACAAATTGGTATAGAAGTCATCTTGTAGCGAGTTCCTGCCCATGTGGGTATCGTGAAGAATGAAATGGCCGATAACTCAACTAAACAATCTTTAAAACATTATAAAATTAATCTTAATGTTAAAAATAAATTATAAAGAAATCTGTTCGTTGGTAGTGCAATGCCTTGTTCAGTTGTAGCAGACCGATTGGAATCACATAACAAGAGCATGACATGCCAACATTGAACCTCAAGTTGATAATCTGATTTCTGTCTCTTTTAGTCTAAAATAAAACATTCTCACACACCTTCGTATGGGTCTGACAATATCGAAAACATTAATAAAAACAAATTAAAACAAAATAATGTTAAATTTATTGCTTTTAATTTTTTTAAACCTAGTAAACAATATTAAAATAAAATAGACAGATTACTATAACTTCTACTACTACTACTACTACTACTACTACTACTACTATATATATATATACACACACACACATATATATATATATATATATATATATATATATATATATATATATATATTAAAAGGCAAACGTTATTGTGCCATGGATTGTTTGGAGTAATAAATTTGTGAATGGATTTATGGATGTAAACCAGAGAAAATGTGCATGAAACAGCTCGAAGAAATGCAACCAAGCAGTTGTTGCAGCGATTGCATGCTTTGTGCAAGAAATATGGAATATTCGGGAGAAATCCTGTCATAAAAGGCCAGACATTCAGTCGCAAATCATTGCGACTCTGTGCAGCCGTCAGAAGTCCAGAAGTCAGAAAAACACCATTAGTTTGATGCAATTTCGTCATGCCAGGCCTCAGTTAAAATGACAGATGGCGAGTCATAGGGATGCTTGAATCTGGTACCCCGCAGCGTGACGTTGCGCGTCAATTTAACGTCCACAAAAACACCATATGGCACTTATGGCAACGATATCAACAAAACAACTTGCGGCCGACAACCCCTCGCCAAGAAACATGGATCCGAACCACGCATCTGCGAAATATATCCCAGCCAGCAACCCTCGCAGCCTGTACCATCCCTGGTAACAGGTGTATCAGTCCGACGACGTGTACGGATCTACGGCTCAAGGTGGACACATTCGCTACTAACTGTGAACTTCGCTCTGGACCCCATCTAGTGATGTGGCTCATTTGCATATGGCAGGTGCGCCCTTTTCATGAACTATTGCTTGTTTTCATACATTCTGACATTCTCTTTCCATGTTATAACGTTTCATACACAGCAGTAAAAACTTATCATCAATTATCTTTGTCTTCTGTGTGTCATAATACCTTTTGACTTTTAGTATATATATATGTGTGTGTGTGTGTGTGTGTGTGTGTATATATATATATATATATATATATATATATACTATCTATATGTGTATATATAATATCTATATCTATACACACACACACACACACACACACACACATACACACACACACACACACACACACACACACATATATATATATATATATATATATATATATATATATATATATATATATATAAAAGAGACATATAAATAAAATAAAATAATTTTAAATAGTTATAATCTAGTCGCAGGTGCTTGACCGGGCTGCATCGCCTGTTTTGTCATGTATTTGTGTTTGTTTTTAATCTTGTGATGATAATTTTTTGTTTTAAACTATTTGGAAAATATCACCTTTTAAATGTTACACCGTATGCATAAATGTGTATATATATATATATATATATATATATATATATATGATATATATTATATATATATATATATATTATATATATATATATATATTTAAATTGTATTCCTTTTTTTTTTTCTAACAACAAACACACACACACTCTCACCCGGGGTAGCCTAGTGACCGATTGACAATTTTATTTTCTCCCACCCCTGGTGGAAATACAGGTTTTAAGCAGATTTCTTGTTTTTTATTTAACCAGATTAGTAACACATTAGTAATATTCATTCTGTAAAGTCGTTGTGTTTATTTTGCAGGTGCTCGTATTCTGACACTGGGCAAGAGTATGGCAGTGATTGGTCTGCCACTTATCCTGAGATACGAAAATGATATGACGACAATTACAGATTTTATTTACTTTTATTTGGCTGGAATTCTACAGGGAGCCTGTTATGACCTTTCTAATTATAATGGACGGTGTGCCTCTGCAAAAGGACATAATGTCAGCAGAATTTCTCCAAATGTAATCACACTTCAAATAACTGCATTTAATGAAACAGCACATGCTGGTAAATGGAATGTTCAGGAAGGGGGAAATACATTTCCAAATGTATTGACTTTAACAGCGCCATTCGGAAGTAAGTAACATTTTAAAGGCTGACATTATTACAACAAGAATTTAATGTGTTCCTATAAATATATAACATTTAGAAGCAGGGCTTGAAATAAGCAGTATTGCATCACAATCTGCAATACCAATATCTCAGTTTGTGAATCAAGTCCATTTTTTAAAGAAATGTAATTCAATTTTCAATTGTAGTTTTTATAAAATATATGATATTAAAGCATGGCCAAAGTTTAATCAGGAAAATTGCACTGTCTTGATAAAGAGTTTATATTAAGAATACTTATGAGGGTTTTTTTTTCTAACGTTAGTCAAGTTATAATTAGATGCTATTAAAACCATGTTATGTAACAAATAATACTTTTCACTATAGGTTCCACTGAGAAAGCTATGGAATTTTGTTTCCATCACTGTGGTTTTACAGAATTATGATAAAACAAAAATAGTTTTAATATCAATCATATTCATGTTCTTACCTTCGTTTGACACCCAATAGCCGATGTGTACGTTGTTGCTGGGGTATCGTTAAACATTCATTCATCCGTTTATTTTATCATTATACAATAATGTACTAGTACTGCAATTTACTGATATCTAGTTTCTTAAGAGCAAAAATTTTCAAAGGAATTTATCTGACATAGTTGTTTAATATGTAAAATAGATACCGACTTGTATTATTTAGCAATAGTTTTAAATGGAACAAATCAGACAGATTGAGTATGGCATGCATCGTCTATAATGGCACTATTTATTCACTGTCTTTAACAACAAATATATTTGTGCAAGTCTTGTTTTATTTTTGTGTATGTTTTCAGCTATCGTGACCACCCCTTCGATCAATGTTACGAATGCCCTTCCCACACCAAAACAGATTAACTCTAAGAAAGATTTTAACGTCAGCACCGTCATTGATTGTGCATTTCCAAGTGTGAACGTGTCCTGGATGTTTGGTGACAATCAAGTAAGTGTTACTATATTTATATTGTATTACCCACCTACATCTAGATGTGTTTAATAGTGAGGACAATGCGTATAGTACTGATCTGCATTGATTTTTGCCATCGACAGATCCAGTTTCGGCTTAGACACACCAAATACACTTGCAAATTCATTCGTTCAATTTATTTCCATGTTTGTATTCAGTTACAGTTCGCCAGATGCACGGTCAATCTGGGTTCAATCCTCATCCCATTGGGCTATTTCTTGTTCCAGCTGTTTCTGTCGTTTTGTCCATGACAGTTCCTTCCATGTTGGACTCCCATCGAAGAGGGTCACCACCGGTTTGGGGTTTCCATTCTGCCTCCCACGTTTGTGGTGGAGGGTTGACTGTATCAGTGCCAACTGGGGCGTCTGTTGCTGGCACACAGGAGTTGAGGTTGATGTCCAAGTTGCCAGCTTCGGTAGCGACGCCGCCAGTCCCGACTCTTGATTTTCTGTGGTAGAGCAGTTTACATGGACCTGACCACACAGGGTTGTTTGTTTATTAGTTGGACTTGAGTAATTTCAACATTCCACTGCGCAAGTCAATGTCGCGGAGCAACTCGTGAACGCTAACCGTGAACCCACGCGAGATCTCGCAAAAATAACCCTGTGTACAAATTGGTGGGGTAGGGGGAGGGGGGCATAGACAATAGGAGGCCACGCAATAGGAATGTGAATATCTCCATGATTAATTATTCTATCAATAGGGAATCCGAAAATTATGTCGACATCCAACAAATACTTACTGGACACACCATTGGTCAGATGGAATCCATACACAACGAATATCGGATATGGGCTGAAATAATATTAATGTGAGCGCGTGTATCGTATTTAACATGATTTAAATATTTATAAAGCATTATACAGATAAATACATTCAGGATTCTTGTCGGGATTTCTTTTCGCCTAGTTATTTAAAATTTTATTCGGTATTTTGAATAAAATTAAATGATACATATGAAAAACGATGTGCACACTTTTGTATCACCCTCTACGCGGAGTCATACAGTGTACAAATCGTTTTTTCGGTTCATACTTGCATGAACCAAAAAATAATTGCGGTCAATTCTTAAATACATGTGGAGAATTAAACATCACTGGAAATCCACGTGAATATTAATTGTAATTCTAATTGTTGAAAGTAGCAATCACATTCCACTTAAGTTAATTTTATTGTATGAATCTTTTAATTTTGCGTTATGAAAACCTTTGACAGGCTCTAGAGACTTCGTCTAAGTTAATGTTTCACTGCTTTTGGTCTTAAACCATTCCGATGTAAACTTTAGTAAACCGTTTTTTGCAGCCATTTTACTATCTAATACGAAATATGTATGTTAGTCGCCAGAGATTCACATCTCCTATGAAGCTACTCACGAGGCTGGATTATGGCCCCCTAAGTTGTATATAGCCTGAATATGGTCTAATTCGGCAACGGACATTACTGTTCGCGCACATGCGCAATGGGAATGTGAAATAGGTATATTCAATTGACACTCTTTAGGCTAAATGAATACTAATGACATCGTTGATTGGATGACCAATCACTTGACCCCTACCAGCTCATTTCATTTTAACTAATGTTCGTGTTTATATCCAATTAAGGTTCAAACACGCTGTCCTGGGCACACACCTCAGTTATCTGGGCTGTCTGTCCAGGACAGTGGGTTAATTGATAGTTGGTCTTAATGGTTACTGAGAGAGAAGAGAGTTTAGTAGCCTTACACCTACCCATTGAGCCTGTAAGAACTCGCTCTGGGTTGGAGCTGCTACCATGCTGCTAACCCTGTACCTAACAGCCTGTAGTCCGATGGCTTAACCACGGCGCCACCGAGGCCAGTTCCTACTGGTTCAAATGATTACTGGTGATCATAACAACAACAACAACAACAAAAAAGGGTTAAACCATTTATTATTTTCAAGTATTTTATATTTATTAGATCACTACATTGAATAGTTCACAATAAATACATTTATATATTATTTCAGTACATTTTATTTTACAAAGATGTCTTGCAATTTTGTCAGACTCTTGACACTGGAGCCGACAGGGCTGTGTATACAGGTGTTGATTGCAACAACACTTTCATCGAGACAGGACAATGATTGCATCCAGTTGCAACCTCTGGGTCATTTGTTTTAATTGGAGTGAAATGCCTCGATAGCTTTCTCGCCGAGAACGGTGTTGTTGTTATTGACTGTTTAATCTCCTGACCGACTCGGTGGCTTTGGACGAATGTCTAGCCTAGTAGAGTGGCGCATGCAAGTGAAAATTGGGCCCGGTTCAAGTCTTCATAATCAAAATGCACATCAGTTTGATGTAGACAAATAAACGTGCAGATGCCAGCTAATAATATCAGTCACAGGATTGAAATGGTTTATTTAACGATGCAGTCAACACATTTCATTTACGGTTATATGGTGTCGGATATCGGTCTCAGAGATCGAGAATCTGTCCCAGATTGGCAAAAAAAGGAATTTTCACCACACCTGGATGAAGGAGAAAAACCAACTAAATATTTTTGTAATAAGGAAAATCGCAACTATATCAGCAAAGCTATGGCAAATGTATTCAAATCAAATAGCTTCTATTGTAACTCTATCCTGGCTGTTCCTGACATTGACTTTAATGTTTTTATCCCGCATCCCTATCCCTAGGGGACTGGTCCTCTTGCATTATAACGATAAAATGATCCACCCTTGTGGTTGGATTATGGGCAAACGCCATCCACTGGCGTGTACACACCTCAAGACACATACCACCTTACAGATTTCCTCCCTACAGAACTGCCGCTACCACATCATTACACCCCTAGAGGTTACTTGGTTACCACTGATGACACTGGGTGTAACTCTCCTCTAGTGAAGACCATTGCTGTTCCTTATTCCAGACTCTGGCTCCAGTTATTACCACTAATGATACTGGGTGTAACTCTCCTCTAGTGAAGACCATTGCTGTTCCTTATTCCAGACTCTGGCTCCAGTTATTACCACTAATGATACTGGGTGTAACTCTCCTCTAGTGAAGACCATTGCTGTTCCTTATTCCAGACTCTGACTCCAGTTATTACCACTAATGATACTGGGTGTAACTCTCCTATAGTGAAGACCATTGCTGTTCTTTATTTTAGACTGGCTCCAGTTATTACCACTGATGGTACTGGGTGTAACTCTCCTCTAGTGAAGACCATTGTTGTTCCTTATTCCAGACTCTGACTCCAGTTATTACCACTAATGATACTGGGTGTAACTCTCCTCTAGTGAAGACCATTGCTGTTCCTTATTCCAGACTCTGACTCCAGTTATTACCACTAATGATACTGGGTGTAACTCTCCTATAGTGAAGACCATTGCTGTTCTTTATTTTAGACTGGCTCCAGTTATTACCACTGATGGTACTGGGTGTAACTCTCCTCTAGTGAAGACCATTGTTGTTCCTTATTCCAGACTCTGACTCCAGTTATTACCACTAATGATACTGGGTGTAACTCTCCTCTAGTGAAGACCATTGCTGTTCCTTATTCCAGACTCTGACTCCAGTTATTACCACTAATGATACTGGGTGTAACTCTCCTATAGTGAAGACCATTGCTGTTCTTTATTTTAGACTGGCTCCAGTTATTACCACTGATGGTACTGGGTGTAACTCTCCTCTAGTGAAGACCATTGTTGTTCCTTATTCCAGACTCTGACTCCAGTTATTACCACTAATGATACTGGGTGTAACTCTCCTCTAGTGAAGACCATTGCTGTTCCTTATTCCAGACTCTGACTCCAGTTATTACCACTAATGATACTGGGTGTAACTCTCCTATAGTGAAGACCATTGCTGTTCTTTATTTTAGACTGGCTCCAGTTATTACCACTGATGGTACTGGGTGTAACTCTCCTCTAGTGAAGATCATTGCTGTTCTTTATTTTAGACTTTTAACTCCAGTTATTACCACTAATGATACTGGGTGTAACTCTCCTCTAGTGAAGACCATTGCTGTTCTTTATTTTAGACTCTGACTCCAGTTATTACCACTGATGATACTGGGTGTAACTCTCCTCTAGTGAAGACCATTGCTGTTCTTTATTTCAGATTCTGACTCCAGTTATTATCACTGATGATACTGGGTGTAACTCTATTCTAGTGAAGACCATTGCTGTTCTTTATTTCAGACTCTAACTCCAGTTACTACCACTGATGGTACTGGGTGTAACTCTTCTCTGGTCAAGACAACTGCTGTTCTTATGATGAATGCTAAATCCATAACTGGCCTTGTAAATGTCTCGGTGAGATTGATTCATCCATCTTTTGAGAACGAGAATGAAGTGCTTGATATACTGATTGGTGTTTCTGACTTTCTGGGTAAGAAAACATGACTTGTAAAGATTATGTGAAAGGTAAAATACAAGGATACTGAAGTACATGTAAATTGTTATAGTTTTGGGTTACCGCCAATTTTTAAGACTGTCTTTACCTGGCGGATAAAAGCACCAACGTTTGTGTCAAGCTCCCTTGGTGTCTATTAATTAAAGTTAGCCTGAGAAACTTATGAATTTAACATCTAAATCCAAGATGGCACCATAGGTGAGAAAAGCTAACTTTTCTTAGGTTCTACGAGTATAAAAATGGCCACGACGGTTTCATAATAAGTGATTTTCATGTAAAACTGACTTTTATTTTGTACATTACATTACTACCAATGCATTAGTAGTAATCCATTAAATAATGGACATAATTATATAACAAAATGACTTCTGTATATTTAAGTGTATTTATATATGTTGATATCAATTATCTATCTGAACCCAAAACAAATTCCAATCACTGTATTTTATCAGCCTAAGTTTGCTTTAGAGCTGCACAGATTCACTCATGTATTCGGTGCACTGAATACAGGTTATCCATCATACAAACTCGTTATTCAGTACCCAAAGAACCCGATATATTCGAGTTTTCCTATCTTTATTTTAGAGCAGTAATGTGTCTAATTATGAAGAGAATCTGTTAGTTAAATTTGCTTACTTTACTAATTTGTGTTCTGATCCTTTAATTTCAACCCTCTGACCACAGTATGTGCTAAACACAATAATGAGTTTTTTTAATTCTAAGTGATTGTGAACAGGAAAGTAACATTTGTCAATTTTATATAACAAACATCAATCAAAATAGCAGAAAATATAAATGATTGAAAACAGTACATGCGGTATAGAGCACGTTGATAAAAAATATGACAGCAGTATGATGAATGCAGACAAAAGACCTGTCTGCCAGTTGGCCTCAATTACTGTCATCGTGGGGATCGTCATTGTTGGGCAATTATCACTGTACGTATAGTGAACCAGCAAAATGACAGTATATCTACAGACGGCATTCAAGGTAGCAGTCACGACCTTGTCAAAACGTCCCTCTGATGTGTACAGACATTGGTGGTTTACGTAGGTGTAAGAGTTATAGCTGTGCATACCATTTCTATGTTAATTGATAGTGTTGTATTTTTCTAGATGATCCAGAACGCATGTCTTCCTTAAGTGCAGGTGCTATATCGGGAATTGTGATCGCTGTTGTTATGGCTCTTGCTATTCCTACTGTGTGGATACTTTATAACAGGTAACTAAATCATATATATAATAACTATAATTATATGTGTAGTCAAACTTTGATAATTTGAATTTGAAAGGCACGACGAAATAGTTAGATTTTCAGAAGTTTGTTTAACACACCTCAAAACTGAAACGGTATAGCAGATGGATGATTTCTTTTAATTTTGTAATAAACGTTTGGTGGACTGCCCCCATCCCAACTTTGCAATGCAAAATTTTGCAATGCATGTTGAAAGGTGAATTAATATATAAATGGTCAGTTCAACCCACGCCTACAGCTCAGTTGAAAGCTAACAAATTAAAATACTTAATGTCGAATAGCTACAATTATATATAAAAATTAACAATATAAACATTCAAATTAGTTTAACACGATCCACCTTTTTGAGAGAAAAATAAACAACGTCAATGGTTATTACTATTTAATTACTACTATTTATTATGGTAACCACACCGTGTCTGTAATTAACGAGTCCTTCCGCAAACACACCGATATCCAAACATAGCCTTTGTTCTGCTTAGTCAGCGATCTATTATTATTATGAAATATAATAAGACAGCTAAAACCCCCCATGTTGCTCTCTCCCCCCACTTTAATATCCCAGTTCACTCCCTTAGTTGCACTCTTCTTCAAAGAGTTGCTGTTCAGGACCAAGCCAAATTTAATTTGGCTGAATCTGTTTGGATGCATCGTTTGAACTGTATGTGGCCAAAAGGACTGAATGAATATGATCCAAGTGGCAGATAAACCAGTCTCTGCTTTATTGGACTTTTGTTTTAATCTTAGCTTATGGTCTGATACCTCTGTAGGTTTACTGACTGGTTAACTATACTTGAGTTTTAGCCAAGCACACTTGTTACACTACACCTTTTTCTGTTTCTCCTCATACTCTTGAAAATGTCTGTATTATCCAGACGAAACGTCGAGTTTTAACTTCGTGTTGTGTGGTTTTTTTTTTTAAAGTGGATGGTTTTAGACAGAGACTTTTGCTTTCGATGTATTATTCTGTAATTAACGAGCCAACACACGTACCGATCAGAACGGAACTTTATTATGCTCAGATCGTTACACAATGGCATATGAGGAACATACAATAACAATATTTTACAGTGACTGGAGATAATAATATATTTTAGAATAATATAACGATAATATGCTATACTCAGCAACAGATGAAAGAAACGTGGATATTATGGGTTTTTTTTAGTTAAATTTGTTTACTTTACTATTTTCCAAAGTCATTTTAACGCGAAAACATAATAAATTAAAGAATAAAACTTCTTTCTTTTTGTTTCTGTTCACTATACTAAACAAGATAAAGAGTTAAACACGATGTAGCAAGCAATTAATAAAAGTATTACTGATATATATATGTGCGTAATATAACATACATACAAACACGTCCGCTCATTCATAAATAATTAGTGATAATAAGTAACAATACACGCACATGTATTTGGGTATAGTTTACTGTTCTTTTAGGGCTTACGACATTTGTCAGTGATTTCTTTTATTAATTTGTATAATTTCATGAGGATAGTTAATTTGTTATTCGCCATTAACTGCTTACATTTAATTTTATTTAGTGAGGTGGTGTTCTTGTGTTTATTTGAATTGTTTTTGGCGTTAGTTAGGTTGTTACTGTTTTATTTTTGTCATTGTGATTTGGGGGTTTTTAATAGTTTTTTTAATTAAGTGGTTGAATTGTTTCGGAAGGTATTATTAAATAGCAATGGGGTTGTTTGAACTTTCTAACCAAATGTGTTTTGTTAATTTCATTGCTTTAATATGAGTTCCATATAAGCTTTCCTTTAAAGTGAAAATGTAGCATCAGTAAACAACACAGGAGTTGATCCATACGGTTATGGCAAAAATGAAAAGGGAACACTTTTATATAAAAATTGTCTGGAGACTAATTTTCAGGGCAATTTAGTCATGTTTTGTTACTGTTCCTTTGGAATTTTTTCTATAATAACAACTAATAAGTTTTTCCCTTTATTTAGGCCATTATTTCAAACAAATTACTTCGGAATATGTTCTCAAACCAATCTGTTGCCTTTCTGTTGGATATTTATTAAAGGGACTATAATGGCTATAAATATCGACACAACATTGTTCATACAACTGTCACATATTTTGCTGATGTTTTTGCTGAATATTTTGTGATCTTTATGGTTACGTGGAGAATGCTTGGGTAGTAATTTGAGTATTACCTTTCAAAAAATTAGGTAATCGGTTTTGCTATATGTTCTTTTTTTAATTATTTTCGGATGTAATACCGCGGTTCACAGCTTGGATGAATTGAAGTTTCCACATAGTTACTTCCGTTTAGAGCTATGCTGTAGGATGGCGGAACTTCTAAAACGTTCCCTGGTGGGGAGATAAGGATGATATTCTTTTCATGATGTAACGGGGATGCTTTTCCGCGATCCTGTAAACACTGACAAAATCAGAAATTTTAATTTATTTTGTTCAGTATCATTTCTTTTTAACATATAATTGTTTTCCATGCTTAAACCCAGTTATAAACTTTAAATAGTGTTCACATTTTTTTTGGTGTACATATTTTAAAATGGTTTTCAAACTATATATGCATCGTTACATGCCACTGTTTGAAATATATTATAAATGCATATATGAATTGCTTTCGTAATGTATTTAGTTAGATGTGTCACAGTTACGTATTCTTTAGATGGACTTTAGATTATTTACGTGGTTTTTTGTTACACTTTGTGAACTTAGTCCTGGAGCCAAGGGTTCATTTTATTATATTTTTTCTCAGTCCATCCAATTTGATGTAAGTCCCTTTAAAACCCGACCATGTCATGAATAACAACTCCTATTATTATTATCCAGGAAATGCAGGTTCCCAAAAGAAATCTGCCTATGGCTCCTGGACTAGCTACAGCATTTTACCTTTCATTGTTTCTTTAAAGGTAGAGAAAACTCCAGCAAGAGCCTTATGTGTAGGAAAGATGCATACCCGGACCACCAACACATGCTAACACTTTAACAAATGAAAAACGCGTAATTTTAGAATTAATAACAAAAACATGATTATTCCTGCTAACTGGGGGCAGCGATTTTGTTTCTTTTTTGTGACGTCCGGTGGTATAGCGTGGGTCGAAGTGACATCAGCTCCGTCCAACTTCTCTATTATGCACAGTGTAAACAAACGCTCTAATTTACGACGAGGCGCTTCACTTTCATTAACCTGATTTGTAAAACAACATAAATGACTTGATAGTATAATAAATTATTGAATTAAATATATTTCAGTTTGCATCAATATAACGAAATGGAGTTATAGTATTTTTTCTTTTAAAAAATTCAAAGAAAAAATGCATATTATTAGGCCTATTAGTAGGATACGTTCGAGCAAAAACGACCACTCACGATACCAAAGTCAGTTTTGTGATTTTCGATGCGAAAGTCTACTTAATCGAGGGTGTTACAGAATTACTTACAGTAATAAAGCAGGACGGCTGGTAAAGTCCATTACGATTTCAGGTTATCACACAGTAACTTGTGATCTTAATAAAAGAGGCACGTCTTTTTAGTGTGTCTAGACACAGTGTCTGAGGACCGTCTAAATATATACCTGCCAATCAAGAACCACAGGTACAGGCCACGGAAAGAAAATACCAATTAACCAAGAAAACACTCCGACTATTATTTCAGTACGTGGGTTAATTTATATACAAAACATAATACAGTTATTTCAACAGGTTGACAATGGTGGTTTATTTTGTATTGAAAAATAAACCACATATACACGTTGCTGTGTTACTGTGATGGATATTATTACAGAACATTGCGATGCATCCGCAAAAATCAGGTATATTTTGTTTCTTCAGTTCGAAGACTAATTCCTGACGTGACACGTTAGGTATTATGTAACCACCAGCTCGCCAGAGGGCGTATTCACTGGGATGGTACAAAGTGGCTGCGCCCGTTATATATAATAGCCGTCATATTTAACCGTTTTATTAATTAACTATACGATTATATTTGTTGATATTAAGCAATAATGTGCATTGTGTATTGTTGAATATGCATACCAGTCCAAAAGCCTTGCTTTAACATTCCTTTAACTAAATAGTGTTCGTATTTGTGTGTACATATTTTAAAATAGTTTCCAAAGTATATATGAATCGTTACATGCCACTATTTGACATATATTCCAAATGTGCACTGAAATTGAAGAATTTCATTATGTATATGAATTGTTTTCTTAATGTTTATAGTTAGATGTGTCACAGTTACGTATTCTTTAGACGGACTTTGGATGCTTTACGTGTTTTATTGTTACACTTTCTGAACTTAGTCCTGGAGCAAAGGGTTCATTTTATTTTATTTTTTCTTAATCCATCCAACTTGATGTAAGTCATTTCAAAACCCGACCCTGTCATGAATAGCTTCCCCTATTTATTATTAACCAGCACATACATGCCCCCCCCCCCAAAAAAAAAAAGAAAGAAAATAAAATTAAAATAATAATAATACAGGTCCCCCCCCCCCCCCAAAAAAAAAAATAAATAAATAAATAAATAATAATAATAATAAGTAAATCAATAAATAATAATAATAATAATAAAATCAGCCTATGGCTCCTAGACTAGCTATGGAATTTACCTTTCATTGTTTCATTGTTTGTATCTTTTGTGTACATATTTTAAAATAGTTTCTAATCTATATATGCATCATTATATGCCACTATTTGACATATTCTAAATGCGCACTGAAATTAAGAATTCCATTAGCTATAAGAATTGCTTTCTTAATGTATATAGTTAGATTTTTTTTATAGTTACGAATTCTTTAGATGGACTTTAGATGATTTACGTGTTTTATTGTTACACTTTGTGAACTTAGTCCTGGAGCCAAGGGTTCGTTTTATTTTGTTTATTATTATTATTATTTTTAGTTTATTTCATTCTAGTCGAGGTCAATATTTTAATGGGATGTTGTTGGGGTTTTTCTTGTTTTTTTATATATTCCTTTAAGTGCATACTTTTAACAAGATTACCATGTTAGCGTGATCAGGAAGGGGTTGATATTCATAAATTGTATCGAAATGGACTGTACGGTACCAACCTCATGAATAAATATTGTCACCAGCATGAATGAGTACTTTACTAGAAAAGAAGAATCATCGGCATTGTTGAATATTGAATATATTTACAAAAACAAAAACAGAAGTACATATCTGGAATTGCCAAGGGTTGCAAACGCCCCTACCCCCATACCCATCCCACCCCGAATTTGTTTTAAATTAATTAATTAAAAATAATAATAATAATAATTAAAAAAACAAAACATGAATAGCTACCCCTAGACAACATAACTCAGCACAGAAACAAAACTTATCCGGCAAATCCAGGATACGACCAAAATCAGCCTACGGCTCCTGGACTGGTTCCAGTATTTTACCTTTCATTGTTAAATAGTGTTTGGATTTTTGTGTACATATTTTAAAATAGTTACCAAACTATATATGACTGGTTACATATAGATATTTTACATATATATTCCACATGCACACTAAATTTCAAGACATGCATTACGTATATGCATTGCTTTCTTGATGTATACAGCTAAATGTTTCATAATTATGCATTCTTTAGATGGTTCACGTTGTTTAATGTTACAATGTGTGGGCTTCATCCGGGAGCCAAGGTTTCATTTTATTTAGTTTTCTCTTTCATTATGCGTTTTTGCTATGTTTTTTTGTTGTTGTTGTTTTTTTTTTGTTTTTTTTTGTTTTGTTTTTTTTTTGGGGGGGGGGGGGGTATTTGGTGTTGTTTTTTGCATATCCCATTTAGTGCAGAAATGTAATAAAACTTCTATCTGGATTGGTACTCATAAAATTGTATCGAAACGGACTGTACGGTGCATACCTCATAAATAAACGTTGCTCAAAGAAATTAATGCTTTTAGTAGGAGTACTTTAGAAAATATACAAAATTTCAGTCATTAACAAGGGTCTCATAGTTGGAATCATTAACAATGGCAAATATATATATATATATATATATATATATCTAAAACTACTAACAATGATTCCCAGGGTCAGTCTTCACAAACAAATTAGAAATGTTTAATTCATGGAATTTTTGTGTGTTTGGTTTTGGTTTTGGTTTCTTTTGTTTCTCTTCTTCTTCTTTTTTCTTAGTTAAATTGTAAACAATTATGTCAAGATTTCAAAGTCTATTTTCCCTATAGATTTGATTAGTTTATTCTGAAACTTGGTACAAGGATCCTCTGGAGAAGTTTCCACAAATTAATAGCGAGATGATATTTATTTATTTAATTGAAAATTAAAAAGCCTGCCTTCACCTTGAATTTTGATCGTATAGCTATGCAACTTAATACTGAGATTCTTTTACAATATCAACAAACTAACAGAGATATATTTTGGAAGTTTGGAATTCTAACACTCAAACGTCTGTTTGAATTATCACCTACTAACGACAAAATTTAAAAATAAATAGCGGAGCTCTCTAAACTGACATACCTCTTGTTTATTTAAATAAGCAACTCATCTTAATGATGTTTGTATTTTATATAGATATTCCAACAAACAAGCTATTAGGTTTTGATTAAGATTGTTTCCAATTGTTACATGTTGTTTTACCTCGTATGTTCCAGTCTGTTACTTCGTGTTTCTTGAAATAAATTATAAACTTCAGTTGTGTTTGTCGTATGTATCATTATTCCTAACAAACAACTATATCTTTATTTATTTGGTGCTTGGTGTGTCGTTATATAGTATTTCATTCATTCATCTTTTATTTAAGAAAATACATGTATATAAGACCAGTGATGCAGTTATCATAGGCTTCGTACAAATAAAATATATTTTGCATATATATCCTATTGTATGCTGCTCAACAGTTTAAGATAATTGCCGTTTTATGTGTTCTTTTTAAATTAAGGGTAGAAGTGTCCGGATCTTCTTTTCGCTACTGGCACCAAAACAAATATTTACTCTCGGCATATGGCTGTTTATACTATCCGCACAAATGTCGCTAATAATATGGTTTCTGAAGAAGGTTTGTTGTTCATGTTGTTGTTGTTGTTTTTTTAAGTCGTCAGCTATTTTTTCCTTTGAAATTGTTTAGCAAAACAGTATAGTATTAAAACACTGCGTCCGATTGATAGCTTTGAAGCCTCGAATCAATTGTACTTGATTTTTACTATTTATTTTATTGCATTGGAACCTGTATCGTCGGATGACTGACTTTTTTTTATTGATAAATAATACTTTCAATAATCCATTAGGAATGTTACTGGTATTTATAATCTTTCCGTAAGAGTGCTCGTGATTGACACAGATGTCTATTACTGGTAAGGAATATAGATCACTGGTAAGAAATGTTGATCACTGGTAAGAAATGTACATAACTGGCAAGGAATGTTGATCACTGGTAAGGAATGTTGATCACTGACAAGGAATGTTGACCACTGGTAACAAATGTAGATCACTGGTAAGGAATGTTGATCACTGGTAAGCGATATTGATCACTGACAAGGGCAAGTTTGATTTGTATTCTTACTTGCCCATAATATTTCTTTCACTTTCCCATGCAAAGAGTAGTTTAAGTGAACAATACTGGTATGTAATTATTATAATACATTATTCCAGCTTAATATATATATATATATATATATATATATATATATATATATATATATATATATATATATATATATATATATATAATCTGTGTGTGTGTGTGTACTATATTGTATTTTGTGTAGCTGTATTTTGCACAAATTATAATAAGCAATGTTAGTATTGTAGACTATATTAATGTATGTAGACATGAAAGGAATGGTACTTACTGTCAACTGAACTGTCCAGTATCCAACCGCTGCTCATTTATTAAATAACTAGGTGTGGGTTTTGTTTGTTTTTGGGGTTTTTTTGTTGTTGTTTTGTTTGTTTGGGTTTGTTTGGGTTTGTTTTGTGTTGTATTTGTTGTTGTTTTTGTTGTTGTTTTTTCGGGGGGGGGGGGGGGGGGGGGGTCAAAGTAAACATAATAGAATTGACACTTTTTCCAAATACTTTTTCTTAAATGTATCTCGACCCCCACCAATTTCGTGATTTGTCTTAATTTTATTCAGCAATGTGATTGCTGTTATCGATTTCAGTTCTTGCTAAATACTTGTTAATTTCAGCTTATTCTTTTATTGTGTGCTGGCGACACTTCCATTTACGTTGTAACACGTGTCTGCGTGTATTAGGCTATGTGAATAAAATGTAATGCAATTGAAGTCTATGAACTATGATAGTTTTGTGACGTCATTCACAGTATTATAAATAATGTATTCTATGTCACAATTATTGTAAACTAATTTTATTTGGTATCACCGTAATTTTCCGACATACTCGTACTGTTCCCGCAATTGCAATGCTTGTGTGTGTTCTCGACCACGTGACCGAAATCAACAAAGACTGAAATAAGTACCCTACACAAAACTACAGATTAGTATCATTGATCCAAACAACTGTTCTTTCTCAGAAATTTACTTCAACATTAACTCGCGTGTGATGAAATTCTTTATCTGTGCAACTGTGTCTTCACTACAGGGCGGTCTCAGAAGACCATAACGCGTGACCTATATTCACAGCTTAGAACGCTTGCCATCGTCCCCAAACGAGCATAATATGTGCATTGAAATTAACACACCGCGTGAAAAACCGTTTCATTTTTGGCCAGGTTTTTAAATAATTATTTTGGTCAAACCAAGTTTTAGTAACAAATTCCAGATCTTTGTTTTCATACATGTTGAGCACATGCCATTAATTAATAACCTGGTTGATTAAAATAAAGTAAGCATTGGATGACATTGTTTTTTTATCGTTAGTGATAAAGCTAGCTGAACATATTGTAAATTGTAATACATGATTTATTATAACCATATTAATAAAACATTCAGTACTACACCATTATGGACACCATACATGCAATACAGTTTTATCATTCTCTTGGACTACCTCACAGAGAAATTTGCGAATATCTAGTCAACAGAATAGTTATTAGTGGATGAACACTTAAACGGATGCTGAAATCCGTTTGGCTTTTCAGACGCAAATATCATTCTGATATATTGGAGGTTGCATTGGTCTTAGAACTGGAGATGGATCGATCTGGTCAGTTACATTGGTATAAGTTCTTGCATCTTAAATGCATTCAGTCAGTGTTCGTTGTCAGGCTTCTCTTACAGATTGTTAATCCGAATGGTGTTTTATTTCGATGTAGAGGCCGATTGAAGAGAAGAACCTACTGTAATCCAGGTCCTGATTTTGTTTGGCATATTGATTCTTATGATACACTGTATGGTATTTGCATTAATGGGTGCATAGATGGATTTTCACGACACATCATATGGTTGGAAGAATATACGACTAACAGTGATCCTGCTGTTATTGGCCACTTTATGGCATCTGTCCACTCAAGAATGGGTTGTCCTAAAAGAAAACGAGCTGACATGGGCACAGAACATGGTCATGTAAGAAGCATGCAGAAGTAATTGGAGTTTGAACAGTGGGGAGGGGGCAAATCCCCCACCCCCCCCCCCCAACGGCTAACCCCTACTAGCTCCGAAGTTTATGCATAACCACGAACCCGAAAATAGTGTAAATAATAATAATAATGGGCCTTAAAAGCAACCCTGCCCCAAAACACCAAAATTCAGGTTTAAAAAGAAGAAATAATTGACGTTTGAACAGTGGGGGCAAAGCCCCCCAAATCCACTTCCCAGATCCAATATTTAAGGATAGCCATGAACCCGAAAATAGTGTAAATAATAATGGTGATCAAACCCTAAAATATATCTGTGTAAATAATAATAACAGTGGGCCTTAAAAACACTCCCCAATTAAAGATAAGATAAGCAAGTTAATTGGCAAATAATTGATGGGGGCCATGATTCTATAATCGTACCAAAAAGGAGATGTCGAAGAAAAAAACACAATAGAGAATTTATAACCTTGTTACATATATTTCCATCAATGTTTAAGTTTTAGAAAGTAGTCCAACATTTAAACTTATGCTCCTTGAACTAAACTCAGTAATCAGTGTAATGACCTTATGATGTAAACAATGGATATTTAACGATAGGTTGAGGCTCTTCACCTTCATCCTGCTCATAAATCTGTATAAGACTGACTTTATACATTATATATCCAGTCCAAGAATTTTCAGATGTGGACTCGAGTCGACAGCGCACCCTCGTGCCCAGGGATGATCTACACATGTCCCACCCCCTTATAGTGGAGAGGGTAACAATGTTTTACACGTTTGGTTAAAAGCATGAAACTTACCACATATATACCTTGACCCATTAAAATACAAATCAGATTATGAACCCCAAGTCAGAAGCACCCCATGATGCCCATGAAGGATATACAAATGTCCTCCACTCCTTTTAGTGGGGCGGCCAATTTACCTGTGTTTTTTGTCAGTGTTTGTTTTAAAGAATAGGAAAAATTGGTGTAGGAAATAAGCAGCGAAAATGGAGGTCGTGAATTCGGATGGCTCCACTTCATGGCCATAAGAAAACGTTGAATTATAAGGTCCATGTACCTGTTGTGTGGACCCTGAAATAGCCCATTGTGTCTTTATTAACTATTTAATATATACTTTTTCTTTATGTACACATGAAAACAAACCCAAACCACTGTATATTTCCATCAATGTTATCATCTAAACCGGAGGAACCGTTACAGTTAACATTTTCCCACACAATCGATTATGGATTTTTATAATCGATCATCACGTCGTAAGAGCCAATCCGATCTTCTTTTATTTATTATTATCGATCACTGGAACATCACAAGCACTGCGTAATCGTGCTTCGCGTCTTTTGCTACTGGGACTCTTCAATACATGTCATTGCCAGTCTGTTGTTCCAGACATATGGCAGCAAGATATCATAAACCCTATCCACAAATCCAGTATGTCAGATCCAATGGATCCACTATCATACCGAGGTCTTACTTTGGTATCTGTGGTATGCAAACTGTACTGTTTTAATTAATAGGCTTACTTGGTGGATCGAGAACAATGGTATCATAGTTGAAGAACAAAATTGATTCAGAAAAGGTAGGAGTGCTATTGATCACCTTACAACATAGACTTCTATCATTGAAACGAGAAAGAAGAAGCAATTACAAACGCTTACAGCTTTTGTTGATTTCAAGAAAGCATATGACTTGGTTGATCGGTCCACACTTTAGCAACACATAGACGATATTGGCGTGAATGGAAACATGTTGCAGGCGTGGTGTGAAACAAGGTTGTTTGCTGTTGCCTCATCTTTTAACACATATATATTAAAGATCTGGCCATTTCTCTTAATGCACAGGGAAGGAGTGTGCCATTAGATAACTGTGGTTTGCTATGTACGGATGATCTGGTACTATGGGCGGAAACTGAGTCGGACTTGCAAGTTATGATGGATTGTCTTAATATATGGTGTAAGGAAAACTAAATGATGATTAATGTTGGCAAATCTAATATTCATTTACTATTATCTGTCTGTGAACAAAACCTTAACAGTTTTAAAATGTGGGGAGTGTGTCTTAGATATAGTTGGCAGATATAAATATTATTGGATTCGTTTTAGATGAACACCTACATTTCTGCATCACGGCAGCAGCAGTCGCACTTTCAGCCAGTATGGTCCTGGGTCTTGTCATAGACACATGTAAAGAAATGGGTGGTATGCCATAACAAATGAAATAGGTACTGGACTATTTATATCAAAGAAATCGTCTACATTTAGATCCTCGAGGGAAAAGGTGTATAAAGTAAATAGAGTTTTTACATTGACGTGATTGCTTGTTTTCAGCCCAGATAAAAACCCTTCTATTTAATCTGCCATGATTCCTATTAACCAACCTTCTCCATTGACCCAATACAGCTTTCCACCATTAAATGAGTCTACCTCATATCACCGTTTACTTTCCTACACCCAGGAAGTATCTGCAAGCACGATTTTGAACTGTACTAACTACGCTACACACACACACACACACACACACACACGTTTATTTTTATCTACTGATCGTTAGTGTGTACATAAGGTGAGACTTTAACAAAATAACTGTCTGTCTGTCTGTCTGTGTGTCTGTATTCCACTAATTAACGTATGCATATATGTACCATTTACGATATGATTGAAATTAAGGTAAGACATGTATTTATTTTGTACGAAGCTGATGACTACACCACCGATCTTATGTTTCTCTAAACGGAGTAATCTGTATGTTTGATATCGCCATACAAAGACAAACACTATTAAAATTTAAGCTTTGTTTAAAGAAACACAATGTAACAAACTGGAAGTCACAAATATAACAGCATGTGTAAACAATCTTAATCCAATACTAATCATAACATGTTTTTTGGAATATGTACATAAAATACAAACACTGTTATGTTGAACTTTGTATTTAAAGAAACAAGAAGATGCCTATCCGTCTAAAGCGCTCCGTTACGTCCCAAAACATAGCTTCGTTATTTAATTTGTAACTTTTCATTAGTAGAAAATAATTCATAGGCTTTCAAATTATTAATTTAAATTACTTAATAAAAAATTAAACAGACACTATTACTATTACTACTACTACTACTAGTAGTAATAGTACTAGTACTACTACTACTACTACTACTAGTAGTACTAGTACTACTACTACTACTACTACTACTATAATAAAATAACAAGGGCCCATGAGGTCTGAATCGCTTAACTGCTTCTGAAAAATGAACCATATCAATAATGATTTACCACTACTAATTTGGCATTAACATATTTAACAAATGAATAATGAATGATGCATGTATTGTAAAAGTTTATTTTGTTTAACAACATCACTAGAGCATATTGATTTATTAATCGGCTATTGAAAGGAAGGAATGACGGGTTTTTTAACGATGCACTCAACATATTTTATATATGGTTATATGGCGTCAGAGATATGGATAAGGATCACACAGATATTGGGGAAGGAAACCCGCTGTCGCCACTTCATGGGCTACAATTCTTTATCTTTTATATGCACCACCCCATAGACAGGATACCACGGCCTTTGATGTACCAGTCGTGGTGCATTTTTCTACTAGCAGCAAGAGATTTTTTAATATAAACTTTTCTAGATAGGAAGCACATATCACGGCATGTGATACACCAGGCGTAGGACACAGGTGGGATGGGGGGAAATCAGAGAATGGGTCCACCGAATCGGTTCAATCATACACAGGAGCCATGTCATGCGAGTGCTCTACCGACTGAGATAAATCCCACTCTATGTAAGTATTGTAACCCGAACCAGTCCATCATCCATCAGGGAATAAATCAAGATGTAAACTGGTGATGGTCAGTCAAGAGAGTACCATTCGCACCCCTAACAAGTCAAACATGTCAGCCAATCAGAGGCTAGGGAAGCTATATTCGATTTCAAAATATAACAATACTTAGTAGTCAGAACCATGAGGGGATCATTAGGACCATATTTGGTTGAAACCTGTCTGGTAGAAGTTGATAAAGAATACTGAAAAGTAGACCGCACGCCACCACGTAAGTTCCAGTGAGCAAGTGACATATTAATTATAATACATAATAAAAACAACATCATTCTCAAATATACCTCAATTGATATGTAGATCATTGCACTAACGTTCTGAACAATCCAGTCAAAAAAACCCCGAAAACTACCCCCCTCCCCCAAAAACAATCCAAAAAAAAAAAAACACACACAAAAACACACACACAAACACACAACACAAACAACAATAACACACCGACCTTTAAATTTCAGCAGAAATGTTAATAAAAATTAATAAATTCTAAATTTCCGAAATATCTTTCCTTTAGTTTGTGTAGTCTGCCTCCGGGAATCGTTGTACAGAGTTTCAGCAACAGCAATTTAAAGCTAGAAGATAGACTTTGCAATTTTTGTCATAAATGTCTATTTCAGAAATATTTGTTTCATTACGTTGTACAGACAGACCCATATGGTCATTGTACCAAGTTTCAGAACAAACCATTGCAAACCTAGGGAGAAGACAAACGTCAGAAGATACATAGATGAACGGACGCCGGACAAATCAATATTAGAGAAGCTACACTGACGAACGTCTTAGCGAAGCCAACAACTGGCAAAACTCTGGAAAACACAAAGTGCAGCAATAAAAATCCTAAACTATCGTAATTTAATCTTTGTTTATTGAAATGTCTATATACAATTCTCACAAATATAGTAAGAGACTGTTCCGAGCTTGTTGCCATTGTTAGAATATTCCCGACATTTTGTGATGACTGAAATACGATCAAATATGTTTAGTTGTTTTGAATATTATGTCTGTGTAATACCCAGTGTGTTTCTGATCATCCTAATGTTTGTATCAGCCACAACTTCATTTTGTTTCAAAATAATTAGCCCTGTTGCAGTTTATAAATTGCTGTATACCAAACTGTCACATTAGTATTAAACCGAGTGTTTGAAGCACACATATGGTTAATTGGCCTTCTATGTTTGTGGATCTCCCTGTTGTCCGAGCGATTAACGCTGTGGACTGTCAAATGCCTGTCGGTGCAGATTGATCAAATTCCGCTAATTGACACTTTGTTTCTTAAATAATATATGTGTCTTGTACGTTCATTATTGATAGAGAAAATCCAGTTTGGGATAGTACAACGACTAGAACGAGAATAAACACACTGCATATACAGCACCTGACAGTCAAAACAAGAAAATGTATTTGATATGCAATGTTCATCACTTGTGATGTTTCACTATTTCAAAACGTTATAATGACAGCAAACTCCGCATTGTCCCTTTAAGTTGAACATTAAGCGACAACTAACGGTAAAACACGTGGACACAAAATGTGTAACAGAAATTATCTTAAACCATGTTAATTTAATCTAACCTTTTTTATTAACATATCTACACAAAAGACACAATCGCCATTTGGTTAAGGAGTGTATTATAGAAACAACAGAATGTGGCATACTGAAGCTAGTCCACGCTATATTGTGGGTCGTGTTTCACACCAGCCATGCCTTGTAACCGATGTCTTTGTTGTTCACCCAAAGTCCTGTCGGTTTATTGCTGGTGGGTGATTCCCCCATTGTTGATAGCAGGTCAATGTTTTGGTTCCGATGTATATCCTTGTCATTGTGTTTACCCTGAGCTACGCCCCGCCCCTTTGGGTGAAAGAAAGACATTAGTAACACATCACTGACACCAACTACCATTGTGGACGGTCTTAAACTCACCCTGGATTAGATCCTGGAAATGATCCAAGCCAACAGTCTATGCTACATTATTGTGTTGTGCCTGTTTACACTGTAGGGTGCTCACAACGACAGTAGATTGGAATTACAATTGTCATCATAGACGAACGAGCTCGATAATGTCAGAAGGTAGGAGTTGCTAAAATCATGTTACCAGTCTATTTGAGCTTCACTTTGGCAATTTATCTTAATTTTTATGTACATCGTTGCATGTGTTTATTGCGTATCCCATTGTTGGTGTGACCCGAAAAGTGTTAATTTTATAAACTGGAATCAAAATGGCCTGTACACTAACTGCCACGTGACTAAATATTAATAAACAAAAGTTAATACCTTTCGTATGAGTACTAAAGAAATGGAGAAAAATCTGCATGTTTGAGTATTTGGGCATAACAGGTAAAACAGGTTTATATCTGGAATTGGCCAAAGGTTGCGGACGGTCAAACGCACACAGCCACATCCCTAAATCATAAAGAGCTACAGAATATGCAACAATAAGAAAGAAAAGTAAACCATCTTAAATTAATCTGAGCCTGTTAAGATTATAGTTGCATACGAAACGAAAAACACTTTGGGGTTCTAGGGTTAGCGTCATTTTATCTTCCATATCCGGACACTTACAAGGGATGAAGCCAGGCTTATCACCTAGATTTGGGGTTTCTGTAGCTGAACTTTCGTTCTGCCCTCTTCATTTTTTTTCTTTTGAATGTTCTGTAAAAAAATATAATCTATGCCTCATTTGTAATGTAAAATTGTTATATTTTTAATATTATAATAAAATAAACCCTCAATTACCAAAGATTAGCATTGAACAAACCAAAAGAGAGGGTATAATAAAGTATGTGCCAGTTATCAAGTGTATAGCTTTGGAAGGTGAAACAATTTTCATATAAACTTGGTAAGAACTTGTATGCTAAAACGACTTACACACTATGCTAAGACATCTTCTTTAACTCACCCCCACCCACGTATAATTGTAAAAAGTCAGTTATAATTATTGTTCTAGAGCCCTTTCTTCAATACTGGCAGCAACGTCTAAAGCCATTAACAACATTCGCCTAGATTATTCGAACAGGGAGATTCAAAAATGAATATACTGAGTATCTCTTGGAGAAAGTAGAACGTGTTATAACGTGTATGAGATGGAAAACTTTCTACTTAGATGCAGATACAATGAGAGTGGCAATACAGAGGGCAGATATTAACACGGTAAATGGTGTTTGAAATATTGAAATTCACCACACAGAACGCCTAAAGGGACATTCCTGAGTTTGTTGCAATGTTTAAGATGTTATCGACTAATAGACTTTTTAACGACTGTAATTACATATCAAATATATTTTGTTCTGCATAAAATATTAGTGGCTATATATTAAACGTGTTTCTGGTCATTCTAATATTTGTACTAGGTTAAATTTCATTTTATTTCTTTAAAAATATGTTTCTGTACCTACGAAATTATTTGAAGACAAACTCCAGTTTGGGCTCCTTACAAATATTGAGAGGACCAGAAACACATTGAATATACAGACACTGATATTCTAAACAAGAAAATATATTAAATATGCAAGTTTAATCGTAGAAATATTGTATTAGTCGGAAACATATATATATATATATATATATATATATATATATATATATATATATATATATATATCCTTTGACATAACCCTTATACCCCGCGTGGTATTAATGCGCCATGCAAACATTCGTCTGTTACCAACGTCAATCAAATATGGCTGTCAAACGATTTGTCAATCACTCGGAAAATGAAATTGAAGAAAAGGGAGCACCCTAATGTGGCGAAGTATTGTAATAATACAGCTAATTTTGAATTTGAATCCTATCAGTATTCCAATGACGTCACTTTACATCTCTTTACAATAATACTAAACTGGGTATATGGCGGTACTATTGAAATGTTTTTGTTTGAACATTATTAATGAACCTGGATGTGTTTGAAGAACATCTTCTAATTAAACATATCAGCAAGATAAATTCGTTGTAGAAGTATTATGCATTTTTGTACCCTCTGTATGCTCTTGTACCCATCGTGATGCTTATAACATATATATCTATATATATATATATATATATATATATATATATATATATATATATATATATATATACATATATACATACATAGATATAGATAGATAGATACATAGATACATAAATACATAGATACATATACATATATATACATACATACATATGTATGTATGTATGTATGTATGTATGTATGTATGTGTATCTGTATCTGTATCTGTATCTGTATCTGTATCTATATCTATATCTATATCTATATACAGTGTTCGAGATTAACGGTATCTGAAAAATCACATCAGGAGCAAAGGTTACAATTATAATAACTACATAAAGCATGATTGTTCAACAATTATGTGCACTGCACTTAGGGTTCACAAAACGTAAACATTTATTTGTTCATCTCTGTGACATTCTAACGTCGTCTGCAAATTGAAGTATGCGCATGACACAGCGAAAATAAAGTAACATTTCAACGTTCAGCCAGACGTTTTTTCCTAAACGTTTGCAAAGACATTTTGACTGGTGGTTCCAGAAATGGTAATTCGGTTTAATGTGTAGCATAAAAGTCTGTCTTCCAAGACAAGCGTTAGCGACAAACCGCTGGCTAAACTTACTGCTGGAAAAAACCTGTCCCATCTGCTATTTCGCCGTCCCCTTCAAGTTCTAGTTATTAAAGTTTGGCTGTGTATTTTATAAATGTTTTAATTACCTCTTGTAAATTACCAAAACAGTAGGAATAGCAAGAGCCAGTACAACAGCGATCACAATTCCCGATGTAGCACCTGCACTTAAGAAAGACATGCGCTCTGGATCATCTAGAATATACACTGTCATGTAACGTAACAATAACATTCACTGCTACAACGCTTTTGACTAAACTAATATCTGCACAAATCAAAGAAACGTTTTCACAAGGTCAAAACTGCTACCACGGTCTGTAGCTATTCTGCAATTTTACTGGTTCACTATCTATGTTTTTATTAATACACATTACCATTTCATTGTGACCAACTTGGAAGACTTGACATCGGCATAATTTAGCCAATGGAAAAGCTTCACTCATTCGTTTCTGACACTGTCAAAATGATGGACAGAGTTTATTCAGTATAATGGTCCATAAACCAGACAGAAGCTAATTATATATTCAAGGCACAGAGACACACATATACGTGCGCGCGCACGCGCGCGCGCACACACACATACACACACAGAACATTTATGCAGTATGTATTTATATTAAAACAAAATTGTATTTCTGAGGTTTTACTTTAGACGTGTTAAATAATACATCTTGATTTTCTGACGTTTTAATATCGGTCTCGATAGAATGGTGAGTTTCCATCAATTTAGAAACATTGATATATTTTAATACCTCATAACGTTTACATCCAAGCAAATAACGTAACCGTTTATCTATACGTCGATGTGATCTGCAAGCATGTCTAAAATTAAACAATTCTAAAAGGTATTTAGTAAAATACTTACAAGAGATACTTAGTGTAAAGTTTTTACTTATAGATTTAGGTAGTCCAGCGTTTGTCACTGTACAGTTGTAGACATTCCCGTCCTGATTCCTGCTGATGTCTGTCAGGTTTAACAGAGGACTTGTTGTAAGTTGATTATCACCCAGTGTCCAGGAGTAGTCACATGGCGGGTTACAGTCAGCAGTGCAGTCCACAGTCAGATATTGTCCTTCTTCGACACTTGTATCAGAACTGAAGTTAACACTGCTTAGATCTGGACCATCTGACACAATAGAAAATAAAGTAAAATGAGCTCAGAATGTAAACTACCAACTGAAGTAAGCAATTCCGGACATTACTGTGGAGAGAGAGAGAGAGAGAGAGAGAGAGAGAGAGAGAGAGAGAGAGAGAGAGAGAGAGAGAGAGAGAGAGAGAGAGAAAGTATCTATTTTAGTAAAAGGGTAAGCAGGTCTCTGAAATTGTGTTATGAAAGTGATGCAAACCACTATGCTTGTGTTTTAAATATGTGTATGTATCCAAAATGAATTATATCAATTTCACCGTCTCAGAACATCTCAATAATTAAACGTTTGTTGGTATCAAATTGGTTTATATCCTAAAAATACCTTTGGGTATAGCATTTCAATAGTAAACATGATTTTTTATTTGTTTTAATGTGGCACCGAAAAAAAGGACTGTTGTTTCAATGTATAGTCATATTGTACCAGTGTTATGTTATTTACTATGACCGTTTGCTAATTTTGTATCAATTTGGACCCTGACCACTTCGCACTTGGTGTTTACCATTTCATATAATATAATAATTCAGCCATGTTATGCTATCAAACGTGTGTGTGCGTGCGTGCGTCCGTGCGTGTGTGTGTAGGCGCACGGTCTTCCATTTTTGTAGAGGAGCACATTGGATTTTTCCCGAATTAAAGGAAAATGCCTGAATCTTAATGAAAATATTTATATTCATATTAGCATTACTGCCAAATAGCATTTTACATGGATTACAACGAATTCTGAAGGTAGAATGATAGAAATACATGGTAAAATGGTCTCAAGTTAGCACATTTTCCAGTATATCTGTATAATTTTTGCCTGTATATAGGGTAACCGTATATATAGCCACTACTAATTGTTTTGTTTTGTTTTGGGGTTTTTAAAGAAGTTTATTGACCACAGACACAAATATGATAGTGTCAGGGATAGGGGCCCTGATTTCACTACCTTGCATCCATGTTATAAGTACATATGATCATTATAAATATATACTGAACAAAATAAGAAACTTCCGCTAACTTTGCTTGAACATAACTTGATGAAAACAACCGGGGGAATAATTGTTATATATGCGTTTAAAGAGTGTTCCATGATGCATTGTTTGGTGCAAAAATCATGGCCATAGGTAAACAGAAAGTGGGAGAAATTTTGACCAAGTGTGGTAGGGGTTAAAAACAAAACCACCCACTTAATAAGGGGTATGACCACCTCTTGAATTGACCACTGCAGTGCATCGCAGTTGCATAGAATTGACTAAAGTGTTGATTTCTGCCTGTGGAATATTGTTCCATTCCTGAATGAGCGCTTGACGAAGTTCGTTGACGTTAGCAGTGGGTTGGGACGACGTCTCAATCGTCTGTCCAGATTATCCCAGACATGCTCGATGGGGTTGAGATCAGGACTTTTAGCGGGCCAGTCATCAATGAAATCAATGTTATTTGTCCTAAGAAAATTTACATTGTCTCTAGCTGTACGAGAGGTGGCATTATCATGCTGAAAAATCGAGATGTTGGCGTTGTTATGGAACGTGATGAGCGAGAATGTCATCGCGGTAACGTTGAGCATTTAAATTGCCATCAATGACGACTAGTGGTGAACGATAACCATGGGCAATGGCTGCCCAGACCATGACACAACCCCCACCCCCGAAACGATCTCGTTCAAGAACACAACAGTCAGCATAGCGTTCTTTTCTCATATGGTAGACGGGCACCCTGCCATCACCACGTTGTAAAGAAAATCTGGATTCATCCGAAAAAAGAACGGTATTCCAGCGTCGCCATATCCAACGAGTGTGTACACGTGCCCAATTAAGACGATTTTGACGTCGTGCTTGTAAACCGTTCTCCCGCAGACGATTACGAACAGTTTGCCCACTGATTCGGTATTATGAAGCCCAGGTGTGTTAGCAGCAGTAGTAGTTTGGAATCGATTGTGCAAATGCGTATTCATGATATAGCGGTCTTGACCACGCGTTGTAACACGCGGACGTCCACGACGTGCAAGTCGTTGGTGCTTCCTGTCGTTCGAAATCTTACGCGAAGATTTCGTATCGCTCGACTAGAACTCCCAACATGCCTTGCAACGTCTTCTGTCGACATGCCAGCATCAAGCATGCTAATCGCCCGTTCGCGTAAATTATTGGGTATTCTTGGCATACTAAAAATGCTACAATGTAAAAAACGTTAATTTGTTTTACAAATTTTGAAGCGTTTTCGTTCACTTGACAACAATGTCAGTAAGACAAGTAAAACAAATTGACCGAATACTACACTGGACATGTCGAACCATGCATGCACGTGCAAATTGAATTTCACGTTGTCGACGTTTAACAGTGCAAAAATAATCGATAAAATTCATGAATCCTGATAATACAGCTCAAGGCTAATACTAGCTATATAATTTCATTACAAAATTAATTCTTTAACACAACAAATACTATATGTACAAATCGGAAGTTTCTTTTTTTGTTCAGTATATATTAATTAGAATCAATATAATAATATTAATAAGCATGGATACATGAAAACATGGAGTCCTCTAATATGTGGGGTTAACAGTAAAGATAGAGATAGAAGAAAGATTTAAAGGGAATGGTAAAGGGAGAAAAGAGAAGGTAAGGGAGGAAGAACGAAAGAAAGAGTGAACTAAATGCTCTAATTTCGAAAGAGAAAACACATTTGTGTTGAAATACCTCTAGAACATTGTATTGTCATGTCTTGTTTAAAGGTAGCAGGACCAAGATGCCCAATATTCCTCATATTCTTATAATTGACAATTTTTGAAAAGTATATATTTTTCAATTGCTATGTTCTTTTAAAATGTTTTAAACAGCATATATGTTAGGTCCATGTTTCTGCATTTTATATATATGAACATTTCTAGATCAGTAGTTGATTTGTATACACCAATGTATATGAACCATTTGTAGATCAGTGGTTAACGTGTATACACCATTGTATATGAACCATTTCTAGACCAGTGGTTAACGTGTATACACCATTTTACATGAACCATTTGTAGATCAGTGGTTAGCGTGTATACACCATTTTACATGAACCATTTCTAGATCAGTGGTTAGCTTGTATACACCATTGTATATGAACCATTTCTGGATCAGTGGTTAACGTGTATACATCGTTGTATATGAACCATTTCTAGATCAGTGGTTAAAGTGTATACACCATTGTATATGAACCATTTGTAGATCAGTGGTTAACGTGTATACACCATTGTATATGAACCATTTCTAGATCAGTGGTTAACGTGTATACACCATTGTAAATAAACCTTGTTCTAGATCAGTGGTTAACGTGTATACACCATTGTATATGAACCATTTGTAGATCAGTGGTTAACGTGTATACACCATTGTAAATAAACCATTTGTAGATCAGTGGTTAACGTGTATACAACTATTGTATATGAACCTTTTTTAGATCAGTGGTTAACGTGTATACACCAATGTAAATAAACCATTTGTAGATCAGTGATACACCATTGCAACCGTTGTCCATGACTGGTATAATGCTAGTCATATGCTGATTTTTCAGACTGACATGGCGTTCTGGTAAACAAGTTACTTGACCACGATTATGACATATAAGGACTCTTGAAAACAGTTTATATTATACACTCAGAAGCCATGTTACGATACGACGTATTACTGACTAAAATGATGTCTGACGCAAAACGCTGTGATAAGAGGTGTCATTTTGTCTCAACAGCATCGTCCGCTATGACATTACCGACGTCACGTCCACAGAGTATGCGTTCAACTGTGATGCAGAAGTGTATGGTCTGGGGTGGGTTTTTTTCTTGTTGTTTTTTTGTTTGTGGTTTTGTTTGTTTTTTTGTTTCCTCGCTCTAATGGAAGATGCCAAGTGTATAGACGTCGTCGTGAATCTTATGCTGCAAACTACTTACAGAAAGTGGATATAGTGGATATATTTGGTCGGACCAATCTGGTTCACATCAAAGGTAAGTTATCGGCAGAGTAATACTTAAAACTCCAGTGTCGTTTTTATATGAACCACCATTTTTTTGCTGTTTAGCTAAAAGAAACGTCAATTTGGATGAAGATTTTCTTATTAAATATCGCCATATAGATTTTTGGGAGATCCAGTTTAAAACCTGTTAATAGTATTCTACCTATATTTTATGATTATGTATAACACGCATTTTACTTACACATGAAAGTCTTGCTACATTTAGATGGAATTCCATCTAAACCATCACGACAGTTCCATTCTCCAGCATCTGTTGTAGGGTTGAAAGAGTGTATTATAAGTGTATTCTGTGTGGGTGACACAACAGCGCCAGCGTAGCCAGTAACTGTTAATTCACACTCAGTGTTAACTACATTGCATGATACAACCTCGTGTGGTGCTCCGCCATTAGGTCTTAACCATTCGATTCCATTAACTATTGTGCCAGTAATCGTGCAGGTTAAGCTCGCATTTCCCCCGGGATTTCCACTATCCAGGCAGTCAATGTTTGTAGTCGCGTCACCTGTAATATACAGGCATACATATATACATATATACATACATGCATGCACGCAAACATACACACAATTGTTACATGCATGCATACATACATACATACATGCATACATACATGCATGCATGCATGCATACATACATGCATGCATACATACATACATACATACATACATACATACATACATACATACACACATACATACACACACACATATATACAATTGTTGATCGGACCAGCAAAACCTGTGCTCAGTGAATGGGATTGACTGGATGTGACGCTGTCATTTTGTACATACTACCCTCAAATTAGTACCAGGTCGACGACAGACATTTGCTTAGTACACAATAGGCCCAAATACAACAGCATATCTTATCGCAGTTTCAATTCATGGCCATATTTCGTAATGGTGCACTTCTAAATTATACCATTTTGTACAAACACGGTTAGATACGTTAATAAGCTCTGAACAACATTTCCAACAGCAATTTTGCACTCAATGTTTTCTATATTTCGAAAATGGACGCGCCATGCACCCGGTTTATTTTATTGCAGATATGCTATGTGACGTCATTCAGATGCCGACGTCATTCAAATAAAAATAAAACGTGTGCCAATATTACACTAGTTAGATATTGAGTAATTGTTATGACATGAGTAATATCTTACACTGGTGTGTAATAAAGATAAATTCTTACACACCCGTTGGTGAGAACACCATGCGTTATTTTTGGTTACACATGGTTGTTAACACATGTACGTGTGTCAACAATTTCCAGTCACTACTGGTTGGTCTTTGGTGATGACCAGGTCACCAGTGTCATACGACCAATGAAAATCTATACGATGGAAATCGATTAGACTGTGACGTATAGTTAACCTGACATTCATGTGTCTGTGACGCGTAAGTCAACTACGTGTGCAATGGCTGTAAATATGTTTTAGTCGAAACAGATGTTAAACTTTTCTTAAATCCTGGTTTTTGAGGATATGTAAGAAATAGAATAATGCATACGTGTCCGTTTGATACCATTTTTCTCACAACTCGTTGTTTAAAAGCTTATCAAACCCGATTTCGCTCTTTAGATACGTTTTAGATACCGTACAAGAAAAGCTAGGCCGAGTAAATCCTTGTATAATTAAAAATAATGTGATATCTGCATCTCATATTACCAGCATATACCAGTATCTTTAATGTGATATCTGCATCTCATATTACCAGCATATACCAGTATCTTCAATGTAATATGAATAATGTGATGTCTGCATCTCATATTACCAGCATATACCAGTATCTTCAATGTAATATGAATAATGTGATATCTGCATCTCTTATTACCAGCATATACCAGTATCTTTAAAGTAATGAATACAAAATCAATTATTTTCAGACTTGGTCAAACCTGTAATCATGTTGCAGCTATGTTATTCGGTGAAATATGCTTAACAAACCATACACTGGCAAAATGTGTGCGTGTGTATACGTGTGTGTGTGTCTGTCTGTCTCTGTATGTGAGTGTCTGTGTGTGTGTATATGTGTGTGTGTGTGTGTGTGTGTGTGTGTGTGTCTGTGTGTGTGTATGTGTGTGTCTCTGTGTGTGTGTGTGTATGTGCGTATGTGTGTGTATATCTGCGTGTATGTGTGTGTGTGTGTCTGTCTGTGCCTCTGTGTGAGTGTGTGTCTGTGTGTGTGTGTGTGTGTATGTGTGTATCTCTCTGTGTGTGTGTGTGTCTGTGTGTGTATATCTGCGCGTGTGTGTGTGTGTATGTGTGTGTATCTCTGCGTGTATGTGTGTATATCTGCGTGTATGTGTGTGTGTCTCTGTATGTGTGTGTGTCTGTGTGTGTATATATCTATGCGTGTGTGTGTGTATGTGTGTGTGTCTGTGTGTGTGTCTCTGTGTGTGTGTCTGTGTATGTGTGTGTATCTCTGCCTGTGTGTGTCTGTGCGTGTGCGTGTGTGTCTATCTGTGTGTGTGTCTGTACGTGTGTGTGTGTATGTGCGTGTGTGTGTGTATGTGCGTGGGTGTATATGTGTGTGTATGTGTGTGTTTGTGCGTGTGTGTCTGTGCGTGTGTATGTGTGTGTCTGTGCGTGTGTGTATGTGCGTGTTTGTGTATGTGCGTGTGTGTCTCTGTGTGTATGTGTATGTACGTGTGTGTGTGTGTCTGTGCGTGTGTGTATATGGGTGTGTATGTGCGTGTATGTGTATGTACGTGTGTGTGTGTATGTGTGTGTGTGTATGTACGTATGTGTATGTACGTGTGTGTGTGTCTGAGTGTGTGTGTGTGTGTGTATGTACGTGTGTCTCTGTGTGTGTGTGTGTGCGTGTGTGTATGTGTGTGTATGTGCGTGTGTGTCTATATGTGCGTGTGTGTCTATGTGTGTCTGTGTGTGTCTGTACGTGTGTCTATATGTGTGTGTGTGTGTGTATGTGCGTGTGTGTATGTGCGTGTGTGTCTATCTGTGTGTCTGTGTGTGTGTGTGTGTGTGTGCGTGCGTGTGTGTCTATCTGTGTGTCTCTGCGTGTGTGTGTGTCTCTGTGTGTGTATGTGTGTGTGTCTATCTGTGTGTCTCTGTGTGTGTGTCTATCTGTGTGTGTGTCTGTACGTGTGTCTATCTGTGTGTCCGTGCGTGTGTGTATGTGTCTGTGCGTGTGTGTGTGTCTGTGCGTGTGTGTCTGTCTATCTGTGTGTCTGTGTCTGTGTGTGTGTGTGTGTGTGTGTCTATGCGTGTGTTTCTGTGTCTGTATCTCTGCGTGTGTCTGTGTGTGTGTATATCTCTGCGTGTGTCTGTGTGTCTCTGTATGTGTGTGTATCTCTGCGTGTGTCTGTGTGTCTGTGTGTCTGTGTGTGTATGTGTGTATCTCTGCGTGTGTCTGTGCGTGTGTCTATCTCTGTATGTGTGTGTGTAAAAAAAAAAATCTGGACACATTTTAATAGTCTAATAGGCGAACGGCCTCCCATTTGTTATATTTTATTTTATTTTTATTTATTTTTATTTTATTTTTATTTTTATTTATTTATTTATTTATTTATTTTTGGGGGGGGGGGGGGGGGGGCAAGCTGGTGATTTTCCCCGAATTAATCGAAAAATGCCCGAATCTGGATAACAATATTTATTCATATTAGCATTACGATCAAACAATTATATAGGATTACAAACAAATCACTACGCATTTTCACATGCGCTACAACTTACTCTAAGGTCATAAAGATGGAAATACACGGTAAAAGGGTCTCAGGTTAGCACATTTTTTCCCACTCCCATAATAACAGTTCCACTGACAAATGCTATAGATTCATTTGAAGCTAAATAGGTTTATTGTAGGTGATTAACCCTTTAATACCCGTTACAAAACTAGCACGAATTCAGAAGAAAAAAAAATGGTTTGTGAATAAATAACATCATTTTAAACACGTTTAAGGTTATATGAAATAAACGTTAAAGTGCTGTTCCAGGTACATGATGAATTGGGCTATATTAATCAGCATATTGTTTAATATAATTAGAAAATTAAACAAAAAATTAAACAGAAAATTATATTTTTATTTAAAAATATTGCCCTGAAAAACAGAACCAGTTTCGGGAATTTCCGTATGATTTGACACGTGACGTAACTCATTTTGATAGCCAGCGCCATTACCATTACAGTTCATTGCATCTTTTGTGTTTATTATGGTTAAACGGTGTGTTGTTGGCAGCTGTATCAATTTTCGTGCTTATATCCAATTAAGGTTCAAGCACGCTGACCTGGGCACACACACACCCCTCAGCTATCTAGGCTGTTTGTTCAGGACAGTAAGTTAGTGGTTATTAAGAGAGGAGATGGTGAAATAATTTCAGTCTGGTTGTATGCAACTTAGAAAACTATCGACTCAGAAATAAACAACTTTTAGAACATTTCATAGTATGAAAAAAAAGGCGTTCCCATGTGGGGCAAACTATAAATACAAAACTTTACAAATCCCTAAACCATTAATTTTACCACACCTTCCCATAGGGAACAAGGTTTGTTTTGTGGGTTTTTTATTTTCATAATGTGGATTTTACTTTAAACATATAGGTGGATGGGACGGACTATAAGTCGTTTTTGTTTATTCCTTAAAATGACCGATATCGGGTCCACTTGACTCGTAGAATTCAAGTGTTATTTATTGTCTTTTCTACTACACCACAGGTACTAAGTCCGAAACAAACTGTTAACAACTACGATAAATTACTCTCCTACCTTTAATTGCATTACATTTCCCCCATATTGTGTCCAGACACAAGTTGTAAAAAAACCACCCAAAAAACATTAGTGACACCGATTCCACATGAGACTAACGATTTCACCAGTATCGACTTCGCTGAGATCGCATAGGGCAAAATACATGCAGTTTTCTGCCGGCTGCCATTTTGCTTTTTTGTGGAATAGGCCTACTCTTCAAGAGGGGTTAAAGCCTCCAAAGTATGTGACATACCTGGCAATGAATATAAAAATCAATGTTCTCTAGTGGTATCTTTAAACAAAACAAATTAAAAATAATAATAATATGACGTCATCACGTTTGCTTTTATATCATAACATGTTATGACGATGTTAGATTAAGTCATATCAATAAAAGTATTCCATAAAAAGTCAAAATGGCAGCCAGCACAAAATTGCATGCTGTTTGCCCTATGTGATCTCAGCGAAGTCGACATAGGTGGCATAGTTATCATCTAGTATGTGGAATCTGTGTCATTGTAATGTTTTGTTTGGGGTTTTTTTTTAAGATTTATGTCTGGACAAAATGTGGGTAAAATCTAACGAAAAGCTAAAGTAGGAGAGCAGTTTATTGTAGATGTTAACATTTTGGTTCGGACTTTAAAACATATAGTGTATCAATATAATTCGCACGAAAAGCTAAAGGGCAAAACAAGAATAAAACTGTTCATGCAGTGGTAAGCTGTCTCCCACGACCATTTTTATCGCCACCTGTCAGTAGGGTCTCCACGAGTACTCGGGCACGGGTCGAGTCTAGCAAGGTGGAATACAATCATCGACTATAATATATTGGACAATGTAGGACAATGATGTCAGCAGTAGTTAATCAATGATATAAGTTGCACAGTGATTATAAGAGCATGCGCTAGTTTCTCTTTTTAAACTGGCCGTCCGTCCGTCACAACACTGAACATATCAACCAATGGCATGATTTGACATCTATGTTCAGCGCTGGAATTAAGATGCATAATGCCATTTAACTTTATTCCTTAATACCATCATCATCTAGTGTAGGTGTCGAGTACTCGGGTCCGGGTCGCGTTTGACCCTCAAGTACTCAGGGCCGTAGCAAGCGGGGGGGGGGGGGGGGGGGGAGACAAGGGGGGCAATTATCTTCTTAACTGTTTAAGGAGTTTTCGACGATTAACTACTCAGTTGCCCCCCCACCCCCCACGCCCACACCCCACCCCCACACCCCCAAACAAAAAATCCTAGCTACGGCCCTGTTACTCGAGTCAAATATTTTGGACTCGTGGCGGCCCTACCTGTCAGGTTGTTCAGAAGACGTTCCGGTTCAAACTGACATGGCACTAGTTGTGTTGCACAAATATTAGTCCAGTCGTCATATTGCGGTACGTTCCTGTGAAGCGAGTTCCCTTAAAGACGTCACGGCAAATATTTTTACCGAGTAGAATAATTTTATTCGTTCGTTTCCGGCAGTACTCTACGGGAGTTATTTTTAAATACTTTTATGGGTCATTTTCATAATTATTGATTTACATATCGGCGTAAAATAGTATTGTAATTAATTAAGCTTAAGCTTAATTGTGGAATTTGAAATTTTAGTGTCTGGTCTGGAACAGCACTTTAAATTTTAAAATGTTTTTCAAATGTACTCATATGAGTCTATCGGGCTGTACTCCTATGACAGGCCCGTAGCGAGGGGGGGGGGGGGGGTGGTGCAGGGGCCTGTAATTTTGGGATTTTTATATATTTATAACCTTTACATCTCGAGCGTTTAAACTTGCTGGAAACTACTCTCAGAAGGCAGGAAATGCTATTTCAGAGACCCTATACTTCAAAAAATTCCCTGGACCCCCATAATAACTCGCGCCTTCAGCGCTTGTTCAATTTCCACCCACCCACCACCACCACCCCCACCCCCACCTCCCAATAATGTCCACCCTGCTACGGGCCTGTATGAGTACAACAATAATTATTACATCTGATTTTTTAAATATTTGTTGCAGAGAATTTATTTGAATATTTTTATTTATTTATTTTTATTTTTTGTTTGTTGTATACAACACAAGAACAATGTAACAGCAGTGCAGACAAAAAGCTTCCAAGTCACACATGTTACTGTGTCTATTGTACCCAACAGAGTACAGATTTAAATTATTTGCTCTATTCAAATATAAGTTTAATCTAAATCATTCGAGGAAATTGTACTCATTTTGATGATATTGGGTATAATATTATATGGAAATTCTCAGTATTTATTCATTAGAAATATATGAATAGTGTCTGTGCTTATAAAGTATGCGCTTATTTGGGCGTTAAAGGGTTAAGACAGGCGTGTGTTTGGGCGTTAAAGGGTTAAGACAGGCGTATGGCGAGGACATTTTAGCGGGTGTGTGTGTCTAGAATGGAAAGCGAAGTTTACAGCTCGGGTGTGTGTGTGTGTGTGTGTGTGTGTGTGTGTGTGTGTGGAGACATGCTTAGCTGGAAAATTCTTTTTTTAAAGTTGCACGGGGTGGGGTGGGGGGTCGACACACATCCAAAACAGCCCCTTCACACTCGCCAGTAAGGACACTTAATAAATAATAAACACCATGTGGCAAACAAAATCAAACCCCGAACCTTCATTCACAAATCAATAAATTTATAAATATTCTGGTAGAAACAAATGTTTTTCACATTTTATTCATAATAGTAGTCCAGGAACATTCGGGTTTATTTAGGAAATAAATAGTACATAGCTGGGGGTTTTCAGGATAGTAAAAAGTTTTGTTTTATTTAACGACGCCTCTAGAGCACATTGATTTTTATCTTATCATCGGCTATTGGACGTCAAACATATGGTCATTCTGACATATTTCTTTAGAGGAAACCCGCTGCCGCCACATAGGCTACTCTTTCCGATAAGCAGCAAGGGGTCTTTTATATGCACTTTCCCACAGGACAGCACATACCACGGCCTTTGATGAACCAGTTGTGGACCACTGGATGGAACGGAAAATAACCCAAACTGCAAATGGGTCTACTGAGAAGGATCGATCCGATGACCGACTGCTTCACAGGCGGACACGCTACCGCTTGAGCTACAACCCGCTCCCCTTTCAAAACATAATCAGTAACAACATATCACAAGTCCCCAAGTTTCCGGGGTGTGCTGACTTTGCTACAGACATAAATGTATAATTATTGTCATGTAACCTGTTTACGCATGTAACCCATTTTCGTTATCTACCTTAGTGAGTTCACTATGGTATCACGTGCATAGTTTAGACATCTGCTGTCGGATTTTAAAAATAAAGAATAAAATAAACTGGAGACAGCAAAATGATTACATGATTCATATAAATTAGAAAACAAGATTTAAAAAAAGCAATTGTATGGGTGGTGGGTTTTTTTTGTAATTTAAAAACGATAAACAAATGCTTTTCTTTTGCAAGTTTACTTAACAATTACATTTTCGATGATAATTGTACGGGCTGGTTACATTTAACAAATGCATTTTGATATTAATTATTAAGATAAAGTATTTTTAAAAAGATTTATTTGATTTAAAATGTAATGGAATAACAATTAATCACAATATGCATTTTTATTTGCATTCCCCGAACCTAATCGGACTACATCAGGATTATCAGGACCACATATTATTAAATATGAAAATGTGTCTTGATACCAAGATGACGCGTGTTATATCGTGTAAAATGTTTCAGCCTTGTCGTTAAATAAAATATTTCCTTCCTTCCTTCCTTCCTATTCATGAACTAAGCGGATCATCTGTTGTGGGCTATTTACAAATTAGTCAAGTGTGCGTATTCAAACACGTGTCCACACACAAACAAAAAGAAGGAAAATGAAATAAGTGAATATTGCTGTTGCAGTTCTGATATGGGGACTTTGGAAGTGTTTGTTAAAAAGTCTAGCGAGAGGGACATGAGCTGCCCTACTTGACGACGAAAATGTACGGGTTTTATGTGCTAATATCAGGCCCGTAGCAGGGTGGACATTATTGGGGGGGGGGGGGGGGGGCAATTGAATGAGCGCTGAAGGCACGAGGTATTGGGGGGGGGGGGATTAAATTTTGAAGTATAGGGTTTCTGAAACAGCATTTTCTGCCTTCTGAGAGTAGTTTCCAGCAAGTTTAAACGGTCGAGATGTAAAGATTAAAAAAACACAAAAAAACCTGACAAAATTAGGGGGGGGGGGGGGGGCCCCTGGCCCCCCCGCTACGGGCCTGAAAATATAAATGAAGATTTAAAAAACAAAAATCACTTGTGTCCCATCGTTATTATTCACACAGGCCTGGGCCCATATTTTCGAAGCTATCTTAGGGCTACGAAATCGTAAAACCGTCGTAGGTTGTGACGTCACTAACACACGCCATAGTGACGTCATAGCTTACGATGATGTCACGATTTCGTGGCTAAAATAGCTTTTAGGGCCCCCAAATGTAAAAAACTTCGATTATATATATATTATAGAAAATCACATAATGGATACTTTGTAATATGAGAGCTTACAATAATCACTCTTTATTTTAATGTTCTGAACATTGATAACACGTGGAGCTTTTCCAGAAGAAAAAAACGTACATTTTTAAAATCACAGTTTTCTTCACAAAATAAAAAGTACGGCTTTTATTGACTAGACACTTGATATGGAGATAGATAGTAACCTATGTATCTTTTCACTGTCAAACTTCACAAGACCTCAAACGTGTTTCGTTCAGTGTCGTTGTGCCTGTTACGACCTTTGACTGTCTGGGAGTCGTAATCTAATTTGACATACCAAATAACTTAAACACTCCAGGTTGTAAAAGTAAAACCATTGAGCACTTCCCAACACTGATTTCTTGCCAAGTCGTTTAGGTTAAATATCAGGATGTATCAAGTCCGTATGTCATTAAAGGTTCTGTATTTTATTTTAGAAGCTGTTTAACTGTCCGTTGTTGGATACATGCAAGGTTTGCATTCTGTACTTACCTAGACATCATAAAGAGGTTCTGACTGTATCTTTCTGTTAGGGAAAGATGGAATGCCATTCTTCAAGAACTCTGATTCAGTTTCATCTGTCTGTAGATCACTAAAATTGTTAATGAAAAATACTCCGGCGTGTGAGCAAAGAATATCGGATCTACTAAAGCATAATGTTGTTAGGTTGACATGAAACTGAGTACTCGTTATATTAATGACTACACACCACAGCCTTTGATGTACCCGTCGTGGTGCACAGGCTGAAGCGAAAAACAGCCCGATGGGCCCACTGACGGGGATCGATCCCAAACCATCCGCGGATCAAGCGAGCGCTTTACCACTCGCCCCCAATACAAATGAATGGATGATGTGTAAATCGTGTGTACTAACTAAAACATTTAATTTTAATCATTTCTGCGTCAACTTCCATTCCTGAAAATATATACCGTACTTCATTTAAAACCTATATTGCTTCATATATGAAAAATATTCATTGCATATTGTAATATGAAATGCAGTCCATGCTACTGTAAAATGTTAAGTCGACAAAACAAAGGTTTTGATTTATGAAGAAAATTGTGAGTTTTAATCAAATGTAACTTATTTTTCTTCATTTGAAACCGCTAAACAAATATCTGCACATTTAGGCCCGTAAAAATGTTAAATGATTTCTCTTAATAATTAAATACACATTATTTACTTATTTAAATAAAATGTATAAATGTATAAGTACTTTAAATTATCGTTGTAATTCAACATAACAAAAAGCAAAAAGGGATATACTTAGGCCTACAATAACATGTTTGTTCTTAATTTTGTTATTAACTGTGTACTATTAAAAACTTGTATTCTTATTTTTGTTTCAAATATCCAATCACAAATGTTTAAAATGTGCGTGCGACAGGGGTCCTATAGTTTATTATGGGTTCTCAAAGGTTGAAGATGACAGTTGGTTACTGACGTAATCAGGTTATGGGACGATAAATATGCATTTACGTTTGTAGTAAAGATAGCACACTTCAAACACTTGGGGACTTTTGATATGTTATTACTATAGATATTCTGCAATTAATATCCTGAAAAATTCAGTTCTGTGCTATTTATTTCCAGGTTTAACACTAATTTTGATTTAAGGTTCCTGGACTATAGATTTACAAAATTCAAATAAGAAGTATTTAGCCACAATACATGTCTTAATTACAGAACAATCTATTTAGCAGACACCGGCAATGTACTTTGAAAGTAAGCAAGCCATTTCTAGAAAGTATTTACCTTTGACCGCTTCGGTTTCTAGAATGTGGCAGTTCGGAACTCCGAAGTCGTCTATTATATTTTGGGGAATATTGGTACCCATTGTGAAAAAAGGCGGCCATCTTGAACTTTACTTTTCAGCCATATGTCTCTGAATGAATTTTAAAATATGTGTCAATACATTTAAGTCATAGCACTGATAATTCCATGTATTTGTCCACTGAATCTCAAGAATAGTTTGCCATTGTGTTTGCATACAGGGGTTATTTTGAAATTATGCAAATTAGTATATTTTCCCCACCTTATAAAATTTAATGTAGCAAATAAAACAAGTGTAATTCAGCTATAGCTTGTTTTTCTTAACACTGGACATATTAACGAAGGTTTAGAAATCGTTATAACGATTTTTAAAAAGAAATTCCAATAATGATATACACTTTTTTATTGTTTTTAAAAAATAATAATAATTGTTTCGGTTGTTTTGTTGGGTTTTTTTTCTTTTCTTTTTTTTTTTGTTGTTGTTGTTTATTTTTTGGGGTTTTTTTTTGGGGGGGGGGATTGTTTTTTTCGGGGGGGGGGTTTAGTGGGGTTGGGGTTTTTTTTTTTTTTTTTTTTTTTTTTTTTATGGCACTATGAACAGTTATAGTATGGGTGTGCTAAGAATGTGTGAAAAGCCAAACGTTTATATCATATATGGCAGCAAAGCCGTTTACCTACTTTCCGCCATGTCAAAATGGTTCTTTCTGTACTAAACAGAAAACGCTGTTTATAGGTCAATATGTTTTAGGGGTTTTCGTAATTTTAGACAAAATATTAAATTTAAGTTTTCAAAGATGAAAGAACTAATAACAACCATTCCTCAAATGTATCATAGCATCATGGGATAGTTTATTTATAGTGTACGAAGGGTGCGAAGAGTGACCGTAGTCGACCTTCAAATTAAATGGCGAAGAGTGACCGTAGTCGACCTTCAAATTAAATGGCCCTCATGTTCGTCTGTGGCAATACCTTCCATCGATGCCATAAAGTTGAATGTGTAGCAAAAACGTCAAGAAGGACAGTTCTATCGGGCTGCTGCATAAAGTGACACACTTCTCGATTAAGAACATCTTCTAATGCTGGTCCTGAACCTGGAAGTCAATAATTCTCCGATTCGTGTGATGCACGTCACATCCGCTGACCTTCACCCTAGCATGCCTAGCAACAACTGAACTGGATGTAAACAAGTGGCTTATTTACATTGAATCGCATATCAGTGTTAGACATATTTGTCCACTGAGAATCACAGTACTTCTATTTTCGATTATGTCAGTACTTTCGTTATACTATAACTACACCTAAACATGATATGTTGTGAAAAAAATTAAAACAAATTGTTAATTTTACTTAAAGTTACCGTATAAACATACGCATATTGCTTATGCATAAACATGCATGCATGTTATTGCATACCGGTACTTCCGATGTTTTGTTGGAGAGTCGATAGTCTGCTGATAATTAAAACATAGAAAGTGTTGCTATAAGTTCCTTCCACCCCCCCCCCCCCCCAAAAAAAAAAGAAAGAAAAGAAAAAAAAGAATATATTAAAATAATAATAACAGGTACCGTATTCACGGGCTTAGGGAGGTGTCAAAATGTGTGTGGAGGGGCACACACACACACACACACACACGCGCGCGCACAAACGTGTGTGTGTGTGTGTGTGTGTGTGTGTGTGAGAGAGAGAGTGTGTGTGTGTGTGTGTGTGTGAAAAAAAAACAAGTAAGATTTATTAGCGCCAATTTTCTGAATCCCATCAGACATGGGACATTGGCATTAAATCCTGGATAAATCCCTGAATAAATATAAAACCGGTCTCTGGTGAAACCGAAGTTGCAAAATTGATGCAGCGACGCATTAAAAAAAATATTAAAAAAAATTAAGCATAGATTGGACAGAAACTGTGGGTATATACTTTTTTATTTTTAGGATTTGCTTTGGTTCCTCCTGTTGTGCTGTCAGCATGTGCTTTGCATTAATGTCTATTATAAACTACCCGAGTATTTATAGATTAATGACCATTCTTCGTGATCTAATGTCGAGTGTAATATATGATTATCTTACAAACACTCCTGAGGGGTACATATAGTAGGGAAACCATAACAAATCGCAAGTCACTCAAAGCGTACGACCAATTAAAGGGACATTCCTGATTTGCTGCACTTTTTTTAGATATTATCGACTAACAGTGACTTTTTAACGATTGTAATTACATATCAGATATATTTTTCTGCATAAAATATTAGTGGCTGAATATTAAACGTGTTTCTGATCGTTCTAATACTTGTACAAGGTTAAATTTCATCTTATTTCCTAAAATATAATTTTTTCGTACGTACGAAATTATTTGAAGACAAAATCCAGTTTAGGCTTCTTACAAATATTAAGACGACCAGAAACACATTGTATATACAGACACTGATATTCTAAACAAGAAAATATATTTAATATGTAAGTTTAATCGTAGAAATATTTTATTAGTCGGAAACATCTTATAATGCAGCAAACTCAGTAATGTCTCTTTAACATCATCAAAGTACTTTTCATGAGAGATGTTGCTGACAATGTGTTTTAGTGCATACGAAATGTTCGTTACTCTTAAAAACATGTGTTATAAACTGAAAAATATAAGTACATTTGTTGTGAAACCTGCTGAGAAGTCGAACTGAATATACTGGAACACAGTTGTAATGCATAGAATGATTTTGTATGAAATGTCCTCTGTGGTTCACGCTTTCTAGAGAAGATGATCTTATACCCAGGGGATAACCGCATGCGGGTAACTGTATTTACTCGCATCCAATATGGCGGAGGACGCATACGATGACTATTAATCAATGTGAAGTTTCGTATTTCTAAGCAGTACCTTCACATTTTAATAGAGCGTATCGGCAGCTGGTTTAGCAATTAATATATTTTGAATCGATGCACTAATGATAAGTTGTGTAATTCGGCTGATAATGAAATCACAAAGTTAGGCATGATGAAGGTAACTTCGAAGCGATGATGTAGGTAACTCTCTAGTCAGCTTCAGATGGGATGTGGGTTTCTGACAAAAGGGATACGGGTAACTGCAATGATGAGCGTAACTGTAGGATGAGAGTAACTGCTGTAGTTGTCTCGTCATAACAAATGATCGCCATGTGCGTCTAGAAACAATTAGTACAAAACACTATTCTTATGTTTTCCCCTTCATTTTCTTTTTTTCAGATTTTACATGTGCTATTTGTGCGATACATCCTCCGCCCGAGCCAATACTATTTTAACACACACCATCAAAATGCACACTGGAGCCATTCAAATATTACGTAACGGGTGTAGGTCCAAACGTTATGTTGCGTTACAGGGGGGTTGGTGTTTGTATTTAACAGCGTTATGTAACGCACTGTTTTTATTACTAGTATTACTTTTTTTCATATACGCCCTGTCATAGCGACAATGTTTAACGTAGGCCTAGTTAGTTATAGCTAGACGTATGCACTAAATAAGGATTATAAATTGAGTTGAAATCGGTATCTGAACTTTCCCAAATTGCAAAACAGTACGTTAAAATTACACTACACCCATCGCTGACTTGTTTTTGAATGGAGGGAGGGGGTCCAAACGTTACGTAATGTTTTGGGGGCGTATGGTGTAGCGTTACGGAGCGTTGCATAGAGAAAACAAACGAGTTCCCGTGTGATACCGTTTATATTACGAGTTTATTTTTAATCGTATATCACTGGCGAAAGCGAGTGATGTACGATAAAAACACACGAGCTGTAATATATAAACGGTTTCACATAGGAACGAGTATAGTATTTCATTTATTACACCGCACTTCAATGAACAAGAATGACGTCATGTTTTGGCTACTTCATCTAGCTATTTATCAATGAAACTTTGCATTTAAATTTTAAAATATTAACCCCCTGTATAGCGATTCTGGCGTGTTTTCGGCGTATTACCTGGGACATTTAAAGTCCCGAAATAAAAACTGCCCCCTCCCCCCCCCCCCCCCCCCCCCCCCCCCCCCCCCCCCAGCTCCTACGGGCCTGAAACAATATATAAACAGATTCAAGGCTAAACTAAATTATTATAATATATATTTGTTAACTTATGCTGCTAACATTAATTATATACAGCAAGTATTTTTCCGATTTAAAAATATGAATCGAAAGAACCATGTGCACACTTTTCGCATAATATCTATTCGGAGTTGTACTGTGTGATTACCTCTGTTCACGTGATCGGAGGTCATGACCATCCAAAAGATGTATTTTCACATGTGAAGAGACGATACATATCACATGGGTATCTCTTCCACGTCGGTGTAATAAGGGGGGGGGGGGGGTGTCTAATGTTTTGTTTTTACATAATAGCGTTACGTAGGCCTAATATTTTAGCGGCCCCATTGTGAACACGGGGGGGGGGGGGGGCGGCGGGAAGTATTTCCTTCAGTTTAATAGCAAACATTGGGGCACTAAGGCACGTTGGAGGGGCACCAAGGCAAACATTTTCTTCAACGGAAGGCAATTTTTTGGATACGGATGTCTTGATATGTGTGTGGTTGTCATGCATTTGCACTGACTGGACAGTACCTCGACTATCTTCTGTTCCTAGCCCGCGGTCACGGCCAAACTCACGCTCTGCAAGTCCACTGCTAATAACTATATCAAATGGCAAACTAAGTTCAGTTGTAGCACTCATATCCAGTGCCGAATTTATAAGGGGGCAATTGCCCAGGACTTCCTTTGTAAAAAGAAAAGTGTAATAATTATATTTGGCTGCTGCCGAGCTAAGCTCTATTGAAAAAAAAATATATATTATTTTGTTTTTTAATATTCTTCCTAGCCGGGGCGTTTCGATATTCAACAACAAAATACAAAGGCCTAACTGGAATGGAAAGCGTGCGTGCGTGATTGGTAAATATCGGGATTATATTTTAATTTTAATTTTGGTATAATCTGACATTAAATTTTCGTTTGGGTTAATTGTTTTTTCATCTTTCAGAGTTTGGGTAATATGTCGGACTATTTCAATCTTGAAGACATAAAGCCAAATTATATTATTACTGAATAGACTATAACATTACCGTCGAGTCATTTCATCTTATATTCAAATTAAAGTAATCAGTCACCAAATTTTAATTATTTGTGACTGGAGCGGCATTTTGCATCGAACAGTTACCCTCATCCAACCATAACAGATACTCACATCCTCATGATGTTACCAACATCACACTCGATTTAAGATGTTATTATTATTATTATTATTATTATTATTATTATTATTTTTATTATTATTTGGCCGTACGGAACGGCGTTTGAACAAGCCCATTACAAACAACATAAATGCGCCTGGTCCCCTCCCTTAGATCCGCCCTTGAAAATAACAAATATTATTATTATTATTATTATTATTATTATTATAACAATAATAATAATTTTAAAAATGTATTATTATTTGGCCGTACTGAACGGCGTTTGAACAAATCCACTACAAACAAAATAAATGCGCTGCTGCGCAGGACAGGAAGAATACTAGTTGGTGTAGCCGTGTTTTTAAAACGATGAACTAAAAAGTAAGTAGGCATAGGGCCTATTACATAAAGCCCCTGCGTGTTCTGTAACCTCACCGTGGTGCAGGGGTGTAACATTCTCTTTGAGAATGGCCAATACAGCACAAATTGAAGTTTAGAGTAAAATTCGGTGTCCGTAAAATTCTGTGATATTTGTAATTGTATTTTTGCACAGTTCTTTACACTGTTTTTGTTTAAACCTTGAATTTTTATATTGATGTTGATCATCACTTTATTTATTTGCATTACCATAGTTTGACACCCAATAGCCGATGTATTTTTCGTGCTGGGGTGTCGTTAAACATTCATTCATTCATTCATTCATTTATTACATAAAGTATAATATAATTCATATTAAATTGCATGTGTTAGTGAAGGCGTGTATTCTAAAATATATTCTTGTAAGACAGAAATACGCTGTATTAATGAATTACCAATGAGTGACCAAATTTGAAATTACAAAATGGAGCCTACACCAAGACTGGCAAGGTCGATGACTCGACATTTCCGCACCATAATTTAGTTTTTATACATATTGTGTTTAGGTCCATTTGACGGAGGGTGCAACTTTTTAACATTAATATTTCTAACACTAAACCTAATACCTGTTCACTTCTTTGAAAAATAAAGTAACATTCCGACTTTTTTTCTTTTCTTTTTTTAAATTGTATTATTATTAGGTTCCCAAGCCTTTTTCGACTATTGTTTTTGCTGGAATTATTATTATTATTATTATTATTTAATTTTTTAGTTTAGTTTATTGTTTGGTCGCCTCTGTTATGTCATCTTGTAAGAACGGTTCTTGGCCGATTTAGCTGAAATTTGGTAGGTAGTTGGGTACTTCGGGTAGATTGATTGTCTTAAAACATTATAGCTATAGGCTTTTTTAATTTTTTGTATTAAAAGTATTTTTTGTGCCGTCTATGTTGTCAATGTGTAAGAAACGTTCTGAGCCCATATAACTGAACTGTGCTAGGTAGTCAGGCCCACCAGGGGGATTGATTGTGTTAAAAATGACTAACTACGCTGTATAAATACGTGTGTGTGTGTGTGTGTGTGTGTGTGTGTGTATGTTTGTGTTTGTGTGGCTATACAGGCCCGTAGCCAGAGAGATCGGCGGACCCCCCCCCCCCCCCCCCCCCGCAGGATTGAGAGTTCCGCTCAAATGATAAAAATAATAAATAAATTGGATTTTACATATAAAAGTGCTTGTCTCCAAATGACCGGAATAACGTAGCCGGGTTTGTTATATCGGTAAATATTGTTAAACATAAAGAAGGAAGGAACCAAAGGAAATGTTTCATTTAACGACGCACTCAACACATTTTATTTACGGTTATATCACGTCATACATATGGTTAAGGACCACAGATATATAGAGAGGAACAAATGGGGCGTAGGCTGGGGGGGTTCGGACGACCCCCCCCCCTCCCTCCGCTGAAACAAATGGTCCGCTTTCAGAACTATAACATACAGGTTTATACATAATGGAGTTTCTGGTGGTGCAAAAAACAAAATATTCGACCCCTCCAGGTCCAGCTCACGCTACGCCCCTGAGGAAACATTATGGACTTCTCTTTTTCGATTAGCAGCAAGAGATGTTTTATATGCACCATCCCACAGACAGAATAGTACATGCCACGGCCTCTGCTACACCAGTTGTGGAGCATTGGATAGAACAAGAAATAGCGTTTGCGTTGAGTGTTGGGAAAATGCCACCGTCACCGACGTCTGCAAGACGCTAACAATATAGGCTACGTCTCGGTGGTTGGAACGTTCGAACCCCCCCACCCCCAGCCTACGCCCCTGAAATTAATACTACTTTTATTATTATTATTATCTTCTGCTTTTCTCGTTGACCATAACAATACCTTTAAGGGTTTGTATGTAGTTCGTGCTTTCGAGGGGTTCTTTTGGGGGTGTATTGAGAACAATCAAATTATCCTGTCATATCGAGTGTCTATGGTTTATAAGGAGATGCAAAGTGACGTCATTGAAATATGTGTCATGTGTTGTCGCAAATGTGATTCGTGCTTGTGACGTCATTGACGGAAATAAATGGAGATGTAGCCTACATTTTGTTGTTCATATTAACGCTGGCCATTCTAATGGAATTAGAAGACATAGGACATAACTATACTGACGTCATTAAAAAATGATGAATTTCCTTCATTTCAATCATGAACAGCTATGAAAAATGCTATTATATTATCATCTGCCCTGCTGTCCATCTTGTAGCAGCACATCTGTGTTGGGACTTGGACGCAGCAAGAACTAGTTTGTTAACTAAAACCCTCATCAAGTCACTGTATTTGTTTAATACAAAGTAAAAAGTAGTTTGTTTTATTTAACGACACCACTAGAGCACATTGATTTGTTTATCTTATCATCGGCTATTGGACGTCAAACATGGTCATCATGACTGGGTTTTTTTTAGAGGAAACCCGCTGTCGCCACATAGGCTACTCTTTTACGATTAGGCAGCAAGGGATATTTTATTTGCGCTTCCCACAGGCAAGATAGCACAAAGCATGGCCTTTGTTGAACCAGTTATGGATCACTGATCGGTGCAAGTGGTGGCATCGTGGCAGGTCATCGGTCTACAGGCTAGTAGGTACTGGGTTCGGCTCCCAGTCGAGGCATGGGATTTTTAATCCAGATACCGACTCCAAACCCTGAGTGAGTGCTCCGCAAGGCTCATTGGGTAGGTGTAAACCACTTGCACCGACCAGTGATCCATAACTGGTTCAACATAGGCCATGGTTTGTCCTATCCTGCCTGTGGGAAGCGGAAATAAAAGATCCCTTGCTGCTAATCGGAAGAGTAGCCCATGTAGTGGCGACAGCGGGTTTCCTTGCAAAATCTGTGTGGTCCTTAACCATATGTCTGACGCCATATAACCGTAAATAAAATGTGTTGAGTGTGTCGTTAAATAAAACACTTCTTTCTTTCTATACGATACATGGTAAATTATATTCCGTGAAGTGTTATGTGCTGTGGCTCAGATAGTTAACATGCGTTGATCAAGAAAAAGCCCAGGTTGAACGCTCATGTCAAACAATATGAGACAGATTTCTCAATCTAATTAAAATTAGCTCCACAATTACATGTGGATCTAACACCAGCCAGTTGGAGCTCATGTCCACCAATCAAAACCTTACTTGCAGAATCCTGCCAGTGATTTAAAAATAATTTGAAAACATTCCGAATTATCCTGAGGGTATACGACATGTTTCGCGTGAATTACGAATGCCTTAAAACATGTTTTATTTTATAAAATAAATAATTTGTAATGTAAAACTGAAGACTGATTTAATTGGGGGGTTTTATAAATAAATAAATATTTTTTAATGTAAAATTGAAGACTGATAACCCACCCCGTACGTATTGGTATGGTTCGCTGTACTGCGGCCACTAAAATAGACTCGCCCGATATTTTTAGAATTTGTATGCTCCCAAATAACGTTATAAAAGGCGAAGTGTGATTGGTCAATATTTAAATTATTATTTACAGACGAAATGTTACCTGGACATTGGGGACTACGCAATGTTGTTCGTTTTAAATCACTGGCAGGATTCTGCAAGTAAGGTTTTGATTCGTGGACATGAGCTCCAACTGGCTGGTGTTAGATCCACATGTAATTGTGGAGCTAATTTTAATTAGATTGCAGATCTCTCCAATTAAAATTGCTGCCAGGGTGCTAAACATAAAGTATAAATGCATGTATTGCAACATCGGAATTATTGTATTCTCGAAGATTTTTCAGACATTAACTTTTTTCTCGTACAATTAGTGAATAAGGACAGGGCTGTAGCTAGGATGTTTTGTTGGTGGGGGAGGGGGCGGGGAGATGAACAATTAACAAATTACAGCAAATTGGCTACTCTTAAACAAAGTAGGGGCATGTAGTCTAAAATAACAACCAATCTTTGTCTTTTCATTCATTAGTCACTTTACAATCCGATAGTACGTGATAACATTGTTTATTTCCCAGTGCTGTTGTTTTTAGGTTGTTGTCTTTTGATATAGGATACAAGGAAATGTTTTCTGGTCGGCTGATTGTGACCATGCCAACAACTAATTATAATAATAAAATGTATTGTGCTTGTCTGTCTGTCTGTCTGTCTTGCTGACTGTGTGTCTGTCTGCCTGTCTGGCTGACTGTGTGTCTGTCTGTCCATCCGTCTGTCTCACATATAGTTTTCTAGATGCGTGTTTCACAATACGTTGAGATATTGATAATGGAGTAGCAGATACCACCAATTTGTTTTAGATATTTCAACTCGGATTCAACATATGTTGAGATATATCAAAATGTTCGTCTCAGGGTCAGGATTCAGGAAGCCGGTGTTGATATTGTGGCAAATTAGTGCAGGCTGAGAAATTAGGGGTCGAAAACAGATATTATAGGGTCCAAAATACGAAAAAGTAAAAATGCAAAATTCCAAAGTATACTGTAGATCGCTGTGTATTAGACGATTTGTCAAGCCTCTAAATACCATCATAAAAAAACCTCCAATTAAGAAAATTACTACGGCAAAAACATTACCCCGGAAGTATAGTATCCATGGCATTTTCCACGGCAATTTTACCGTTAATGTGTTTGCAAATCTGGATTCTAAGAATATTTGAATGTTGAGTTTATTTGTGTTGTTTTCCAATATGCTGTAAGATTCATTTATACCAGTGACAGTATTCGTTGAATAAAAGTGGTGTAACAGTTAACACGCGAATGATACGTGCGCGATCAAGAACAATGGGGTTGTAAGGGGATAACAATTTATCATATACAGCGGAGTCAGTCCGCACTGAGATGCCAGTTCAATCTTTATCTTTTAATTATATTACATCAATGTGTCAGGCTTTATTTAATGCGACGTAGAATTTAAGTAATTTTCTTCAATAAGGGCAAACTTTCTGTTCGGAAATCAGTCCAAAAAATTCCCCCCCCCCCCCCCCCCCCCCCCTTTCAAACCAAGTGAATCGGTAACGTTCGTTTTGTTTTGTTTTGTTATGTCAGATTAGGCTACTCGTCACCAGATACGGGTAGCATATTTTGTTAATATAAATGTCAGAGAACATTTTATTAAACTATTGGAACGATCTCTCTCTATATATACTCTTCAAAAGAAGAAACGCAAAACCACATTGTCGTAACATTTGGAGAATTGATTTAATCATTGAATGGTGAGTCCGATAATTACCAAATGTTGCAGGATTGTTCACAATTCACTCTAGTCCATTGTGAGTAAGTGATAGGACACACCACCAAGGTCAAGGTCATCTGGAGTCAATACCGGGTGTGGCCTCCGCGTGTGTTGACAACTGCCTGGCACCGCCTGCCCATTGAAGCAACCAGAGTACGGATGACGTCCCGGGGGATGGTGGCACACTCGGCCTGCAAGGCTGCTGCCAGCTCGGGCAGGGTCTGGGGCTGTGGTTGTCGCTGTCTGAGGCGTCGGTCCAACTCGTCCCATAGATTCTCAATTGGGTTCAAATCCGGTGATATCGATGGCCAAGGAAGGACATTAATGTTGTTGTTCTGTAGGAAAGCCTTTGTGAGACGTGCTGTGTGAGGCCTGGCGTTGTCATGTTGGAATACTGCGTTGGCGTTGGCCATAACTGGAACGATGTGTGGCCGGAGGATCTGGTCAATGTAGCCCTGTGCATTCAGGTTGCCCTGCACGTGGACCAGGTCAGTTCTGCCAGTGTGTGAGATGGCTGCCCACACCATGACACTACCCCCGCCGAATCTGTCCACTTCCTGCACGCAGTTTGCCGCATAACGTTCACCACGACGCCTATACACGCGACATCTTCCATCATGACGTCGAAGCAGAAATCGGGACTCGTCACTGAACCACACCTGTCTCCATCGCAGTTGAGGCCATTGTCGATGAATCTGGCACCACTGCAGTCGGAGTCGACGGTGTTGTGGTATTAAGATGACACCTCGAACTGGACGTCTGGCACGAATTCCTACCTCACGTAGGCGGTTCCGTACGGTCTGGTCGGATATCCTGCGCAAACCTGGTATTGCTGCGGCTGTGGAGGTGGCAGTAGTCAATCGTTCCCGAAGGTGGCGTACCCGGATGTAGCGGTCCTGCCCGGGGGTAGTGACCCGTGGTCGACCGGATCTAGGGAGGTCACGTGTTGATCCATGTTGCTGGTAACGGTCCCACAGTCTGGAGATGGTGCTTGGGGACACATGGAATGCCCTGGCAACGGCCGTTCTGGATTCGCCTGCGTCTAGTCGGCCGATGGCATTGTTTCTCTGCGGGTCACTGAGACGTGGCATGTCCTGGATTGTCAACTGTCGGCCAGATACAGAGGCCAGGCAAGCGAACACCCTGCACTTTTATACTGTCGGTGTTCATGTTGCACGTGCAGACAACGCACGTGCAGTGGTGACATGGTTTGCACGTGGCTGCGTTTTTGCGAATATTCACATTTTGGAACTTTATTGTACAGTAGCTGCGTTTTATCGAATGTAACCGTGGGAATGTGTTTGGGACATGCAATGACATTATATTCACAAAGCATGAACCGGTAGGAAACATAAAATCGGAGTTATAACCCATTTGTACCCTTTTGCGTTTCTTTTTTTGAAGAGTATATGTATATCTACAAATGTCTCATCATCTGGCTGACCATAACACTTCAGGGAACTTGTAGGAGTGTATGATAAACATTTTACTAAAAATAAAATACCCGTAACGCACCATAGCCATGGGTTCAACAATGTATAACTTGTCACCCTCTTGCAATCCAGTGGTCCCTGCAATGCACGTACTATGAACAGTCAACAGGGTGCCATGACCTAGTTGGAACTCGTTTTAATGCTGGATCGAGTTCAGCCAGACTGGACAGAGAAACGTCCGTTAGACTGGTTTAAGCGATTCGCGATAACCCAAATGACCATGTCGGGAACCAATGAAATAGTTCGTGATCGTTAGCAAAACGTTTCAACTTTGCTTGTTGAACTTTTGAATTTACATATATATCTGATAATGCCTGATGGAGCTCAGATTCAGATAATTTAGTAATAACGGTGTAGTTACTGTTTTAATAGTCACAGAGGATGAATACATCAGCGGCAATCTCCATGGCATTGCTGATTGCCACGGGTAATTGCTGGGGTTGTTACTAGACTCCTAACACCCATATTAGTTTGTGTTTTATGCACATAGACTGTATTTGAACCAATATACTATCGTGTAGCATATCTCTACAGTCCTTCAAAGTGACTAGGTATTCTGTTTTGAAAAAAAAAAAAAAATCGGAATCGGCACTATCATCAAGTATTTCCAACTGAAAGGGCTATCTCCAACAGTCACCCATGCGGCACTGGTGTCAGCTTTGTGTGATGATCCTCTTCCCTTTGTCACTGAGGAGTGCAACGGAGTTCAAGAAGAGATGAGAGCATCTAAACTGAACCAAGACCAGGAAAATCTTCACCTGCCACTACCAAGGTAAAATAAAACGATGATCAACGATTCACCACACGTCACATAGCCAATACAGTAGGCATTTCTCATGGGGGGAAAAACGGGGTATTACTGGGTTTCAGCACGCTTGGTTTCAAGACACCTATGCTCAAATATGTTATTGCCATGGCTGCTATGTATGACTGTGACTTGAACATATTAAACATCATTCGTATTCACCTGAAATGGCACCATACGATTCCTACCACTTTCCAAAATTGAAGAAAAAACTGTCTGGTAAGCATCATTTCTGCTGTGGATGACATTTTAATCCACCGGGAGGAAGACTTCAACACTAGTGGCATCCAGGCACTCGAGCATCGTTGGCAGCAGTGGGTAGACCTCTAGCAATAGGCAATGGTGAAATAGCAAAGAAAAAACAAAGAAAAAAGTTTGTTTGTCATTGCATAACCCATGCTCTTCCAGGCAGCAATACTGCGGCCATAATATAAATGGTTGCAAAAGTTATAAAAATTCTACCTAAAGCACTTAAACGTTAAACCTGGGGACAAATTGTCATGGCCAATCAAATGCACGGGTGTTGGTCTGCAGTTATAATAAGTGCATGATTAGTACCAGTCAGTGGAACACCGATGCGCCCAACGCAATATAGCTGTTGTTCATATACATAGAGATAGTGTCGGAAAAGAAGATCAATCCAGACACAGCCCCACTCGCTAAAAACGAAAAACATAAATATATATATGTGTGTGTATGTATGTGTGTGTGTATGTTTATATGTATGTATGTATGTATATATATATATATATATATATATATATATATATATATATATATAATACAACTCTTTCATATCTTGTTTTACCACCTTGGTGTATTACACCACCTAACATTGTGCTTCAGAAGAAAGATCATGCAGATGCTGTGTACAAAAAAAAAAAAAAATATTCATGGTAATTCAAAACAATTACCTGATTGCATTCCTGTTTATACAAACGGATCACGGGATGGGAATTCTGTGGCTTGTGCTACTGGTTTTTTCTGCACACACAATTCGATGAAACTGCCTGACTCGTCATCAATCTTTTGAGTAATCATTAAAGCCTTAGAAGAAAGCAATGATTCGATTGCATCCAAATGTATTATTTTTACTGACTCACTTTCGTGTTTCCAAGCGTTACACAATGTGATGCTGGACCATCCCTTAATTAGGATGGTGATACAAAAGTGCGTCTTTTTATCAATAAATACCTTGTATTCTGTTGGGTGCCCAGCCATGTTGGCATCAAGGGTAATGAAAAGGCAGATCCAATGGCGAAGTCTGCATTGGTTTTGCGTCATGCCAGGGATGGAGTAACATATACTGATTTTAAACATAGTATTAATCAATTTATCTTTTCGATTTGGCAAATGATTGGGACGGTGCGATTGCGAACAAGCTTCATTCTGTCAAGGCAGTCTTGGGAGTGGCAGTCCTCCTATTTGCAGTGCAGGAAGGACATATGGTGTTAACTTTTCTATCAAAAGTTGCAGTTCGAATTTTGATTTAGCAGAAAGTTATTTGCTTTAGTAGTACCTGAAATGTGATAATAAAATTTGATATATTATGTTCTGGGTAGAAACAAATGCTTGCAGAAGCACTTCAGTTTATGTTTTTTAAAAACCTGTTCTATATACATTATATTAATAAGTGCGCTAGATAAGAAATAACCGAGGTTTCCTTTCCGTCTACAATGGGTATACAAACATTGTGTGGTTGACCCTATTTATTTATTTATTTATTATTATTATTATTATTATTATTATTATTTTATTATTGTTTTTTTTTTATCCATAATTTGTGTCTGTTTATTTAATGACATCATTAGAGCACGCAGAATTCTTAATCGTCAGTTATTGGATGGTAAACACTAGGTAATTTTGACATAGTCTTGAAGAGGAAACCCACAATTGTTTATTTCCATTAGAAGCAGGGATCTTTTATATGTACCATCCCACAAACAAGGTAATACATACCATGATCTTTGATAAACCTGTTTTTGTGCCCAGGCTGGAACGAAACAGCCGAGTTGGTTTACATGTCTTTGTGTCCTCCCAATTTAACCTTTGTCCTTCTGTTAGATAATTAATAATACGCTGAGCTCCAGTAGAAACACACTACCTAGTGCATGCATTTTAAACCTTATAATTGTTCGTATGGATATGAATTTAAGCTTAAAATAAACAATGCGCTCAAACAGAACATTGGGACTTTGCGTCAACTCAAGTAAGTGCACATGCAACTCATGATTTTTGCCTGCTGTACTCAAGGAGATGTTTTTAATGCAATATGCCATGAAAGACTCTAAACACTCGGCATATAAATAGATCCATTCAAAGTAAATTGTTCAGTATAAATCCTTACATGAACAGTATGATATCAAAGTAAAACGATGGAAAGATTCACAATTAACGTTGCACTTTTTTTCGCAGAGTAATTCGACTATATTTCATATATATTTATATGAAAACAATCAAAATCCATCTAGTGATATTTCGATTGATATAACTGATTAATTACCTCAAAGCTAAAAGTTAGACCCCATAAATGCGACTATAGGTGACAAGGATTCTGAGATATTGGTACTAATAGCTATTTTATAGCGGGCATCTTGATTGCCACAATAATGTAACTTGGACAAGTGGCCCCTATTACAAGTTGAAAACTAAGGCAATGGACAAACACTTCCCACTTTTGAATGAGAACAGCATGATACAAAAGCTAAAAAAGTTGATAAGACTCACAATAGCCATTGGAGCATTGTTCCTCAGTCAATAAGTTGTCTATATATTTCTTCTTTTTTTTAAATCCATCTAGTAATATTGTAAATTATATAACTACATTCGTTACCCTCAACACTCTAAGTTAGATTAAAAGAAAAGCTACGAGCGTAGGTGGTATGGGTTCTGAGGTATTAGTATCAAAAGGTTTTTGCATGGTGGCCATCTTGGAAACCCATGATGGTAACCATAACGTATCTTGGACAAGTGGTCCCTTTTAAAAGTTTAAATCTAAGCCATTGGTAAAATATTTTCAAATTGTTACTGGTAGTAAGGATATGTTGACTGCCTGCTAATAGTCCAGTAGAAATACGCAAGACCCAACACAAATTAGAACAGAGATGGTTTCAGTTGTTTTGCATTTGGATAAGCATGCCAAATAACATATCCAAAATCCTCCCTCCAACTATGATGCTAACTATGAAATATTTGGTCATAAAGTTTAAAAATGTAAAAACAATCGTTATTTCTGGAATAATTTTTTGAAAATGTACCTATTAGATATAATAATGCAATTTGTGGCTGTTTTGGCTTAGAACATACTAGTTAGCATTATAAAAAAACCCACTATTTAAGTTATTGACTTCAGTAGTATCTCGATTTTTGAAGGCTAAAAAGAGAGAGAGAAAAACCGGCAAACGCCAAATGGAGATTTTTTAAAATTATTTTTAAAAAATTACCTATTTGATATACGGAAGCAAATTTTGTCTGCCTTGGTCAGAATATAAAGGTGTGTTGTTGTTGTTGTTGTTGTTGTTTGTTTGTTTTTGGGTTTTTTGTTGTTGTTTTGGGGTTGTTGTTTTCTTTTTGTTTTCTTTTTTTTTGGTGGGGGGGGGGGGGATATAAGACAATACATAAATCAAGGTAAGCATATCTTAAAACTTTGTATTGAAGTCAAAGTGTTTTAAAAAATTTACAATTAATTTATGTATGGAATTTAAACATTTCTGTTGCCAAATATATCATTTCTCGTCGGCTTAAGATAATCACACTCCACCAAAATGTAGTGCAAAGTCAGTGTACACTGACAATGTTCACACTGAGGAGGAGGGTCCTACTTTTAAATAAATGAATCTGGACACGTCACAAGACGACTTCATCCTTCCTGCACCATCTGTAGAATGTCTGCCACTCTCCCAGGACTGACTTGACAGACTGAAACTTGTTCATACCCACACTGTCCCAATGATCTTGCTAAGTCAAAAAGAAATTTAAAATCATTGTAGGGGACACCAACACTGACATGGGGTAAGATCAAAGCAAACATGGCAGCAACATCTGTCCTTTCCTTACGCCTAATGCCACAATGGCTGGGTACCCAACACAATATAACATCTTTATTGTACATTGATAAAAGACACCCTTTCGTATCGCCATCCCAACTAAGGGATTCTCCAACGTCATGTACTGTAAAGCTTGGAGACATGAAAGTGAGTCTGTACAAATAATGTATTTGGATGCATATTAATCCTTAATCTGTTCCAGGGCTTTAATGATTGTCCGGTTTTCAGCAGTAAAGATTGGCGCTAAATCGGGCAATCTCGTGGAAATTATTGCGTCTGAAGGAAAAACTGCTGCAGAAGCCACATACTTCCCATCCTGTGATCCGTCTGTGTAAACAGGAATGCAATCAAAGTACTTTCCATGAAATGTTGTTTATTAATAACTGCATCTGTGCGATCTTTCTTTAGATGCATAAGATGGAATACAGTTTTTGGTCTTTTGATACACCAAGGTGGCAAAATAAAACATGAAGGCTTTCCTAAATGTCTGTTAAATCAATGTTGAAAACATAAAATCTGTTTAATGTGAAGACCAAATGTTCGAATCGCGTGTTTTCAAAACAATTTAACAATGACCCCATTAATTACTCAGAAGGTGTTTAGCATTCACATTCTAGGCAGTTGAGTTGAAATATGTCCCCCATACATGAAGCAGTAGTACTATGAATGCCAAGGTTTCGGGATTTTTAAAATCAACAAAATGGCATGACCTTTTGACCTAATTTTTACGCCAATTGTTTTAGGTTATATACCAGAGGGTTTTAATATAAACATTTTGAGTGCTAATTTGTGTGGCTATGTTAACTGGTTGCTTAGGTATAATACGTTTTATTATCTCTACCCCAAAATATTGTACAAGAATTTGTACTCACCTCATTATGTTTATGGGATGATATCCACCAAAAAGCAACTAACTACAAACGTCTATCATACTAATTAACTACAGACACATGGCTATTAAAAAACCCACATTAAACCATGATGATTTGCATGCCCACGAAATACCAATTTGTTAAATTTCAGGGTCTTGCCCATGGACTAAAACAGACACAGAAACACACAGATAGAAACAAACTTTGCTAGATATCGACAACAACCAGTGAAGGTCCTTATAATGTCAGTTGGCCCATTCCGCTTTTGCATTGTGTGTCCATAGCTGGTATATGAAACGTTGGGGGGGGGGGGGGTATTTGAGAGCACGTAGGTTAGATGTCTTTGCTGATAATAGGAGTAGCCTATGTTGCGGCAGTGGGTGTCTTACATACCATATACTCTACAACTTTAAATGAAATAAATGTGATGTGTGTATAAAATGTTTAGTTTATTTTTCAATTTCGTATATATTAAAATACAATTTGATTAAATATCTCATTATAATTCGAGGCAGCTGTGTTTATTAGTAATATACTCTGTCAAAAAAGAAACGCATAGGTGATAGGAAAAGAAGAAAAGTGTTTGATTTTCAAAATATTGTCTTTTTGTACAATGCTGATGAATGACCATGTCTCTTAATGTTCCTGGAATGGAACAGCGTACCCAAATGCACCCTAAAACAAATTTAACGCAAATTGTGGCACGTTTTGCCACAATTGAAGGAAATCGGTGTGAAATGGTCAGATTTTGGCGAATGCACGTGAAATTTGTGGGAAAGATTGGGGTAGTGATGGGTATTTAAAGCTGCAATGATCCCTCATTTCCATTTCGACGTAGACGAGTTACAAGATGCCAAGACTAAGCCTTACGAATCGAAACATTGCCATAGGCCACCCCCAGTTAGGTAAATCGCATTCAGCAATCACACGCCATATGAACGTCTACCAGCACACCATTTCACGTCTCTGGGATGGGTACCAACAGTTTCAATCAGCTGAAGACCGGCCCCAAAGTGGAAGACCTTGCATAACAACTGCAGCACAAGATCGCTACATCCGGGTTCTTCACTTGCGTCACCGAACTGCCACAGCAACGAACACTGCTGGACGCATACCTGGTTTGAGAAGTGTGTCTGCACAAACTTTTCGGAACCGACTTCGAGAAGCTGCTTTACGGGCTAGGAGACCGTATGTTGGCCATGTCCTGCGACGTAAACATCGACATTTACGTGTTCGCTGGTGCACGAATGTACAGAGGTGGAACTTGGGAAACTGGCGGCGATTATGGTTCAGCGACGAGTTATGTTTCCTTCTACAGCGACGTGATGGATGACAACGTGTGTACAGACGCCACAACGAACGTTTTCCAAACAACTGCGTAGCCCAAGTTGACAGATTCGGTGGGAGGAGTGTCATGATGTGGGGAGCCATCTCCTGCACCAACGGAAGTGAACTTGTGTTCATACAAGGCAACCTGACAGCTGTATGCTACCGGGATGAACTTCTTCGCCATCACATACTTTCCATTTTGAATTGACGAAGAGACCAATTTCAGCAGGACAATGTCAGGCCGCATACGGCACGTATAACAATTGATTTCCAACATAATGAGAAAATGAATGTGCTGCTATTGCCATCAATATCGCCAGATCTCAACCCCATTGAACATCTATGAGACGAACTGGACAGACGTGTACGCCAGCGTGACACAGAGCTTCAGATGCTTCCGTAACTGTCACATGCATTGGGCTAGGATTCAGGTAATTTATCACAATTCATGCCTATGCAAGCCTCAATTACTGGAAACATCTTAATATCTGAATCATTTTTTTATATCAATATTTACTTTCTGTACTTGTAGGTGTAGCAGCTACTTCCACTGATTGCATGAATGGTGGATACCCTGGACAGCCTACACATTTAACCTGTACAATAACTGGAACTGTATATTCTGGTATCAATTGGCTACGACCTAATGGTGGTTCAAGAACACAAGTTGCACATTGTAACGCAGTTAACACTATGTGTCGTTCAGATGCGTCTGGATACAGTGCTGTTATCAACTCACCTACACAGATTACTCTCACCATTCAGTCTTTCAACACTGCAGTAGATGCTGGAGAGTGGGTATGTCGTGATGGACCAACAGGAGACCAAACTACTTGTATTATGACTGTACAACGTAAGAGCGTAATTCATGTTAACTATTCTCATTTTTTATAACTTTTAGGTCTGTTATGGGGTGTGGATGGGAGTTGAGGGATCAACAAAATGCCCCTATTCAGCATAACTTAATTGTCGGACAGCTTCAAATCATGTTAAAAGAATTGTTATGTTTAATGATACATAATGTATATAGTACTCAGACATATTTATACGTTATTTAATTATTGCAATAATTACCACTTTACACACACAAAAGTATCAAGAGGTATCACTGTCTAGGAATAGAATGAATGAATGAATGTTTAACGACACCCCAGCACGAAAACATACATCGGCTATTGGGTGTCAAACTATGGTAATGCAATGTCTAGGAATTGATGCATGCTAATAATGGAGGAATTGGGAATAAATGACCACTAACAGTTCATGTTGGCAGCAGATTGTATGGCTACAAACAACCTAGAAACACGATGGGGATGAAATGTGAACATTGAACGTTCGTGAACGTCTTTCGATCAATAATGGGTAATACCCCCATGATTTGTCAAACATTGTTTTATTCTTCGGCGTGGCAGGCTACGTGTCAATATCTCAACGACGATTTGAGGAAGTCTGCCCCACTCCTCTTGCAGCACCTGACCAAGTTCATCTAATGTGGCCGGTGGCTGTCGCCGTACATCTCCCAATCATATCCCAGACGTGTGCTATGAGGGAAAGATCAGGGCTCATTGATGGCCATGACATTATGGCAACGTTTTGCTGCTAAAGGTAGTAATTTACATGTGCACGGCGGGTCAGAGCTTTGTCATCTTGAAACACAAATCGTCGACCAGTACGGCGAGCACACAGGACAACAATGGGTGCCAGTATGGTATCCAGGTAGTACTGACCAGTGACCCTCCATTGAACACTATGAAGTGGTATTCTGCCAGTCATAGTGATGCCACCCTACATCATAACTGAACCACCACTTGCAAAGCCATGAAATTTGAAATTAAAAATACAGGTCTGGGAAACCTGGAAAACTATGATTTTCAATAAAAAGTCATGGAAAGTCTTGGGAAATCCTAGGCCGACCGCGCATCAAGCGAGCGCTTTACCACTAGGCTACGTTCCATCCCACATACGATATAGAATATGCTCTATATTTTCTCATTGCCAGACTGGCAGCCGCAGCCCGTGCTAGCCGTATTTTAATTTGTGTTTCCAAAAGGGACTGTCCTGAGTTTACAGCCAGTGTAAGATGTGTACGACAACAGAGCCTTGCTGGCGACTACTATTTCATACCAAATACATTCTCTTGTTTAGTATACCAGTGTCTGTATATCGAATGTGTTTGCGGTTGTATGCTAATGTTTGTAGCACTCAGTTCTTCTTTAATTTGTGATACTTTTTTTTTCATACGTATACAATTATTGGGAGGTAAAATCCAGTTTTGGCTTCTATAAACATTAGGACAACAAACACCTTGTAAATACAGATACTGATATTTTAAATAAGAAAATGTATTTAATGTGTATGCTAAGTCATCAAAAAGGCTCTATTGGTCGGAAATAGTTTACAGTGGTGGTAAACTCAGGACAGTCCCTAAACAACAGGAAAGATGTATATCAATCAAAGTAGGATGCTAAAATTATTGTTGGTGCTTACAGAAGAAACTATATCTAAATATATGAGCACAGTTATTATATATTAAAAACACATAAGAGTTATAGTCTAGACATCGGGCCAGGGTTGGTGGGGTTTTGGCCTAAACTGATTATAGCAGTCATATTACTGTTTTAATACAAATATCTTCATGTACACAATGTACAAGTTCATCACTCAATTTAAACCATAATCATATGGTCATGGATAGGGTCTCCACGAGTACTCGAGCACGGGTCGTGTCTAGCAAGACTCGAGTCCATACAGAGGACTCGAGTACCCCTACAAGTGGAATACAATGATCAACTATAATACAATGTACAATGTAGGACAATAATGTCAGCAGTAGATAATCAACGATATAAGTTACACAATAATTATAAGATCATGCGCTAGTTTCTCTTTTTAAACTGGCCGTCCATCCATCAGAACACTGAACATATCAACCGGTTTCTAAATGCAATACAATGACATTTGGCATCCATGTTCAGCTCTGGAATTAAGATGCATACTGCTATTTAACTTTTTTCCTTAATCTCATCATCATCTAGTGTAAGTGTCGGGTACTCGAGTTTGACCCCCAGTACTCGAGTCTAATATTTTGGACCCATGGAAGGTTATGGGAAATGAACTTGAAAAAAGGTGTACAAACCCTGCATGCCTATTCAAGAAGTCCAAAGTGAATCTGTGACCATCGGCAATTCCCCCAGTTTCGACGCGGTGTACACCATTGTTGCCTGTTTAGCACGTGACGATTCATTCACTCGGACTGGTGTAACTGTGCAATGATTTGAGTAGCTGTTTCAATTCGAGTTCGTAGAACCCGTGTGCTGATGAATCGATCCTGGGCTCATTGGGTTGAATATCAACATTTTGCGTCTGCTGAACATATTGGCTACATTACGTTGAATTATACCAGTTTGAAGCACGCCAGTAGCCCTGTGGCGTTCTTCACGTCATAGACGCTGCACCAATATTTCAAAGACAAACATTGCATAACATAGGTTAATTGATAATGACATTGAGCTAAATTAACGGTAGCAAACAGATTTATTGACGGTTCTGTGAAGTGTTAAAATCACGTTTACGGTGCTACTTTGTTTTGCAAGCGCACATTTTAGGCTGTGTTTGGGTGTTAGGTTGTGTAGCCATGAATTTTGTTTCTTAGGCAGTAGGGTTTCAGTCAGAGGGTAAAACATGTATGGCACCATACCCCTTTTTTAAAGATTTTTTTTTGAAAGTTAAGATTTTCAAAAAATGAATTACTCTTAATATTACTGTATGCTTTTCTTAACACTAACCCCAAACGTAATCCATTTTCCTGCATAATTGGAGATAGTACCATTGGTTAGTGTCCAGGCCATTGTTAGTGAATTAAGCCCGGTAGATGAACCAGTACACGTTCTGTAGGTGGACGACTCTGGGGCTCAAACGATTCCTTGTTTGATGATACTGTCTGCATTAATTTACATTCCCAGTCTGGAGCTCCTCGAGGTAAGACGTGTTTGTTTCACGTGTGCACACTGCATGTGCTTTCGCGGCTCGACTTGGGGATCCTTCACTTTGTTGTTTTTGTCAGCGAAGTGAAGTTTTCTACTGGGATGTATGCCGCCATTGGAACTGATTGAACGCTACAACGCTTCTCGTTTCGACAGTCTGCACCACCAGGTTGGATTCTTTTTCAGCGAGATTCCTCGCCTCCACGTCATTTCTCCGTCTGACTACGTTGACTTGTTTTTTTTTCGTGACTCGTATGACAGCCATTCTGCAGAACGCCACGGTTGTTCGCGTTTAGTCTCTACATGTCCGATCCTGAAGACTGACCGCCCCACTCTAAGAAGAAATAGGAAGCCGGGTCGGCCCCTACTACTCTTTTCTAGACTTTACTTTGATTTATTGTGATACCATCTCGTATCTTCCGGAGTCGGGCCCGTCCGCACCACTATACCAACCCATGACGACTGAACTATACCCTAATCTCTCTCGTTCAGACGGATCCGGCTTCTCGAGATCTGTATTTCAGCATAGCACTACACATCCAACTTCTATTGACTGTCAATCTAGGGGTTCTCTTGACGGGATGCAACCCAGCTCGTCCCAACAAGCTGTGCACCCTAACGACCTTAACGAGGCCACTCACGTGGACATATAGATAGGACTTTAAACTTTTAGACCTTCGTTCAAAAGTTTATTTCGAAATTACTTTCTTTTTTTTGATATTATTAAATAGTCCGATCCTCTCTTCTTTCTCTTATTTATTTTTGGACTGTCCTTCTAAAATGCTCCAAATTATATAAATATTCGACCGAGCAGTCAATTCTTTTTTTTTTTTGGCTTGTAATTTTTCTTTATTTTTTAAATTCTATTAACTTTTTTACTAATTGCTATTTTCAAAATTCTGCCCATTTTCAACAATACCCCTCCCCTCCCTCCATCCCGAGTTAGGCCACCGATCTTATCTAATTTCTTTTTGACCAACCGATCTAATTTAGCAACCAAATTTAATGAGTAGAATTTTCTTTATTAATTATATTAATTAGAGATGACCATCAAAATTTTAAAGGCCCCCTATTTAATTTTTGGATGTAAATTTCAAAATTGTCCGCTTAATTGTTTTCTGTCCCGGGACAAGCCCCTGGCTATCCAGAGACAGGCCCCGGGACGGACATGCTCGAAACTCTAGTGGTATATGAGCATGTAAAAATTATTCGCACTTGCACTCGCATTTTTTAACTCGTCTGTCAGAAGTTTTACTCGCATTCTGCACCCCTGTAAAACCGAGAATTAAATATAACAGGGGGTTACTAGTAAGTAAACAAGTAAATAAGCATAGCAATATCGTTTTATTTTGACGTTGGTTACAATTAATTTGCGAGATTGCTACCCGCACGTTCTGCAAATTCGTGGTAATTCGGAACACCTCGGAGCATGTAAAAATTATTCGAACTCGCACTCGCATTAATTTAGCATATCAGAAACTAATCCAGATATCATCTGTAAAATATAATCGGATACCAGGTTTGCCTTCATACCCCCAATATCTCCACGTTTTCCTAATTCTACAAGGGTGCTCGTAGTCGTTTGTTGACATACCTGCTCATACCTAACATGAATGACGCAACTTTGTCGACTGTATATTTTAATGTTTTCTCGAAAGCCAGTTTCTTAATTTAGGACTATGTTTTATTTAAATAGATGTTAACAGGGTTCAATCTTAACGGTAGTCCGGTAGTCTGAGACTACCTGAAAATTAACAGGACAACCTGAAGCTGCAAACACGTAGTCCGTCGGACCACTTGGAATTTTAAAATCTATTTAGCACAAATGAAACGTTTTGTGGATCTATGCTAACCTATTTCAAACAGCAGAAACAGGCTTGTTCAGAAAACAATTGTATCGTAATTAACGTGACTGGTCCCCCATCATATCACATTCATTTACAGTACACGATGCAGTTTTCGTTTTTACTGTTACCACATTCTGACTAAACTGAGCATGCGCAAGTTACACATTTTGTAGTCGATGCAGTCTTCTGCCAAAATACGATCATCTTGAATTTGGAACATAACGGGATTCCTCGCACATTTTCGTAGAATGGTAGTTTAACTTACCAACGTCACACCGGAATGAAAGAACTGCGAAGTTGACCATTCTCAGCAAAATTATAATTATGCATCGATCGGCCATTGTCGCTCGTTTTCGTAAAACGGAACACGCGTCACTGAAGTTAAATTTAGGCGAGGTGTTCTGATTGAAATGCCGTTGTGGAAACGGCAGATACATGCATATTAATTTTCACGGAGTTACAAAGATGTCATTTTTCCCATTTGAACGCAGAACTGCTTGCATGTTTCAATCAACTTTTCATCTAAGATTACATCATTTAACAATATTTAGTATGTTTGATTTATTATATCAGGGCTGGCCAAAATTTCCAAATACAAAGTGCCTGTTTATCCCTTTTGTACACTTGCAATTTTTGTAATTCCGTAGACTGCAGCAAGCATGCGTGTGAGGCCCCTGATTATTATATCGAGTACCGTATTTGACCGGAAGTAGGCCCACGTCTTTGAATAAGAGCCCAGACATTTAAGAAATTAGGCATTTATTCGTAAATCATGGTATTTTATGTCGGTGTCCGTGAAGTAAATTGCTGAAAACGTTGAAGAATCGAGAAAAAAAGCTGTTTAGAACGTTACGACCCAGCACGTTACTAAAATGGATAAGTAGACTCTTCGTAAAGTTAGTTTTCGCTTTATCTATGTGAGCTCGCGCAACACACGTGTGACGTAAAACGAGGTCAGGGAATTCCCACCGCATGGTCGGTTTTTCACTAATGTAGTAGCGTTTCGTATTACAAAATTAGGTTGTCCATCTGCAAATGTTCGCATTTGTTTCACAATTAAATTGATGTATTAAATATGTTAAAGTTACAGTGTCTGGTTACCATATAATAATATCATGCACAAATATGAAATACAAGTTCAACTGCACTTTTAAAAAATTCGTGTGTGTTCGCTATGAACGGAGAACGTCAAAAGTATACGCTCGATTCGTCGCCTGTGCGGCCATTGCTTGGCAATCCACAAACGACAGCCTATTGTGAATTTCAGTTAACAGGTGCCTTTGCGGACTTGAAATTGTAGGGTTTGTCTCAAAAAATGAAATGAGAATTATTGCGCTGTACAAAGAACGTTCGGTTGAGGATACGTACTATTCTTTCGTTAAAACCGGGTTTGATCTTGACAACGTACTATCGACAATCGTACCTTCCTATTTAAGAATTAATATTTTATAAAGTTTTAGTACAACTTTCAAAGTTTAGTTTGTATAACACATTGATCATGTATATATTTTTAATAAAATATACTAAAGTAGAAAATGACCGTTTTCACTTTTTAATTTTACGTGTGGTAAAATCGACAAATTCAAATAAATATTATTTCGTTTGGAAAGGGTAAAGTTAGTTTGTTTTGTTTAACGACATCAGCGTTAGAGCATATTGATTTAATAGTCAATCGTTTGACCAAGATAAAATATATATATATATATTTTTTTTTTTCTGGGGGAACATGGCCCCATATAAACGTCGCTCAACGCAGTCTATAACCCCCCAACCCCGCTGAAATCCCTGCACACGCGCCTTGGAACCTCGCTACATTTTAAAAATACTTTTCTATATTATTTTTTGTTTTTTAGCAAGGGATCATTTATATGTACCATCCCACAGACAGGACGTCACACACCATGGGATTGATCCTAGATCGACCGCGCATTAAAAAAACACCACATTTTTAGGTCTAAGTAATGAATAGAAATAACATATAGTCTTCATAAATGTTAAGTATATCGAACATACCGTCCTGTTCCTCTACCCCTAGAGCGTTACGTAATTATTAACACCCCCTTACATGTAACGCGTATGCCAACCGCTGGCCACTGTCAACATTTCAAGGCAAATCCCCCACCGACCCCTGGAAAGGTATTGTACCATACCTCTATGGATATAACTATATTTTGGATGTATGAGACGACCCCTCAATCAAGACAGTTAAATTTGTTCAAAATCATGTGAGAAGCTCAGCGCCTCCGCAAATCGCATAAATTCCCAGTTATACTGGCGTCCCGCTAACTGAAGAAAAACAAGCTGGCCATTGGGTTTGCAGTTGACCTAGCTACTGTAGATAAGCGAGCATTGCGAAACTATAGCGATGTGGTGGGCCTTTTATGTACCAAACAGAACTGGAGCATCTATTCTAAATGCTTAAATAATAAAAATATTCCAGACACTGCAGCTTTAAAGAACAGTGAGTAGGCGCGCGTGCAGCAAAATTTGAAAGAGGATCAAAGCAGTCTCCGCCTGAGTGTGTGTCGGACTCGGACTCACGTCGAGAGCGCTAAACGCCGGAATTTCTAATGAAAACCGATGGTATACTCCCGCTGAAAATTGTTAAATTTAAATGTCAAGAAATGCAATGTCTTGTATCTACAAGTAAAATTCATCCTGAAAAATAGAGTGGTATACTTTTTTAATATTTAAATTTGTCCGTTATGAACTCTCCCCTCTCAAAAAACCCACAAAAACAACCCAGATCCTCCCCCCCCCCCCCAAAAAAGAAAAGAAAAAAAGAAAGAAATAAAATAAATAAATAAATCAATCAAATAAATGAAATGAAATGAAATGAAATGAAATGAAATGAAATGAAATAATAATCATAATAATGCTATTCACTGTGAAATCATTAACCCAAAGTAGCATATTTTCGATGATCATTCTTCGATCTGATTAAAATTAGCTCTACTGGTTTACCAGTAGATCTAACAGCATTGTGTGGACTCCCATGTCCAGGTGACATTTTATCTATAAATAACAATTTAAATATCTATCAATTACACTTCGTCTTTTATAGCGTTATTCGGGAGCATACAAATTCTAAAAATATCGGGCAAGACTATTTATGCAATAGACGAACTTGTTGGTCTATTTCAACATTGACAAAACAGGGAGAAAAGTGCAGTAATAAACTGGATTGTATACTAGTATAAACAGATTTTATGGCTATACCATCACGGGTATTTTTTCGTCTTGAAACGAATTTTATATAAAACTTTATATTGAAATTAGTTTCCGGTTTTGATTGGTCGAATGAAAGGTTAACTGGACATGAGCTCCAACAGGCTGCTGTTAGAACCACATGTAATAGTGTAGCTAATTTTAATTAGATTGATCATTCTAAAGTGTTAAAGTTTTAAAAAAATTATAAACTCATTTCCAATTTTGCTTCATGCTGATAGCAATTTTTGTTGGGGTTCTTTTACATTCACAAATTAAAGGAAATAAACATATTTAGTAATACAGGGCTTACAAGTGCTTTGTGTGATGTGGAATTGTTTAAAGCGCACAGTTTAATTTTGATTTAAACTGCTTACGTTTTGGGACTAGGTAATTTTTTTGTGGGCAAGTGAAATTTGAGAGTTACTTGCCCGGGGGGCAGTTAAAAATTTTAGGATATGGCCAGCTCTGAGTTATCCAAAATTAAATGAATGTTTTGATTGAACCAAATATAATAGGTCTACACATAATTACACTATATTTCAGCCATAGTACTGTCAGTGTATCAATAACGGAGCACAATGAATAACGGATCGTTTGAGTTAAAAACAAAAGTTTTCAAATATTTCGTTACAATAATAGGTAACAAATATTTTATTAAAGCAATACAAGCTAAAATATTATTGTAAAGAAATATTTAAAACTATTTTGTCTGTTATCTACTATTCACTGTGTTGCAATGTTCATAACCCAACTGCAGTAGGTAATTGAATGTTTCAGTTTCGCATGACAAAACGGTAAGTAATTTACAGGGCCGGTGGGGGATGGGGGGCTTGTAAAGATTTGATATGAAATATATATACAGGCGCAGATCTAGGTGTCCTGATTGGGGAGAAGACACGCCCCTACTAATAACAAGGCCACTGAGCAATGTAGTAGGCGTACTAATCATTTTAGTTCATATTTAACAGATCATACAATATAATTTGATATAATACCAGTGTCAGTTTCAGCCTGAATATTGATTCGATGTGTTTTAGTATGAACTGATATATTATAATTATTAATAGTATGTACAGAACATGCATGATGATTTACCCAGTACTAAATTATCAAAATAACAAACCATAGTGTTATTTTAACTTCAAATTATTACAAAATATGGACCACCTGAAACTTTTATGTTTTATCCACTTTGTTTTCTTTTTGTTTAAATTGTCTATAAAAGTAAAAGTCATCAATTAATCGAAATATGATGCATTAACTCTTCATTCCTCTGGATTGACACATATACATTGTAGCTCTCATTGTTTATATATGATTGTTTTATAACAAGGACAAGTGAGAATGTTCTGAACTAACTAACTAAATAAATAAATAAATATATATAAATTCATGTAAAATTGGAGTGACTTAATTTTAATGTGCTTCAAAAAAAATGATTTTTGTAATAAGATGGGACGGACCATGATGAGAGTGTATATATATTTGACCATGATGAGAGTGTATATATATTTGATAAACTAGTTCAAAACAATATTATTTTACTGTGAAACCAGCCATTTATGAACAAGTGTTCAATTACTTGATTACATTTAGCGCTAGACTAACACCCTGGTGTGCTCAGGGTTAGGCTTGTATGTATGTGTTTATTGTTTTGAATAGTGTAGTGATAGCCCCCGGAAGTAGAAATCGCACAGAAGAGTTCCATTCAACAAGTGGAGCCAATCTCCTATAGTGGCCCTTCATGTATATAGCTTTTGAGGGATGTTGTTTTTAGAAAGTGTGCCATTTTGCAGCCAGGATAGAATCCTTAGCAACAATAACAATTAGGCAGAAATGTTTATGTACAAGAGTTCTCTATAGCTTCTTCGTTTGCTAAATTCAAAAATTTTCAAAATGTTTTTAGCATGTTAGAGGCTAGCAGATTAATTTTTATTATTATTATTATTATTTCCAGATGGTCCAGGTGGTCCAAATTCTATTAAGTTCGGTCCTGCATCACCTGCAACTGTCAAAGAATTACAAAGTCTGACTGTGATCTGCACTGCAAACTGTACACCATCATGCTCCTTTTCATGGTCGCAAGGACGTCAGAACGTGTCACCAAGTGCTAAATTAGAACTGACAAATATCTCTAAGAGCAATGAAGGGGTGTACACATGTACAGCGAAAAACATCGTTTCATCAAGAGTTAAATCTAGAAACTTCACCTTGGTAGTAATAAAAGGTAAGTAGACTATGTAGACAGAGCTCTTGGTCTTTGTAAGCCATGTGATATTCAATTGTTTTATTCCATGAAGATCGTAATGTTTTGTCCCGCTAAACTAATGTTTTCTTTTAAATAATGTAAAGGAAAATGTATAGCAATTTAGATATATTTCACAATGATAATATTTCTTGAACTTGTTAAATGTTTGTATTGATTTGATATCTTGGTTAACACATCTTTTTTCGCTTTTACATAACAGGTAGCTATATATCTCTTCATGCCACAAAATATAGGCAATAAGGATTATTAAATATCCTGTATCCCTAATATGTAGGTCTAAATAATTGATACGGCAAGGACAATAGTGGATAGAAACTGTAGCGTTTATTAACATTTTATATATAATAAAACGAATCATATGACAGACCCGTGGTGACCAGACACCAACTAATGTGCCTACTCGAACCATACCATGTGAGTGTACCCCAACACACGGTGGTGTGCACCTACTCAAATACCTTCAAGTTACCATTCTCGAACGAGGGTCTTCAAGGTTGAGAATCCATCCAGTCACCACCAGTCTGCAACAACCCATTCTCAACATACTCGTGTATACTGTGGATGCCTTTACGAACGCATAACAGCAAATTGCAGCACATATTTCAAATACCATAAAACACCTTCGTGTTCCCTTTAAAGGATAATGGATGCTTGCAAACCCACTTGGAATGTGTTTAACATGGATGTTATTTTCTACGTCCAGCATAGGCACCCGATCATCCCTAGAGAAGCACCGCCCCAATCATGTTGCCAAGTCGAAAAAATAAATTTGTTAATACTATGTTTAAAATCAGTATACGGTATACCAAACCCTGGCAACAAGCAAATCCAAAGCAGACTTGGCAGCAGAATCTGCCTTATCTTACCCCTTATGCCAACATGGCTGGGCACCCAACAAAGAATAACATCGTTATTGGTAATAGACAAAAAGACACACCACTTTCGTATCACCATCCCAATTAAGGGATGGTCCAGCTTCATGTTTGGCTTGGAGACATGAATGTGAATCTGTAAAGATGATAAATTTGGATGCAACCAAATCTTTGATTTCTTCCAAGGCTCTAATATCTGCCCAAACTTCAGCACTAAAGACTGATGCCGAGTCTCATGGAAAGTATTGTGTCTATGGCACAAGCCACATAATTCCCATCCCGTGACCCGTCTGTATACCCAGGAATATAATCACAGTACCTGTCTTGAATTTCCCTGAAAAACTGTTTGTACACAACAGCATCTGTACGATCTTTCTTCAGATGTGCAAGATTGAACACAATGTGAGGTGGTGTAATACACCAAGGTGGTAAAACAAAGTATGAAGGAGTTTTCAAAGTGTCAGTTAAATCAATGTTGGAAAGTGACAAAAATCGCTTAATGCGAAAACCAAATGTACAAATAGCATTCGGTCTTGCATCAAACAACTTCATATATTTGTTGTCAAACACTGCATCATGTGTAGGATGTTGTGGTAATGATCTAATCTTGGTAACATATTGTAGATAAAGTTTGCACGTCTAGCATCCAAACAAGGTTCGTGTGCATCAATATACAAGTTCTCTACAGGAGATGTTCTAAATGCACCAAGACAAAACCTAAGTCCATGTCACTGACGAAATAAGCGGGGACGGGGGTGCAGGGTTAGGCTTATAAGTATGTGTTTATTGTTTTGAATAGTGTAGTGATAGTTACCGGAAGTAGAAATCGTGGAGAAGAGTTCCATTCAAGAAGGGGAGCCATCCAATCTTCGGTCATCTCCTATAGTGGTCCTTCATGTATATAGGTTTTGGGGGATGTTGTTTTTACAAGGTGTGTCCTTTTGCACCCAATATGTAAACCTTAGCAGCTATGTTTACGTAGAAGAGTTCTCTATATGTTTTTCATTTCCTGAATTTAATTTAATTTTTATTATTATTATTATTATTATTATTATTATTATTATTATTAATATTATTATTATTATTATTCCCAGGTGGTCCAGATGGTCCAAATTATATTAAGTTCGGTCCTGCATCACCTGCAACTGTCACAGAATTACAAAGTCTGACTGTGATCTGCACTGCAAACTGTACACCATCATGCTCCTTTTCGTGGACACGAGGAAGTCAGAACGTGTCATCATGTGCTAAGTTAGAACTGACAAATATCTCTAAGAGCAATGAAGGGGTGTACACATGTACAGCGAAAAACACTGGTTCGTCAGACATTAAATCTAGAAACTTCACCTTGGTAGTAATAAAACGTAAGTAAACTATGTTGACAGAGCTCCTTGTAAGTCATGTGATATTTAATTATTTTATTCCATGAAGATAGTAAAAGAAAATTCCGCTAAATTAATGCTTTCCTTTTAAATACAGGAAAAGGTATGGCAATTTTGATATATTTTACAATGATAATATTCATTGAACTTGTTAAATTTTTACACTGATTTTATCTCTTGGGTAACACATCTGTTTTTCCAATGACTAAATTAGCGATGATGTAATGCTTTTCAATTATGCATGTATTTGCTTTTACATAACATATAGCTATATTTGTCTCTTCATTCCACAAAATACAGACAATATGGATCATTTGATATTCTGTAACCACATGTAGGTCTAAATAATTGATGTGGCAAGGACAATATCAGTGGATAAAAACTGGCTGTAGCATTTATTAACACTTTATATCAAAAACCGAATCATATGACAGACCCGTGGTGACCAGACACCAATTAATGTGCCTACTCCAGCCAGAGTTCGTACTGGCAACACAAGTGTGCCCTTCCCAGGGTATCCAAAGGAAAGGGCCCACCTGGTACACCCCACATGCGTATAAAAAAACCTTGTCCATTCACGAGGGTCTCCAACGTGAACGTATTCATACCCATACCATATGGGTGTACTCCAACACTCGGTGGTGTGCACCTACCCAAATACCTTCAGGTTACCATTTTCGTACGAGGGTCTCCAACGTGAACGTATTCATACCCATACCATATGGGTGTACTCCAACACTCGGTGGTGTGCACCTACACAAATACCTTTAGGTTACCATTTTCGTACGAGGGTCTCCAACGTGAACGTATTCGTGCCCATACCATATGGGTGTACTCCAACACTCGGTTGTGTGCACCTACACAAATACCTTTAGGTTACCATTTTCGTACGAGGGTCTCCAACGTGAACATATTCATGCCAATACCATATGGGTATACTCCAACACTCGGTGGTGTGCACCTACACAAATACCTTTAGGTTACCATTTTCGTACGAGGGTCTCCAATGTGAACGTATTCATGCCCATACCATATGGGTGTACTCCAACACTCGGTTGTGTGCACCTACACAAATACCTTTAGGTTACCATTTTCGTACGAGGGTCTCCAACGTGAACGTATTCATACCCATACCATATTGGTGTACTCCAACACTGTTGTGTGCACCTACATAAATACCTTTAGGTTACCATTTTCGTACGAGGGTCTCCAATGTTGAGAAACTCATTGACAACATGCTCGTGCTTACTGTGGATGCCTTTATGAACGAGTGACAGCAAGTTACAGCACACATTTCATACACCATAAAAGACCTTCATGTTCCCTTTAAAGGATGCTTGCAAACCCTCTTGGTATGTGTTTAAAAGGATGTCATTTCCTACGTGCAACAGGCACCCGATCATCCCTGGATAAGTCTTTATTCATACTAACGATCTCATGTTTAATCCCAAATCCCCCATTTTCACACACCCATTTCAAACCATAATGATTAACCCGCTTTCTATTATGTTTAATCACAGACCATGATTCAGCCCCTCGCCATATGCGCCGTGGAAGAAGGGTTAACCACATTATTTTGGTATTTCGCAAATATTCTTGTACCTCCACTAAATCACGAAAAATCATTTCTTTTATATCTATGCTTGAGTTATTAACAATATCATTTGAACCCAGATGTACTATAATAATGTCCGGTACCGAGTATCGTTTAAGCGTCTGATCACCGTTGGTACTAGTGGTCTCCACTTCAGACCCTGTTGAGCAAACTAGAAAATCGTACAGCTCTGTAAGCTAAGGTTGCTATCCAATGTATGGATGACTGCTGTCCCGTGAGCCCAGTAGATGATTGACGAACCAATTATCCAGATATCTGAAAAGAATCAGTGTATATGAATATGAATACAACCTCAAAACAGCCACGGAATTCTAATGTACTTTACATATGCACTAGGTGTCCACCGCCTTCAGCGTTGAATATCCTGCAGTTGCAGCGCAAATCCGGAGAGAGTGGGCCCGAAAATGTTTTCCATCTATATGTACGAAAACCAATGCCTTATTTAAAACCTTTGCAAACTGAGAGTGTATTACTGCATGACCATTGAAATGGACGAATAAAATTTTGGCTTACAGGAGTTGGCCAGTCGTTTTGCATGTTTCCTTCAATTTAAAACTTGGCGAACTCATTTAAAGCGAGGCTGTATGCCTTCCTAGTATTATCTGATATAACACAATCTAATAAACGGGATGCTTCGGCCCATAAATGTCCCATACATCTTGGGTACTAGAGTCAGTAGATTCTTTGTCTCTGGCACCAGCAGTTTGAATTTCTTGAACTGAAATTGAGATAAAACGATTGTACTCCGACATCACCTAATATATTGTCACTTGATAAACATTCTAAAACCCACCTGCAAACAAGTGTCATGACATCAGGTTACTGCGTTGTATTTCTATTCAAAATATTGACCACTGCTTGATTATCAGAATTAAACAATAGTCTCTTGTTTGCCAAGGTACTTCTTCACAACTTAATTGTTACTAAAATGAGAAATAACTCTAACAGAGTGACGTTCTTTGTTAGACCATTCGTCCTCCATGAAGTAGGTCACCAGCCATAAGCCCAGTTTATATCAAATTATATGTGAAATACATGCACCCCTGAACAAGCCGTAAATGGTTGTAGATTTTCATTATCTACCCACCATTGGTCAACAAAAAGGGAAATACTGTTTGACAAAACATGTAAGTCACCCTTTATGTATCCATTTAACCTTTTTTTATGACTGGGTTTACGAACCTTGCACATTGTGTCTATAAGACTGCCACTGAATGTCCGTGCCATTGGTATTGTCCTGGTAATAAAATTTAAGGTCCCAATAAGAGACTGTATTTGTTTTAATGTCATCCGTACTTGCAGTTTTGTGTCTATTTCCAATGCTAAAACTGTTAGTTTTTTACAAGGCCAAACAGTTGTATCCTCTGCTATGGGGATCCCTCAATCTGAACAAACTTGGAGCATTGCATTGAGAGCATGTCAGGAATGTTCTGAATCTCTGCCTACGAGAAGAAAATCATCAATGTAATGCACCAGTTGTGCCCCTGAAAGTCTCGTCTCTGCTACCCATTGAATAAAAGCGGAACGCTTCTAAAAAATCACGCAACTCACCCTGCAGCCCATAGGCAAGCATTTATTAAAATATAATTTATTCAAAAATTTAAAACCCAGAAATCAAAATCGTCCACCCGACATAATCAGAATCCACTTTTGAAATCTGCTTTAGCCAAAAATTAACCTTTACCTTGCCTTTGGATCAGTTTAACAGCTTCGTCAAAATTAGAATATTTGACAAATGCTTCCGAATCATCAACGTGCTCACTGACTGAAGTACCCACCGGGTATGATAAATGATGTATAAGCCGGCATTCTGCAGGTACATTCTTTGGTACCAAAGCAATAGGATTATTTCTTAAATGTATAAATGGTGGTGACATAAATGGGCCTGCTACCCTGCCCAATTCTATTTCCCTGTCTATTTTTTCTTGTACTATGTTTTGCAACTCGATTACGGACCGAAGATGACTCGATATAATGCTTTATAAATATTTAAGTCATGTTAAATACGACAAATGTCTGTTACATACATACACACGCGTGCACACACATTAATATTATTTCAGCCCAAATCCGATCTTTACTGTGTACAAATCCGATCCGATGTTTTCTCAGGCGTTAACATTTCGTGATAAACAATAATACTTAAACGTCTCCAATAAGTATTAATTGGGTGTTGACAGAAGTTTCGGGTTTCAACTGAGAGAATAATTAACAATAAAGCTAATTCACATTCCTATTCCGTGGCCTCCAGTTTGTAAGTAAGGCTATTTTGGCGAGATTTCGCGTGAGTTCACGTCTAGTGAACTCGAGTTACCCCGAAATTTGCACATGCGCAGTGGGATGTGAAAGACATTAGTCTTAAGGTTTGGTCTTGTTGCAGTTAATCAGCCTGTTTTATTTTGCACTATAACACTAATACATGTATATAGGAAGATTCTTGGATTTTTTTTGTTTAATAAATAATCATGTACATAGACATTGGTTCCTAATAATTTCAATGTTTTCATCCTTTTCTGCAGGTGCTTCACTGGTTCTTTCTGGGTCTTCACCATATGCGGTGTTTAACCAGACATATATACTCACCTGTACGGTAACACATGTTGTGAATGTCAGTGGTGAAATACTGTTTTTAAGGAATGGGAATGAAGCTTATGGATCAAAAGATCAGAGTGGTGATACTTGTTCTACATTCAGTACTCCACCACCTGGCTACTCTATGTCCTGTGGAAGTGGCACAAACAGCAGCTCGTCCTCCACTAAGAACTACACTTTAGAGATTGCCCAAATTAAATCACAGGATGCTGCTGATTGGTCTTGTCGGCTATTCGGATCTAAAATGTCTGTTTTGTATCTGAAGATTAGCAGTAAGTTGTCTACTAATAAATCTGATTGAAATCAGGTCTACTCGTCTACCAGTAGAGCTGACAGCACTGCGTGGACTCCCTTGTCCAGGTGACACTTCGTCGGTAAATAATAATATGGGTATGGGAACTCTTTTTTACGTGCCCATACCCAAACTAGGTTCAGGTACGCCCACCCCGGACTTAGCCTTTGACATCGCCAGTGACAAATTCCGGGCAAGGATGCGGGTGCGTGTGTGTGTGGGGGGGGGGGGGGGGGGGGGGGGGGGGGGGTCAGTTCGGTGTGGCCTGAAATTTGGAAACATTTAGTAAAGTTGAGAACAAACATGTCTGGGCAAAATTGAAGCCAAACACAAAGGTAGACTGCTCATCCAAAGTTTAAAGGTGATTGGAGTAATTTAGACGGACTGCCAAAAATAAAATATGTCAGACTATAAACAATAAAATAAAAAAAGGTTTTTGAAGTGGTGGCCATAAAATTAAAGTCTGACAAAAAGGTCCACACTCCCGGAGGCAGAGGATGTTGGTAAAACGTTTGGTAGGAAAGTTACTATCTACCGCGACTGCAGGAAGGCCTGGAATGCGTAGTAATCAGGATATTTAATTTTCAAAATTTTTAATTTATTTTAATTTAAAAGTATTTTATTATACTCAGTTATACTAACCTGTTAATTAGTTTCCCGATTGGCAATTCATAACTAATGAGTGCGATTGTACTACACCGTGACTTGTACAGACAATCAAAACACATTTTAATGAGCCTTCTTTTCTGTCCATAAAACTTGAAATTGAAAATAAAACAAAGTCTGTATCGTGTGTATTGTAACTGACGATGTAGAGACGTCTTGTTACTGCATTTTGTTGAAAACTACATTTAGTTCAAGTTGAATATTAATATATGCTTATTAATTTGTTGATATTATGCGATGACCATTTTCAGGATAGCATTTATTAAACAAATGTCAATGGAGGAGAAATATTTATGAGCTAGCAGTGATTTTTTTAAAGCCAATATAGCCATTGGGTTACTGGGTTTGCGTGTGTCACTAGCACTGTGTTAAAAATAGGGTTAGGTATCACACAAAAAAGACTGTATGTACCACGGTATACTGCTTAAGTAGTGACATGATACTTATCACTGCGATTGATTCAATAATACAATAATTTCTCGACATACAGTGTCATTTATTTGCCTTTGAACTTAAGAGGCCAGACATATATGACATACTACAATCAATCAAATACAAATATCAGACTAATTAAATTTACACATTGCATTCTATTTCCCTCTAAAGATGAGTAAGCATTATGCAGGACAAAAACAAAATCTCATTTAGAGAAAAGCTAATACTTATAGGTAGAAAATAGTTGTAGAGCCCTGTTGTCTTTGACGTTCTTATAATGCAAATGGAAGAAACATAACATTCGAATTAATCAGATGTATTCTATAATTATCATTTCAGTTGAACTTGAAGAATAAAAATGGCAAAGTGTAAACAAATGCATTCTACTATTACCATTTTAATTATACCAGTAACTTTTATATAGCTACTTTTATTTCAGTTGATGACCCGGCCAGGTAAACAGGCATCTTTGTTTTTTTCAGTTTGCTACAATGGATTATTCTTCAAGTTAGTTTAAGCTAATTCGTCTTAACGTTAATTTTGTTTCAATAATTAAAAAAACCCTTTATAAACCTATGCATGTTTGAATAAATCATTAGACCAGGGCCAGTTGGGAATTTCGTGAATGAAGTTGGCAATATATATGATTTTAAAGCTTATTGCAGTAGAATTCTGAAACGCTTTGGTGTCTTCCCCCCCCCCCCCCCCCAATTATTTTCAAGGCCATATCTCAAGGTCAGTATGCAGTATTTTTCATATTTCCATATGTTTACACTGCGTTACCGTAATTTGAGGAATTGTGGCTGTGACTGGTGTGTATATTGTATTTTAAATAATAAGACTAACCATAACATTTAATTTTATTCATTTTCAAGGTCATACATAAAAGTTAAAGTCATGTCCTAAAATAACACATAGTTTGCTTGTGTTCTTAAATGACAACATCTATTCAGTTTAAAGATCATACATAAAATGTAAAGTCATGTCCTAAAGTAAAGCATATTTTGCATGTGTTCTTATGTACTCACATCTATTCTTTGATAGTTAATGGTCACACACAAAAATCCATATCCATATATTAGTAGTTTCATTACGTTATATAGCATTATATTTGTTATGACTATACAATCCTGAATTCCAACGCTGTAAAACTGATTGTAGGAATGTCACGTCACATCACTACTTATTGAAATTACATTGTATGTGAACAAACGATAACTTTATTATAAATTTATAAAATTGTAACGGTGTGATAAACATATATTAGATGTGGTTTCTACTATACCACCATTTTACCACGTGGCGGTAACAATACTAATTCGAGATAAGGGATCAGTGGGCTAACCCCACCTCATGTAGTACACTGTGCTGATAATGTTATTACACTACGTTATGTTAAAGACAGATCTACTCACCATGAGCAAGAGTATGTGCTAACTCAAAGCTGTATCCAGTCAAAACGTATCAAAATGGAAGAAAAGTAATGTACTTTAGGGCCAAAATGAAAGTTAGTTGGAGAGTAAAAATTACATTCTTTCCATACAAGCCATGGGCCACATTACATTTATTACATACCCATTAAATCTTTCTATATAAATACAGTCCTGAATACAAAAATTAAATACACTTTACCGTATTCAACTCAACTGCCGGAACTATACCGTATTCAACGCTACTATTTATAGCACATGGTTAACGGGAATGCCCATCGCGATATGTAAATAAAGTTGGTTCTTGCTTTGAATTGCCTAGTAAAGCATTTTTAAAATGCTATTTTGTGGAAATTCTGAATTGAAAACAGACGAAAACGGTGACAAATCTTTACAATTTAATGAGCGCGATACCAAAACTTGAGACGGGAACACTGCTAACCAACGAGCTTTTAATCCACGATAGAAAGAAAGAAAGAAGTGTTTTATTTAACAACGCACTCAGCACATTTTATTTACGGTTATATGGTTAAGGACCACACAGATTTTGAGAGGAAACCCGCTGTCGCCACTACATGGGCTACTCTTCCGATTGGCAGCAAGGGATCTTTTATTTGCGCTTCCCACAGACAGGATAGCACAAACCATGGCCTTTGTTGAACCAGTTATGGACCACTGGTCGGTGCAAGTGGTTTACACCTACCCATTGAGCCTTGAGGAGCACTCACTCAGGGTTTGGAGTCGGTATCTGGATTTAAAATCCCATTCCTCGACTGGGATCCGAACCCAGTACCTACCAGCCTGTAGACCGATGGCCTGCCACGACGCCGCCGAGGCCGGTAATCCACGATAGTTAAGGTCGACGACAGTCACCTTTTGGACCCTTGTTTTGGCTTCGTACACAATAAATAAAACATCTCCAACCGTAATTTGACAAAAGGTACTTTTTTTTTTTCTTTCATCTTTTAAAACTTCAAATTAATATTTTGTCCAGAATTATAATTTTGTCTGCTTGTTATAGGAATTTGACAGGGATTAAGGTTAGTGGACTAGTTTTTATTTTAATGTGGCGAAGCATTGTAATAATACAGCTAATTTTTTATTTAAATGACGTCAGTATTCCAATGACGTCACTTTGCATCGCCTTACAATAACCATAAACTGCGTACACGACGTTTCCTTTTTGGAATAATTTCAATGTAAAATTGCTATTGAATTATTTTTTTAACATTACTAATGCACCTGAATGTGTTTGAACAAAATCTTGTGATTAAGAAATTGTACCTTTTACGAAATATGGATTTCTAGTGAAATTACGGTAAGATACGCTATATGTATTGTGTACGAAGCCAAAACAAGTGTTCGAAAAGTGACTGTCGTTGGCTATAGCAACAATGATGTCGCATGCACTGTCTCCTCACGTAGAAAACTTGGATGAACTGACAACCGGTTTATTCAGTGAGCGATGATTTATGGAGGCACATTTAATATAAACTTAAACTTTTCAGCAACGAATAATTCCATGAAGATCAATAAAATAAAACACACCAATGACGACACAAACATTGAGTGAGCAATTCTTGACATTTTTCTTCGTTGATAAAACTGGCACGCTGAAGGTTTTGTGACGTATTACGAGCAAATTAAATATTATATTGTTCGTGAATTTTAGCTATTACATTGTCTTTAAAAGGCATTTCAAACAATATCATTAAAATTATAGGTAACGTTTCACTCGTTCTTTCTTATTGCTATTTAATTTTTAAATAGAACTATATTCCTATGTGTAATAATTGGTTGTTCATCGGTCCGCGTAGTAACACAGCTGACTTAGTTGTGTAAATTTAGAAATCCCCGTCATTAGCTAGCAGTATTGCAATTTTTGAACTAATATTTGGAAACAAAATTCCAATTTAGGGTATGTAATAAATACAAAACTAAGTGTTCTAAGTCATTAAATTGATTTGACCAAACCTGTTACCATAACAGGATTTGTCTTCTCACTAAAATACCAGTTAATCACAGGTATGATATAAAAGAAATGTCAATTACCCAAACATTAGGAATAAGTACCTGTATACCAAAGCCAAATAAGCCAAAACAGTTCCTTAAAAATGACTTTGCTAAATTGTGTATATAAAATAGAGACTGGATAAATTGTAGAATAATAATGGGTACAAATACATGGTACAACAGTGAAATAACTAAAGACCATAAACCAATATTTTTCCAAAAATCTATTGAAAAAGGAATTCTCTGTGTACAGGATGATGATGTGTAAAGGAGAGTTGGCAGTATATCAGTTACGAGGAGTGTAAAGCCAAATATAATGTAAAATCTAAAAAAAATTAAAATATGCCACTTTAATAAAGGCTATTACAAATTTTATTGGTAAAAGAAGAATGGAAAAACAATTATTAATACCGACTAATAACCCTATTCTTCCTTTCAATCTAAGAATATTTTTCGAAGATCAAAGGCGAAGTAAAGACATGTATAAACTATTAAATTATAGTACAGCTGTTCCTACTTCACAAAGAAAATATACATAACTAGGTTATACTCTAGCATTACAACAATAAGTCTACACAAAATAAAATACTAAAAATATACAACTTGTTTTGTCCGTTTGGGAAAAAATACCAATACACTGCCTAAAAGTGTGTAAACCAGACAAAAACTGGGAACATTTATTCCATCCTGTCTCGAAGACAATTCTGCTTGATTTAGCACTGCTCTGTTGCACAGCATCGTCATTAGATTGTCAATATACACTGAAAAAACATTTTCCCATTAGTGTTATCATGTATAGTTAATGTCTTCTTTTATAATCAGAACAAAATAAAATGTGGCGACAACACATAAGCAAATGGATAAAAAAAAGGCACATATTAAACGGTAGCCGGTTAATACTGTATCACACAAGTACGTACATATGTCATTGTATTTTAGGTGATACATGCTGTCAGATCTGTAGTGAGATTTTAATTGTACACAGGAACTTGTTTCCATTAGTATACATGTTTGTGAGCTTTGTAAGGGTAATTCAAGTTTATTTTAGAATGGGATTAAATGTTGGAATGTATATTCTTCAAGTTCCTGTGTATCATTAAAATCTCACTAATACTTATTATTTTAAAAATAAATCAAAACCTTTTCTTTGCTATACATCTATTATATATTTGATAATAGTACGGTAAACCTAAAGTTCAGTCTAAACGATGTTTGGTGCGTCGTTGATGACGTAATATGACAGCATATTGCTGAAAGGTTGTTGTCAGTTTTTGTAATCACGTGACAATCAAAAGTAATGAGAAGTTGTACAATCAAGGGAAATCACATCAACTAGGATCACGTGACCCAAAGTGTGTACATTAGGCGTCAATAGCGCAAATGTAGTTGACACCTCTGGAATATCAAAGGGAATGCTTACACAATCATTTTCTAAAATTGTTGTGGACAGACTTCATGTAAATAAACTGTTGCTTACATTCATTTGGATAACAGCAGGGTTGAAAATTAGCGATTGCCCGGTCGCCCGTGGTGATTTTTATTGGCTAAGGGCGATTAAATGTTTTGTTATAAAGGTATTCCTTTGGGCGACTATCGATATTAGGGTCTGGCGTGTATGGTACCGGGCTTTTTTTCTCCTAAATGCACTGAAACTGAATCAAATGTGACAAAACACACAACACCTGGCGAACTACAGATCTGACAGCAGAAGATATAAAGCGTGCGTTATACTTCGACAACGCCAGACTTAGGTTCTATGGTGTTGGGCCGGGTCTTTCTAAAAATAAAGCACAAAACGTATTGCAGGCAGTGTTTTAATCTGGAAGTAATCGGCTTCTTCTTGACAAAGACTACTGTAAGAAACAAGTACACTTTTATGTTTTGTAATATAACAGAATATATCGTATTTCGTGGTATAATTTGGTTTGCTTTGGGTGATTTATTAAAAAACAAATTTCACACACACACACACACACACACACACACACACATGTGTGTGTGTGTGTGTGTGTGTGTGTGTGTGTGTGTGTGTCTGAGTGTGTGTCTGTGTGTGTGGGCGCGCGCGTGCAAAATATACTACTTCTAACATTGTCATGTTTTCTCATATTTGAAGTGATTCCTTATGAAATTTAAAGTAAGATCAGAGAATATAAAATTATAAAACTATATTCATTAAACCCTCTGTACCTCTGGCAGAAATCATGGGTGTATGTTAGGAATAATAAAACAAGGTTTGCATATTTACATATACTTGGTACTTATTGCAACTTGTACAAACTGGGTTTTCTTCCCAGGTGGTCCAAACAATGTTACATTCAATCCATTACCACCAACGGATGTCAAAGAAGGAGGTAGTGTGAAAGTAAACTGTATTGCTGACTGTGTCCCACCATGTTTTTACTCTTGGACGTGGGGAAAGGAAATCATCAGATCTACCTCTTTGTTAGCACTGGAGAACATCAAACAGGACAAGGCAGGAGCGTACACGTGCACAGCGACCAACACGTTTTTATTTCAGTCTGACTATAAAACGTTCGAATTGACTGTTCTTGGTAAGTATTTTGTTTCAATTTGTTGAAAGTGGTACATATGTAATTTTACTTTCTGTAACATAAAGCGCATGATTTTTACAGGTATTCCTAGTTTTATGTACACTCTACCATGGTGTTGATGCCCAAAACACCCTTGGATCTATTTACTTTGCCTTTATTATTCTGGGACAAAATCAAAGTCTGTTTCATAGTTTTAACTCAAACTAGCGTTTCTGGCATATGCGCATATAAAAATAACAATTGATTTTCCCATTACTACATCTGGGATTAATTTGTTCAAACGGTCAGTTAATTGATTCTCGATTTCGGTATTGTTTTAAGTTTAAGTTATTTGCATGAAATCCACATGTCAGATCAGATCAGATCAGATCTAAATTATTAACAAAAAGATGACATATATAACTGGTCCACGACCATTGTATGGTGGCAGGGGTGTAACATTCTCTTTGAGAATGGCCAATACAGCACAAATTGAAGTTTGGAGTAAAAGTCCGTATCTATCTGTGATATTTGTATTTTTGCACAGTTCTTACACTGTTTTTATTTATATCTTGAATTTTTCTGTTGATGTTGATCATCACCTTATTTGTTTCCATTACCATAGTTTGACACCCAATAGCCGATGTATTTTTCGTGCTGGGTTGTCGTTAAACATTCACTCATTCATTCATTGTGCGGTAATAAGAAAATACCCTTGTATGCTCTGTAATATTTTGGTAACATGTTTGTGTTTATTTTTTGTTAGATGTTTTTTCTTTTTATTTATTTTATTAGTACCCAACTACTGTAGCATTTTCAATGTCCAAATTAAACGCAAACACACGAACACACAGACGTTATTATATTTTACTTAGGCTTTTTTTTTCTTCTTATTTTGAGGGTATTGTTTGTTTGCGTCAAAAGGGAATCATGAATTGGAATGTAACTTCATACTGAATAAAGATAAAATTCATATAAAAACATATTAATTTATTGAGTTTTAAGCCCATACTATCACAATAGTGTTATTCAACTTACTGTGCTATCGTAACAACGCTATACGACCCTGAGTTATACCCGCCACTGCAGAATGTTCTCCCATGCCGACCGAATGTCCTCGTTTCTGATTCTGCAGTCCTTAATTGCAGTTGCATTTTAGTTTGCTCTTACAAAAACTTCTTTCTTACATATTATTAAATTATAAAATGTTTTTATTTCATACGAAGTCGGTTTATGGGGTTGAGCTCGGGTTTTAAGATGTCCGATACAGCTTTTTTTAGCTCTAATCATCTTGTCAGGTGTCTTAAAAGGTTTCCGTATTTCAATACACTTTTGCTGTGTCGTTCTTGCCACTCATTTTCGTTTGGTTTAAGAATCTGTCTTCCGACACACCGGCCTCGGTGGCGCCTAGTGGTTAGGCCATCGGTCTACAGGCTGGTAGGTACTGGGTTCGGATCCCAGTCGAGGCATGGGATTTTTAATCCAGATACCGACTCCAAACCCTGAGTGAGTGCTCTGCAAGGCTCAATGGGTAGGTGTAAACCACTTGCCATATAACCGTAAATACAATGTGTTGAGTGCGTGGTTAAATTAAACATTTCTTTCTTTCGTTCTGTCTTCTGACAATTAGTGCAAGAGAATGGTGATGATGGAATGGGTTGTGCATAGCATGGAGGCGACCTACGGGGTCGTTCTCAAGTCTAATTAGCGAGTGGTCAGTAAGTCTGTGCCTGTGTCCAAGAACTTCCAGACTAGTAGTAGGCGGAAGGGTGCCTCCTCATCTGTCCATCAAAGTCATGGCGATGCTGCAAAAACCCATATGCAGCACCAAAACAGAGAGGATGGCTACCCGGTTGGAGACGTCTCAGGCAGTGGAAATAGTTTTGCCTCCAACAGTGGAGGCGAGGCCAGTTGTGGCTGCAACAGTGGAACAGGTTGAGGGGTTGTCCTGCCGTGTCGGTCTGGTTCCGATTCTCATCGTAGCGATGGATGCTGGGTTGTCGGTCCCTTGGTGGAGGTTACTATGTGTTCGAGGGCACCGTCCAGGCTTCTGGTGGAGGGTGCTGTCTCAGGTGTGGCGCCAGTTGGCATCGTTTTCACTCCAGTGGGGGGTGGGGGGTGAACCCATTGGGTTTGGTCACTGCTGGGTTCATACGTGAATGAATTTCCAGAAGGGCCGTTTGAACCAGCACCACTGGTCCCGTTGTCTGCTTCTGCAGGGATACAGGAGACTGTGGCTTTCTTGGGTGCTCCTGTGTCTACTCATGACCTGTACAATTAGTGTAGAGTTTTCAGGCGGTATCCCTCGACTGTTCAGGGCCTGGTGGCTACTGGTTGACCTCAGGGGTGGTGACGAGGGGATAATGATGGCCTTTTTAAGCGTCATGGCTTGGTTGAGAGAATCGCCTCAGTTGGGGTTGATTTCTCAAGTGCCGTCTTCGGTTGCGGTGCCACCAGTCCCTCCACTGCATGGTTTTCTGGCGAGGCCGTGGTTGGACCAATTTGCGGATTCTGGTGCTGTAGTTGAGGAGTACCCGGCAGCTTTTCCTTTTGAAAAATATACTAAATATGGTGGCCATTTTTATGACGTCATATGAGCATGTTCCCCCACAGGAATTCTGGGCAATTTTCATCTGTGAGATAGTCAGGACATATAGTATCAAGAAATACCCAAATTAGCTGGCAGTACAGTAGTTACCACTTGATCCACAGAATAAGCCTCAATCTGCACATACCGGCCTCGGTGGTGCAGTGGTTACGCCATCAGTCTTCAGACTGGTAGGTACTGGGTTCAGATCCCAGTCGAGGCATGGGATTTTAATCCAGATTACCGACTCCAAACCCTGAGTTAGTGCTCAATGTGTAGGTGTAAACCACTTGCACCGACCAGTGATCCATAACTGGTTCAACAAAGGTCAATGTTTGTGCTATCCTGACTGTGGGAAGCGCAAATAAAATATCCTTTGCTGCCTAATCGTAAAAGAGTAGCTTATGTGGCGACAGCGGGTTTTCACGAGAAAAAAAACAAACAGTGTCAGAATGACCATATGTTTGACGTGCAATAACCGATGATAAGATAAAAAATCAATGTGATCTAGTGGCGTCGTTAAATAAAACAAACTTTACTCTTTTTTTCAATCTGCACGCCTATTCGTGATTGATGTTTTGGGGTTTTTTTAAATAATGGAACTCGAAAATGATCGATGTAAAGCTATTTGGCGTCAAACATGTACTTGTTTTGGTATAGATGAGTTTTTCGGATTGTCGTCAAATAGTTTATGACATTGACGACAGATGGTGTAACCACATGACCACCATTAGGGGAGCGAAATTCACCCCCACAATAGCATTTGAGGGCATTGCATCTGTGAGCAAATTCACTATTTATGACTGTTTTGGAACATATTGTGACAGCAAAACCAGCAGCTCAGAGAACTCAACCTCTTTTTAAGATTGAACATTCGTATCAAAATCGGTATACGTCTGTTAACGATTAAAAACATAAATAATAAAGCGCCTATACAAGTTTTAAAAATGCTAAAGTTACTCCAATTATCAAGTCTGCTGACAAAACTAAACCTACAAATTAAAAGCCAATGACTGTATTACCAACACTGTCGAAAGCAATTTTATGATTACTTACAAAATTTGACCACCTACGTGCATTCTTCACAATCAGGTTTTAGACCAAAACACTCATGCCAAACAGCACTCATTGATATAACTGATAAATGGTTACCCAAAATGAATGAATGAAATCTAAATGGCGTCATATTTCTTGATTTAATAAAAAGCTTTTCATGTTGTGGACCATTCAATTCTGACTCAAAAGTTAAACATTTATGGCTACAAAAAAGAATTCTCTTGACTTATTCCAATCTTATTTACCGTACACAGATCTTTCTTTTGTATTTATGAACATTGTTGTAGTTTATCTTGAATTTGAGTAACAGTTTTACTTGACATGGATATTGTTGAATTATCTGCATACGTACTTGTGTTACAATGTCCAGTGTATAATGGAAGATCATTTATGTACAGTATAAAGAGAAGAGGCCATAGTATTGAACCCTGTCGAACGCCATAATTAATGGACTTATGTTTTGATGTTGCCATTCCTATATTGACTTGCTGTGCTCTGTTATTTAAATAAGATTGGAATAAGTCAAGGGAATTATTTTTATTATGTATAAATAAGAACAGAAGGCACAATAGTGATAACAAATTTAATTATGTCTTTGTTAATGCTTTTCTTTAAATTTAAATACAATATTTTGCATAAAACTACAAATTTGTCTAAAATATAACTTTCCAAATCTGAGTTTTCAAAATTTGATATATGAAAAATTAACTATGTTAATGGAAATTAAAGACATTAACTCAATATTGGCACTTGTTATTTTTTTATATAAAAATAAATTGCTATTAAAATCTAAGTTCAGGTTGCCTAGACATATGACTATATTTAAGGGCACTTGTATATGGCAAGTCAAATATGTAAAAAGAATTGATTCAAACTCCATTCAGAGCCATGTACAGTGATTATTTTCACGGTCAAGGTTATTGTCAACTTGTATGGTTGAGTGACGGTTAATAATGAATTAGTACAGTTAAATTAAATGACAGAATCATAATATTTTGTCTTATGCATTAAATATGTGCTATAGGATAGATACTACGAAATCAAATCCCATAGACGACAACAGTAACATATGTCCCTAAAAGCACTACACCCTCTTTTCTCACACTAACCACTAACCAGATAACAACTAACCCACTGTCTTGGACAGACAGCCCAGATAGCTGAGGTGTGTGCCCAGCATAGCGTGCTTAAACCTTAATTAGATATAAACACGAACATAAGTTGACATGCATTGCTTTAGCAGTTCTCTCACAATGCTTGTTGATTAATAGTATACAATGTATTTATTTACAGCTGTAGGAACTGCAACAATTGTTTGCACAGGTGGTGCATATCTTGGACAGAATACAACAATAGTCTGCAAAATAACCAACACCATAGTTGGTGAAATAAGATTTCTCAGACCAAATAGTGGAACACAACAGGAGGTGATAGCATGTAACCGTGGTAATACTGGATGTTTAGTACAAGGTGGTATGACTGGATACAGTTATGTTATTGATTCCTCTTCACAAACCACTCTAACTATACAATCATTCAACCCTAGCACAGATGAAGGAGAATGGATTTGCCGTGATGGACCATCTAGTATTGGAGAAGCTACCTGTAACATGAATCTCTTTTGTAAGTAATATTTCTGCTATATAGGTAATTGTGAATTCGTCCAGAACTGTTGCTTAAACTCTAGTCATAAATTGCATATGTTACCTGGTAGCTTTTTAATAAAACAAGTGAATTATGGGTTGCTGAAATCACTTTTGTGAAACAAAAATAAAACTGACTTTCCTAGTATTAGATATATACCTAACGACAATATCCAACGTAGGTACTTGGGCATAAGTTAAACACAATGTAAATAGAAATGAAAACCCAAACATATTACCAACACAGACTAGTATAAGATGTGAGATAGATGAATTGTACATGAAATTAAAAGAAAATTAGGTACACAAAACTAACTTCTTAAATTTTAACACTGATATATACATTTAGTATGGAGAGAATATTCATAATATTGATGCATATATATGAATTGAGAGCTAGTAAAGTTCTGTCATATAATTTAGTGTTCGGTATTCAATCTGAAAATGGTATTCGAATATTTTCTGGAAATGACGATCACAGATTCAAATATTGCAATACTAACTACTGACTGATCAAAATAAAAGGGTTTTATACTTTTACTTGTGTAAAGAGCTTTTAATAACCCCCAAGAGCAATTTACGACACAAGACAAATGACAATTATAAAGCAGTAGTTGTACCATATATTTTGACTTCTCGTCTAGCATTACTGAATTATCAATATAATATTTTGAAATTATGAAAAACACTAAAAACACTAAAACACTATAACCAAAAACAAATGTCAAGAACTCGTACAGAAACCACCAGGTCAGTTCACATGTTTGTTTCTTTTTTCTTTCTTTTTTCTTCTCTTTGTGTGTGTGTGTGTGTGTGTGTGTGTGTGTGTGTGTGTGTGTGTGTTTGTTTGTTTTTTGTTTTTTTTTGCCTGAAAACGTAGCATTCCGTCAATGCTCAATTTTAAACGATTTCGAGACGTGCTTTGAACTGCTAACTGAATGAATTCGAATGCATTTATTTAATAAATCACGAACACATTACATTATCAGCACTTTTACAATAAAGGACACCATTCACTTCCATATGGGTTCGGAAATAAATTTAACTGTGGTACTCAAAACTTGTATTTTTCTCATGTTTAACATTTAAAGTTATTAAGTTTATGACTCTTTTTCATCTGACTACAAAGGGTGGTTACAGACACTACACTGGTACAATAACACCATGACAGAATATTTTTTGAAAACCTACAAAAACACAAACTTAATGAATCGTTATTTACTGTGTTTAATGTATTTCAACAAATTAATGGTGTAATTATTGCTGTAAAACGTTTTATCTTGGCCATAAATTTACTATTGTATGGTATGTCATATCCATAAACACTTCGTGTCTTTTTGTATTAACAGTTCATGGTAGATCTAAATAAAGATTATTTCAATAAAAGAATGTCCATTTCATTATTGAAAAATATACCAATGGGAACTATAATTCCAAGTTTATGCTTATGATACAGTAGCTTCTTTTTTATTCCCATTAAGGTTACATACACTACAATCTTATATATAACAAGACATATGTATACACTTCCGGACACTACAATCTTATATATAACAAGACATATGTATACACTTCATGAACGTTTGTGAACATAATATTTATTTATGTAAGAATTAACTGAATGTTAAACAACCATGTATGCTTTCATACATCAAATGACTAATAAATATGAATGTAAGAGATAAAATAAAACTGCCAGTTGTTACGAGATATTTAAAATTATAGTTCCATTTTCAACCCATCTGTAATAGGGTTATTTTGAGGCACCATATACTGATTTACACCCAACTTTAGATAGGCAAAGAACCTGAAATAGAAATGTCAGTAATGTTTGGTTATGGACGATACCAAACAAAACCTGGCTTTTAGATATACAAACATAATGTACATACACATGTACAATGCATACACATGCACGATAACACGGCCCCTGGAAGACGGAATCACCAAGTGGGTGATCATGTGACACTACGTCATAATATAGGTCAGCGACCTTAGTAAACTTCTGTAAGCGTTTCCCGAAGCTTAGCTAAATGTTGGTGCTGTCGGGTTTCTTTCTGTAGCGTGTTTATTACAGCAGTGCGGGAGATGGGGGAAAAAGTGCTCTAATAATTATCAAGATGGCAACTATCGTACAACCAGGTAATTTTGGGGTTTTATGAAAGTATAGATCCTGATTAGCACCTGGGTAAAAATTACCCAGAATGCCCGTGGGGGAACATGGTTAAATGACGTCATCAATATTGATATTTGTACATCTTTATCGGATAAAGTCTTCATTCTCTTCGGTTGCTTGACATTTTAAGTCTTTGCTAACGTTGGAAATGTTATAATACAGTTTAAGAACAAGATTTACTAATTTTGGGGTATTAATGAATGTTTAAACGGTAGAGAGCGCTTACAGTATGGTTGTCTTCAGGCCAATAATGCTCTTTCTTATCTATGATGAAGTAAGATTTACTAAATTTAAGCCGTGGCAGCTTGTCTACTTAAGCCACTACAATGTCTTGATTACTAATACAAACACATTTTCAAAAACATTATATTTTGGATCCTGATATTTAGGCTCTGATTGTATCCAATAAGCAATATGCTAGTGTTAATTTTGTCAATTATATTTTTGCAGATATCTAGTTATGTGTGTATATAACTTTCTGTCAAACACTCCCACACATGCAAGCATATAGTATTATCACTCAAACACACACACACACACACACACACACATACACACACACACACACACACTGTAAAGCTGCAATGTTGGGGAATTATCACTGTACAAATTGTGAACCAGCAAAATGACAGTATATCTACAGACGTCACTCATGGTAGCAGTCTCGCCTTGTCAAAACGTCCCTCTGATTTATGCAGCCAGCGGTGGTTTAGGTGGAAGCCTAATAGCAGTGAATAGTATTGCTGTGTTAATTGATAGTGATGTATATATTTGTAGATGATCCAGAGCGCATGTCTGCCTTAAGTGCAGGTGCTATATCGGGAATTGTGATCGCTGTTGTTCTGGCTCTTGCTATTCCTACTGTGTGGATACTTTATAAGAGGTAATTAAATCATATATAGCTGTGTGTGTGGTCAAACTGTGATAACTCGAATTTGAAAGGGGTGACGAGGTAGTTCGAGTTTCAGAAGTTCATATAGAACACCTCGGTATTGCAGATGGATGATTTCATTTAATTTTGTAATAAATGTTCGGTGCACTGCCTCCATCCCAAACTTTGAACATTTTGCAATGCCTGTTTAAAGGCTAATTAATATATAAAAGGCAGTTCACCCCATCTCGAGCTAGCGGCATGTTCCAATTCTATTTCTGTATGTCTTAAATATAAAGAAACAACTATAGAAAACAACTCACTTTAAAATTGGCGGAAAGTAACTAACAAATTAAAATATGAATGTCGAATAGCTCCAATTATATATAAAAATTAAACAATATAAACATTCAAATTAGTTTAACACGATCCACTTTTACAGAGCAAAAATAAACAACTTCCACGGTTATTACTATTTAATTACTACTATCGTTTGACGGTAACCAAGTCGTGTCAGTAATTAAGGAGTCTCTCCGCACACGTACCGATAACGAAACACATAGCCTTCGTTCTGCTTAGAAAGCGATCTATTGTTCTGTAATTAGCGAGTTTGTCAGCGCGCACACCGATTACCAGCCGATAACGGAACAGAACAGAACAGAACTTTATTACACTCAGGCCGTTATGCAACGGCGTAAGAGGAACATACATATTCTGATTTTGACAAGATGGTTAACGAAACACATAGCCTCCATTCTGCTTAGTCGGCGATCTATTATTATGTAATTAACACTAGACTGTGTGTGTGTCACAAAACTCTAATTCAGCACCATTGTTGTTTTAAGTAAGGACCCCTTACAAAAATTAGCACCCGCCCCTGATTGCTGTACATGGTAATTTTTCTTATGACATCCTTCATTGTATTTTGGAAGTGCTCATTTACCTTTCAATATTGCATGCATTCAGCTATCAGTAATTAATATTTTTTTCAAACTGTGTTAAAAGCCATCTATCCGTGTTAGTAAATTTCCAGATTTGTAACAGAATTTACCGTAAATGCATCTTTATACTCATATCATCTTTGTGAAAAAAGAAAACTTTCCATCGTTCTACCTTCACCAATTGATATTTAACACATTCATTTCGTGTTGCAATGATATAGGCGAATGCAATTGTAGACATTATTTTCAGTGTTTGAAAACATTGCTCCAACACAATAGATTTAACTGTTTTCTTTTTAAGAAATGTTTGTGAAAGTGAGTTAAAAAGGAAGTCATATCAAGACTGTTTCTAGGATGTTTTAACATAGGCTAGTAGTTGTTAACATAGGCTAGTAGTTGTTAACATAGGCTAGTAGTTGTTAACATAGGCTAGTAGTTGTTAACAAGATTATCACACTCGTGAAATAAATTGTGTTCGTCATTTGCTAAGGAAAAAGTATTGATAACTCGTTAAAACTTTATTATCTTCTATTTATTCCCGTTATTTCAATACTAATCTTTGATATCATAACACATTGATACCTTTGTTATCAAATAATCATTACTATGCAGGTCCGTAGGAACGACTTTGGGGGGGGGGGGGGGGGGGGGGGGGACTGACTGAACGGGTACAAACTCAACATCGGGTCTGCTATGTATTTCATGTAACATTAGGATTAAATCATAGATTATATTTATTTACAGGAAAATAAAGAAGAAAGCTGAAGATGTGCAAAACGAATCTAATAACTAACGAAAACCAAAATCAAGTTCACAACCCTGCATGTTTCCGTTATTAGTACCCGAATACTGAAGACAGAAACATGCTAACGCTAGAATTTTACAGTTTTCGTTTTCAATTCGTATCAAACTCTAGTAGTAAACAAGGCTCTTTTTTGTTGGGTGTTCCAGTATTTTATATTTGTTGTTTGTTTGTTTTTGTTGGGGTTTTTGTTTTGTTGTTTTTTGTAGCTGAAATTAGACTAAAGATACAGTACCATAGTTAGAAATGTAGTAGTTCACTAATTTTACATTAGTTGTCAAAAATAACAACTGATGAATTAGCTTGTGGTGTGGGTGGGGGGTAAAAAGTATCAACTGTATACATTATATTTTAAAATTCTGAAACGGTGAGTTCAGACAGTTTTGCTTGAATTGTTACTTATAATCAATAAAGCAGTACGAGGATATTAAATGCAGAATTATAATTATGTGCAATTAATTTATGTAGCTGTTTCATTTATACAATGCGTTTTTGTCCTTATGTTTTTAACAGCCAATACCAGATTTTGTCTTCCAATAATTTCAAACGTATATACGAAAAAAATATATATTGCAAAATAAAATGAAAAAATAACTGCTAAAACATTAGGACACCTACACTAGATACACAGACGCTGGTATTCAAAACAAGAACATGTATTAATATGTAAATTTAGTCACAAAAAAGATTCTGTTCATTGGAACATCAACTCAGGACAGTTCCTTCAATGACAGTATGTTAAGAATTGTTGTATTTATTTACACTCGGAATGTTTTAAAACAAATTTTTTTTTTTTTTTAAATATGTGAGTTTCTATGGGTCAAAAACTTAACTATATGTTTCAACTTTATTCCTAATAGTGTTAATGTCAATTCATCGGTTTCCTTTTCGTGCACACGGGCTATACAAATTAACCGATCCCACATAAAATATGGTCATAAATAACACGGGGATATCAGAATTTTAAAGTGTTTGCATTATATGTACGACTGAGTCTTGTCAGTGGCGTAGGAAGATGCCAAAAAGTGTATGTGGTGTGTGTGTAGGGGGGGGGGGGGGCGGCACACTTTTATATTTACACACTTTTACACTATTATAAAGCAAATATAAAGCAAAATATCCGCTTCCTACGCCAGTGCTTGTCTTTAACTATACAGTTTTGCAAGTTGACATCCTGCTGCTAGATAAGTCTGACATATACGCCTAACACAGTATTGATCACCATTCTCTCTGTGGTCTTCTAAAGAGTTTTAAAGATTTTTTTCTATTAATAAATTTTGCTGTAATTATTATGGGCATATAGCTGAATGTATCATGTGAAAGTTGAAGCTGCCATCGTGCAAGTGTGACACTGTATCTTTAAGATAGTTTAAATTGTTTAATGTTATTTTTATTTATCTTGCAATATATTATTTTCTTATATTTTATTTATTTTCATTTTCATTTTTCTATTTTTATTTCTAACTTCTTCTTTTATTTCATTTTGTTTAAATTTAAATTTAGTATATTTTTGATTGAATCAATTCAAATCAACTCAAATCTATAGTATTCTATTTTATTTCAAAAAAAATTAGTTTTTCCTATAAATAAAACCATTCAGTACAACAGTTTTTGTTAGAGCGGGGTAGTTCGTGGGTGGGGGCTTCTATTCGTGTTTTCTGTTTTGCTTTCTTTGTTTACCTTGGGTTTTGTTTTTAAAGAATAACATTATAGACAATTTACGAATAGGAGTTGTATGGTTACAGTTATTTTACTGTATACTTTGCATTCCCAGGTCAGTCTATCCCCGTCGGCCCAATTGACATATATGTCTGTGGGATGGTACATATAAACGATCCCTTGCTTCTAATAGAAAAATATAACAGATTTCCTTTCCTAGACAACATATCAAAACTACCATTCATTAAATTAAATGTTTCATACCCAATGGCCGATGATTAATAAAGCACTGTGTTTTACTGCTGTCGTTAAACAAAACAAACTTTAATTTTGTATTCCTAACAATTAGTGAAAAGTGTTATTCCTTCTGTAACTTTCGCGTAAGCACTGCAAAACGTCTTACAAAAAAAGTTCGAAACTTTATCCGAAAACAAGGATGCCTCATACTTCAGTCATTTTAATGAATTCAGTACCTACATTATACACCTAATAATAGACCATGCAATACATCATATGCATTATTTCACTAGTGAAGAGAGTCAACTCTTGGTATTTTTTCCTTTTACCCAAAAACTAACTTTGATGCAGAATTTTCAAAAACGTTTATGAAATTGAAATAACATTTAATGGAAATTAAAACATGTAATGTCATCATCTGGTATTGCCCATTGCGCTATTGTTCGTTTAAGCCAATGCACCACGACTGGTATATCAAACGCCGTGGTATGTACTAGCCTATATGTGGGATGGTGCATATAAAAGACACCTTGCTACTAATGGTTTCCTCTTTAAGACTATATGTCACAATAACCACGTTTAATATGATTAATAAATGCTCTAGTGGTGTAATTAAACACAATAAACTTTAAATTTTTCATCTCATATTTGAGGACAATTTGTCAAAACATGTTTTGTTTGGTTATAATTACTTTATCTCAAAGTTAGGTTTTAACTAAAGAGACTGTCCATAGTTTGCCGTCATTGTAACGTTTCTGATTAATTTACACATATCCAAATGCATTTATTCAGCTTTAAGGTTTCGAGCTCACGATACAACTCTTTTGCTCATATATAAACATGGTATAAAGTCAGGTTTACCTAATAACTTTATGAATGACGTGTTCATACTATGTATGAATGGGCACACACATACCACTACTATTTTACAGAGAACAGTATTTCGAGTTTCACAAATAGCAAACTTGTAATACGTTTAAATTGTCATATTGCATAAAAAAAATAGCATACATTCACGTTTTGAAACTATATCTCAATAGTTACATGCCACTATTTGACATATATTCTAAGGACGCACTAAAATTGAAGCATTTCATTACCTATAGTAATTGTTTTGTTAATGTATATAGTTAGATGTGTCACGGTTACATGTGTTCATTCGACAAACTTTAGATAGTTTGCGTTTTTATTGTTACACTGTGTGGTCTTAGTCCAGGAGCTAAGGGTTCATTTTATAAAAAAAAATCTTATTTCATCCAACTTGATGTAAATCTTCTTATGTATTGAACAATATGGGGTGGTGTTCAGTATGTTATCCCTGTAGTACTGATCAGTGACCCTCCCGTGAACAATATGGAGTGGTGGGTGTTCAGTATGTTACCCATGTAGTACTGACCAGTGTCCCTCCCGTGAACAATATGAAGTGGTGTTCAGTATGTTACCCCTGTAGTACTGACCAATGACCCGCCCTTGAACAATATGAGTTGGTGTTCTGTCAGTCATAGTGATGCCACCCCACATCATAATTGATCCACCACCACATCTGCCATGCGTCCTCACCTTGACGTTTGTTTGGCGTTCATTTTGACGCTTCCAAACACGACCATCAATATTCCACAAATCAAGAATGAATCTGGACTCTGTAGATCATTGACGATTCCCCCTGTATTTCACCATGTGTAGATCATTGGCGCCTGTTTACCATGGGGCGATTCGTTAAAGGTGGCACATCACGTGGTCGCCGAGCATGCAGATGAGTTGCATGTAGATGATTTCTAATCGTCTGACCCACGGGCGTTTGGATCCTGGTCTGCGGTTATAGGTGTATGACGGTGTTCATGTATAGCTATCTATATAGATGAACAGCGGCTATATAGCGTTGCGAGCATCGGTGTTCCATCGACTGGTACAAATCATACATCTATAACCGCAGACCGGGACCCGAACGCCCGTGGTCTGACCCGTCACTCAGCGATTTCAGTCGCTGTTTTAGAGCTCGATTTCGTAGAATCTGAGTTATGGTGAATCGAGTGCTTGACCTTGGAACGATGTCGAACATCAATATTTTCATAGTCTGAAGATCTACTTGTTTGAAGCATATCAATAGCCGTAAGGCGTTCTTCATGTCGTAGGCGCCACATCACTAATTCAGAGACAAATAATGCATAACATACAAAGAACAATGGTTAACTGATCAAGAGATTTAGCAACATTAACGGTAGTAATCACTCAAATAGATTTATCCATCTCTCTGTGAAGTGTCAACATCGCGATTGACTCCCTGCCCACATGTTTGAGTGTTAGGTTCTGCAGTCATAAAGTTGTTTCCTAGGCAGTCATTTTTTAAAGCTGATCTCTATTCCAATCGCTGGTAATGACGTTTGCATTTTAAATTCCATTACTTTTTTTAAGAGTATATAGTAAGATTTTTCGTGGTTGCATATTCTTTAGATGGTTTACGGTTTTTTTAATGTTACACTTTGTGAGTTTAGTCCGGGAGACAAGGGTTCATTGTATTTTATTTGTTTTTCTCATTACATCCTAAGTTTTTATGCGGGTTTTTTCCATATACCATTCGGTGCAGAAATTTAACAAAAGTTTTTTGGTAGTTTTTGGGGTGTTTTTTTTTAGGAGTTGTTTTTTATTTTATCCTACTTAACGTCAATATTTTAATGTGGGATTGTTTTGGAGGGGGTTGTTGTTGTTGGGGGGTTTTATTCTTTTTTGTTCTTTTTTTTTTTCTTTTCTTTTTTTTTTCTTTTTTTGGGGTGGGGGTGTGTGTTTTTTTGTTGTTTGTCAGGAAGGGGTTAATATTCATAAAATGGTATCAAAAACAAAAAAAATAAGTACATATCTGGAATTGTTATGGGTTGCAAAACCCCCCCCCCCCCCCCAAAAAAAAAAAAAAATAATAATAATAATAATAATAATAAATACGAAAAAAATAAATAATAATAATAATAACAATAATACATAAATAAATAAATAATAACAATAAAAAAAAAAATATATATATATATATATATATACTCTTCAAAAGAAGAAACGCAAAACCATATTGTCGTAACATTTGGAGAATTGATTTAATTATTGAATGGTGAGTCCGATAATTACCAAATGTTGCAGGATTGTTCACAATTCACTCTAGTCCATTGTGAGTAAGTGATAGGACACACCACCAAGGTCAAGGTCATCTGGAGTCAATACCGGGTGTGGCCTCCGCGTGTGTTGACAACTGCCTGGGCACCGCCTGCCCATTGAAGCAACCAGAGTACGGATGACGTCCCGGGGGATGGTGGCCCACTCGGCCTGCAAGGCTGCTGCCAGCTCGGGCAGGGTCTGGGGCTGTGGTTGTCGCTGTCGGAGGCGTCGGTCCAACTCGTCCCATAGATGCTCAATTGGGTTCAAATCCGGTGATATCGATGGCCAAGGAAGGACATTAATGTTGTTGTTCTGTAGGAAAGCCGTTGTGAGACGTGCTGTGTGAGGCCTGGCGTTGTCATGTTGGAACACTGCGTTGGTGTTGGCCATAACTGGAACGATATGTGGCCGGAGGATCTGGTCAATGTAGCCCTGTGCATTCAGGTTGCCCTGCACGTGGACCAGGTCAGTTCTGCCAGTGTGTGAGATGGCTGCCCACACCATGACACCACCCCCGCCGAATCTGTCCAGTTCCTGCACGCAATTTGCCGCATAACGTTCACCACGACGCCTATACACGCGACATCTTCCATCATGACGTCGGAGCAGAAATCGGGACTCGTCACTGAACCACACCTGTCTCCATCGCAGTTGAGGCCATTGTCGATGAATCTGGCACCACTGCAGTCGGAGTCGACGGTGTTGTGGTGTTAAGATGACACCTCGAACTGGACGTCTGGCACGAATTCCTACCTCACGTAGGCGGTTCCGTACGGTCTGGTCGGATATCCTGCGCAAACCTGGTATTGCTGCGGCTGTGGAGGTGGCAGTAGTCAATCGTTCCCGAAGGTGGCGTACCCGGATGTAGCGGTCCTGCCCGGGGGTAGTGACCCGTGGTCGACCGGATCTAGGGAGGTCACGTGTTGATCCATGTTGCTGGTAAACGGTCCCACAGTCTGGAGATGGTGCTTGGGGACACATGGAATGCCCTGGCAACGGCCGTTCTGGATTCGCCTGCGTCTAGTCGGCCGATGGCATTGTTTCTCTGCGGTTCACTGAGACGTGGCATGTCCTGGATTGTCAACTGTCGGCCAGATACAGAGGCCAGGCAAGCGACACCCTGCACTTTTATACTGTCGGTGTTCATGTTGCACGTGCAGACAACGCACGTGCAGTGGTGACATGGTTTGCACGTGGCTGCGTTTTTGCGAATATTCACATTTTGGAACTTTATTGTACAGTAGCTGCGTTTTATCGAATGTAACCGAGGGAATGTGTTTGGGACATGCAATGACCTTATATTCACAAAGCATGAACCGGTAGGAAACATAAAATCGGAGTTATAACCCATTTGTACCCTTTTGCGTTTCTTTTTTTGAAGAGTATATATTTTTTTAATTATGAATAGCTAACCCTAGACAACACAACTCAGAAAAGACACAAAACTTATCCGGCAAACCAAGGTTCCCCCGAGAATCAGCTTATGGCTCCTGAACTAGTTCCAGTATTTCACCTTTCATTGTTTCCTTAACTTAATAGTGTTTGTATTTTTGTGTACATATTTTAAAATAATTTCCAAACTTCCATTATGTATATCCGTTGCTCTCTGAATGTATAAGCTAGATTTTTCATGATTACGCTTTCTTTAGACGGAGTTTCGATGGTTTATGTTTTTTATTGTAACAATTTGTGGGATTCGTCCGGGAGCCAAGGTTTCATTTTATTTTATTTATTTTCTCTCATTTCATCCTACTTCTTTTTATGCTTTTTTGTTTTGCATTGTCATTCAGTGCAGAAATTTAACAAAAGTGCTATGTGGTTGTGACCAGGAACGGGTTAGTACTCATAATATGATATCGAAATGGATTGTACCTCGTGAATAAATGTTGCCATAAGAACAATTAATGTTTTTTATTATGAGTACGTTTGTTAAATATTTGGGTGTAACCTTCGTAAAGAAAGGGTTAATATCTGGAATTGCCCAAAGGTTGCAAACGTCCCCCACCCAACACAACCCAACCGAACCCACTAATAATGATGAGATACCCCTAGGCAAGAGACCAGCAAAGAAAAACATATCTGCTAAATCCAGGTTCCGCCCAAAATCAGCCTATGGCTCCCGGACAAGCTGCAGTATTTTATCTTTGATTCTTTCTTTGATAAACCCTTTAACTAAATAATGTTTTTATCTGATGCATAAATTATTTTAGTAAACAAGATTAGATAAATTAAAATAAAATACGATGATTGTTGTTACACATTGCTTTGTTGTTTTACCTTCTGTGTTCCATTCTGTTACTTCATGTTTCTTCAAATAAATTCTTAACTTCAGTACTTAGTGTTTGTCTTTGTGTATGATTATACCTAAGAAACAACTATATCTTTATTTAGATATTGTTTAGTGCTGGAGTGTCGTTAAACATTATTTGATTCATTTTTTTGTTTGAAGAAAGTACATGTATAAGAACAGTGGTGCAGTCATCATAGGCTTCGTACAAACTAAATACAGCACATATATCCTACTGTATGCTGTCTAACAGTTTGAGATCATTGTGGTTTTTGTTTTTATGGAGGAGGGTTTTTTCTTTGGGGGTGGGGGGGTTAATTAAGAGTAGACGTGTCCGGATCTCGTTTCGCTACTGGCACCAAAACAGATATTTACTCTCTCGGCATATGCCTCCAAAACCCCACTGTCCCTCAACACACCTTCCACGATTGTATTTGCGTTTGTCAAATTTGGGTTCATCTAACTCGACACTTTGTCCTCTAAACAAAATTTTGTTTTCCTTTCTCTTTCGGTAGCAGAAGCATAAAGCTTTCTGCAGTAGCTGTAAGGCTGCCTTTCCATTGGTTTTACTCGCGCGGCTATTGCTGCCGCTAATCGGTAAAAATCAAATGCGTTGATTTGCATTGACGTCTTTCTATTGACACGGGTGCTAACCGTGCGGCACAAAAAATGTCGATCATGTATCGATTTTTTGCCAGCCGTGCGGCTCGAACCACATGGGGAATCCATAAAATGACGTCATTTTGGGGTATTACCCATGATTACGCATCCCCCGCACTTAAATATATTAGAGCGTTATTTAATTTTACAGTTTTAAGAGTAGGCATTTTTAGCATTCTTTGTGCAATGGGCGAGAAACGTTCACACGTGAGCAAATTGAAATATTAACTGACTTGGTGATCGAAAACCCGGTAGTTATTACCAATCCTTAAGTGAATATAAGTACCAGATCTGAACTAACAATTGGTGGACGAAAATCGCAAGAAAATTCAATTTCCAAGACATGACAGGTGCAATAGTAATAATAATAATAATAATAAGTTAATATTATGCTACTATTATACACGCATATTAATGGAAAGTTGATAAACACAGCCATTATAATGAATTAAAATAATATTAGGTTCATTAAACTACGTCTACACTGTATCGGTGATGGATCCGGAAATTTTGCAATGTTTTAATTTTGAAGGATTTCAAGTTTGTCAAATTTAAAAATTATGTATTGAAAAAAAAAGGTGAATAAAGCGAATCCGGACCCCCGTGTCTCCCTCCTGAATCCGCTTATGTTAACACCCTTTATCTTCGTTCAACAATGACAAACGCCGTACCGATACTATAATAACATGAAATGAGTTCAAATAACTGATGTGCATGCTCACCAACTTCTTACTAACAATAATATTTACCGTGTTCACTTTAGTAACAAAGAATAAAAAGACCTTTTATAGCAAGAATTAGTGTTATTTTAGGAGGTAAACAATTGTGTTTTAAAGTATTTTTTATTATATGGTGGGTTATTCGGTCCATGACCTATCCCTGACTACGGACCTGCGGTGTCGGTAAAACATAATCGGTTCCACATTTTTTTATGTTCCCAAACTATGTGTTTCATTTTACATGTGTTAGCTCTCGTAACTAATAGTCCGTGGGTTTGTTGTGGGGGGTTTTGTGTGTTTTTTGTAATTAATTTCAGTTTGGTTTGATGTAAACATAAAAGTAGTCCTATAAGTTTTGGAACAGGCTTATAACAAACAAACAAACAACAAAAACACTATTCTTTTGTCCAATTTAGAAAACAATCGGCTCAGAAATAAATAATATGTAGTAAATTACACAGTATACAGTAGCCCGAGTACTCTGACTGTAAGAGAGCTAGACGGACATTTGGACATAAACACGCTCTCATTACAGTCAGAGACCAACCTATGTATATTTTTGGCAATTCCTGACTACCAAACGGTAGGCAAAGATTCCCGCTCTAATACCACAGCAATCCTATGGTTGACGTCAAATACCTTTACATCGATCATTTTCGAGTTAACTGATACAAAAAAATCCACATATTAATCACTAATACACATACTACAGAAAGAAACCCGACAGCACCCACATTCAGCTACGCTTCGTGACACTCCGTCGCAACAATTACAAAGCTCGGCGATCTATTTCGAGACGTAGATCACGTGATCGCCACTGGGCGATTCCGCCTTGTGCAGCAGTTACAGGGGCCGTCTCATACCAAGCGACGTTACAACATGGAAGAGTTGGCTAATGCCGTTTTGGATGAATTTGGATTTAATTACGTCATTAAACCAAAACAATTACACATTATTGATTCCATTTTGAATTTAAAGGATACATTTGGGGTGTTATCGACAGGATACGGCAAAAGTATGTGCTACGTACTGCTTCCTCTTATGAGACGGCCCCTGTAACTGCTGCACAAGGCGGAATCGCCCAGTCTCGAAATAGATCGCCGGGGTCTGTTTTTGATGTCTTTAAACGTAGTTCGTATCTGCTCTCCTCTGGGACAACTCTCACATCCATCAGGCTTAAGTTGACTGTAGGGTCAAAGTTTCCTCTGATAGTCAGCTCCCTGCATCCTAGAAATACAAAACAGGCCACTGTATACGCCACTTTCAACATGACATTACAAAATGGGGACAACAGGCCTGCTTCCAAATGTTGACACATGGCATTCAGTAATATAGTAGAAATAGGCAGCCTTTTGGGCATCGCTTGCACCTGCATTCTTTTATTTCCCCAGAGTATTAACTGTATCCTTTCTGAATAATATCCTGCGAAAGTCGTCATGTAGTTGGCCTGCACAAATATAGAAATAACGGATACCTGCTAGGTACAGTTTAATGGTATAGTATTTTAGACCTAGCTTAGTGTAACAATAAGTGATGAATAACATAAGCTTACCATGCCCGGCACACCCCCTTCACAAAACCCTAGATCCGCACCTGGTGTACACTATCTGCGAACACCTGCAGAAACGAATCCTTAGTGGGTGTTTGGGGGATCGGGGTGGGGGGCAAAACTATTTATACATGAGCAAAATAGGGGCAATTTGTTTTATCAAATGAGCAAAGAAAACAAATCGAAAGCAGGGGTGGGAGGTCGAAACCCCCTCCTGGATTCGCGCCTGCTTCCACCGTGTACACTATCCGTACCTAATGGCAGACCCCTTTCCCTGGGCGTAGTCTGCATAGGCTACGTTATAAATACCCCCCCCCCCCCCCCCCCCCCCATCCGCATTGAATATGCAATACGCCATAATTATAGTGGATCGGTAAAAAAAAAAAAAAATCTGCACTTGGATTAAAAGCATGCAATTTGGTTAATTATATACCTGAACCCATTACAAATATTTTCAGATATGGACCCAAATCAACACCGGCCCCTATATTATTATGTGCTATATATAAAAATGTAATTCACCAAATCAAATCTGACATATCTACAACCCCTCAAATTTAAATAAATCACACAAAAAGGGTGAGTGTGAATATGCTAATTTTGAATACAACAGGAAGCGTCTTTACCGATCCTAATCTCGCATAATAGTTGTCAATCTAAGTCATAATAAATGTATCATCAATATCAGTCATGGCAGTATTTAATGGTCTAGTTAAAGTTAAGGACATTTCGAACGTTGAACCAGGCAGATGTTATTTGATATATATATATATATATTCTTCTTTTTTTCTTTTTTTTTTTTTTTTTCGTGCAAGTATGAACCAAAAAAACCATGTGCACACTGTATGATTCCTCGTAGAGTGTCATACAAAAGTGTGCACATCGTGCTTTTCGGTTCATACTTGCATGAACCAAAAAATAATTGCGGCCAAATCTTATAATTAAATTTATATGCATACTTTAACAATACATAACTGATTTTATTTGGCTTAGCTTTAAATATGCCTGTAGTAGTGTTTGTGTAAACTTCATTCATTGATACTTATGTCGCGTAAGAATGCAAACGTTCATTCACTATTATTTGAATCAGGTGATGTTTTGTAAATTACATCATTTAGTAAATGACATAATTTTGATAAGTTACGCCATTTCATCTAGCTGCTGTGCATTTTTTACGGATCATTTCGTTATATTGGAAGGAATTGTCCTATTCATGTTTAGTTTAAAAACATTTCCAGAAACGAAAAATATCTACGAACTCGGAATTAAAAAACAATGACTTTTTAAATAATTTTCGTAACCTTGCTATGGATGATCAAAATAATAACCATGATGTCGAAGATTTTTTTGTAAACTATGACCAACATAGCAGCGATCCACAAGTTAACGAACTAAACAAAGATATAACCGCTAAAGAAATATCCGAAGCGATACACAAGTTAAAGAAAAATAAGGCATGTGGTTCGATAATGTTTTAAATGAATATTTTATCAACTGTTGTGATGTCTTGATGCCATGTTTATTGCTATCATTTAATAATATTTTTAAGTCGGGTCATTTCCCACATAGTTGGTCTGTTGGTTGCATTATTCCTATTTTTAAAAAAGGAAATATTAACGATGTAGACAACTATAGTGGGATCACTCTGGTCAGCAGCCTGGGGAAACGTTTTAACTCGGTTTTAAATGAACGATTATTAAAGTTCGATCAAGAAAATGGCATTATCACAGACGCAGAGTTTGGTTTTAGAAAAGATATGTCTACTATTGATGCTGCTTTCATTCTGCAATCTTTGATAAATAGGACATTGAAGAATAAAAAACGCTTATATTGTTGTTTTATAGATTACAAAAAGGTTTTCGATTTCATTAATAGACAGAACTTATGGTATAAAATGATCCAACTGGGCGATGAGGGCAAAATGCTAACCATTATACAGTCCTTATCTGAAAGTGTTAAATGTTGCATAAAATATAAAAATGAAATGTCAGATGTTTTTGCTTGTAAGAACGGATTATTTCAGGGTGAAGTTTTGTCACCAATCTTGTTCGCTGTGTATGTTAACGATTGTGAAATGTATTTGTCATCAGAAAATTGTCCTTGTTTTTTTTGTTTTGTTGAAATACACTTTAAAACTATTTTTAATAATATATGCTGATGATATGGTACTATTAGCTGAAGGCGCAGGATTACAAATAATGATTAATGCTCTCTCAAAGTATACTAACAAATGGGATTTAACTGTAAATACCAATAAGACTAAATTGTTGTTTTTAGAAATGGAGGAAGAATTTGAAATAATGAAAAATGTTTTTTATAATGATTACGAATTAGAGGTAGTAAATGAATTTGTTTGTTTAGTATTATTGTTCTTCTATAATGGTAAATTTAGTCGTACCCAGAAACGAGCTGCTGAACAAGGACGCAAAGCCCTGTTTTCAATGTTAAATGTATGTAATAAGAATTTTTAAATATTGAAACAAAGTTATCCACTTTCGACATGTATGTTAATAGTATTCTTAGCTATGGGGCTGAAATCTGGGGGTTTTCATTCTGGCCAAGATATCCAAAAAAAATTCATATTCAATTTTGTAAACAAATACTTGGGGTACATAAAGGAACTTGTAATGAGTTTGTATATAGCGAATTAGGACGGTTGCCTTTACAGATTACAAGTCAATTAAAAATCTTCAAATATTGGATTAAGATGCAAAATTCGAATAATTGTATTTTAAGAGCTCTGTATGAGGTAATGAATACATATGAAAATAATTGGTTAATGAATATTAAACAGGAACTAAATGAGCTTGCTTTAAGTTATATATGGCAGATAACACGTTAATAATAATATTTATAATATAATTAAGGAAAGGATGCGCGACACATTTAAACAGCTTTGTTACAGCTGAATAACAGCAACACCAAAGGGGAATCTCTACCAACATCTGTTAAATGAATTTAAATTACAAATTCCATTAATTTACCGTATACATTAAGCATTAATTTTCAGTCAAATACAATCGAAGGCATTTTTGAAGGCATACATCGAGAGAGGAAGTGTGTGTGTGTGTGTGTATTTGTGTGTGTGCGTGCGTGCGTCAGTAGCGAAACGAAACGCAAACACTTCGTCCCTTAATTGAAAAACACATAAACCAGAAAACAATTTACTCAGACTGTTGGGCAGCATACATTGGGATATATATATATGTTGTCTTTATTTTGTACGAAGCCTATTATGTCTGCACCAGTTCTTATACAAAGAACGAATGGAATAATGTTTATCGACACCCCAGCACCCCAAAATAAAGGAGATAAACAAAGACAAACACTACTGAAGTTCAAGGTTTATTTCAAGAAACAAGACGTAACACACTGGGACACACAAGGTAAAACAACGTATAACAATTGTAAACATCTTGATCTAAAGCTAATCTCTGCTTGTTTATTGGAATATCTATATAAAAGACAAGTACTATTAAATTGAACTGCATATATATATAAACAAAAAGAGGTCTGCCAGTCTAGAGAGCTCCGCAATTTAATTTTCAATTATGTTGCTAGTAGATGATAATTCATAGATAGTTTCAAAATAACGCAATCAAAACTATAAGGAAAGTAGACTTTCAAATCTGGACATTCAAATTTCGAAAATATATCTTCACTAGTTTAGGAAGACTGCCCATGAGAATCACTGTTCTGAGCTTACAAAATATGAACTCAAAATTCAAGATAGACTTCGAAATGTTCAGTGTTAAATGTTAATTAAAAAAATCCAAAATGGAAAATAATTGTTTTTTTATTATTTTGTGCAGACTGACCTAGATGATTATTTTACCACGCGTCAGAACAATCGATTGTAAACTCAAGGAGTATAAGAGAAGTTTCACTGGCAAACTTTATACCGCAGTTAACACAGTGTGGCAATAACTCTTGTAAACTATCTTTATTTAATCTTTACTTGTTTATTAAACTGTCTGCATAAGAAAAACACAAATACTATTGAAGACGGTTTAAGTGTTTTGCCATTGTCAACGTCTCTAGGTAACAGACCTTTGTTGACGACTGAAATGACACATTAAAGATATTTTGTTATTTTCAATATTAGTATCTGTACACCCAATGTATTTCTGATTGTCCTAAGGTTTGTAATAGCCCAAGTTCACTTTATTTCCCAATATATATTTGTCTTGTGCGTACTTATTGAGAGATAAACATAAGAACGATCAGAAACACACTGAATATATAAAACAAGACAATTCATTTAACGAAAACAAAAACAACAACAAAAAACAAACAAAATAAAAACATACAAACAAACAGACAAAAAACCAAAGGGTAGAAAAAAACAATAAGTAAATACAATAATCGTATTTTATTGTAATCTAATCTAATCTTGTTTACTAACATAACTATTCAAAAGATAAAAGCATTATTTAGTTGAAGGGTTTATCAAAGAAATAATGAAATATAACATACTGTAGCTTCTCCGGGAACCATAGATTAAAAAAAGAAAAAAGAAAAAAAAAAGATGTAGGATGGAATGATAAAAAACCCAACAACACCCAAATCAGAGGAAACCTTGGCTCCCACAGGAAGGCCACAAATTGTAACAATAAAAAACAAACCGTAAACGATCTAACGTGTAAGCATTAAACATCTAGCTATATATATTAAGAAAGCAATGGAAACTATTTTTAAATATGTACACAGAAATACGAACACTATTTAGTTAAAGAAACAATGAAAGGTAAAATACTGGAGCTAGTCCATGAGCCAAAGGCTGATTCTTGGGGGGAACCTGGATTTACCGGATATGTTTTCTTTGTTCTGCCTATTTTGTCTAGGGGTAGCTATGCATAATTTTTAAATACACATGTATATATTATTATTTATTATTATTATTATTTTGATTTGTTTTTAGTTGGGGGAGGGGAGAGGTTCAATTATTTGGCAATTCCAGATATTTACTTCTTTTTCTTTCTTTTTATTTTGTTTACCGAGGTTCCATCCAAATATTCATCAATGCAGATGTTCCTCCATTTCTTGTAAAATACTGATTCGTGTCTGTGCCAGTGTTTATTAATGAGGTAGGTACCATACAGTCCAGTCCATTTCGACGCCATTTTATGAATATTAACCACTTCCTGGTCACACTAAATTTTTGCACTTTATAGGATATGCAAAAAATGAATCAAAAGATTTACATCTAGTTGGATGAATTGAGAAACAAAAAAATGAACCCTTGGTTCCTGGACTAAGCCCAAACAGTGTAACAATACAAAACGCAAACTATTTCAAGTCTGTCTAATGCACACATAATCGTGACACATCTAACTATATATAAACATTAAGAAAACAATTGATATAGGTAATGAAATTCTTCAATTGTAGTGTGCATTTAGAATATATGTCAAATAGTGACATGTAATTATTGATATATAGTTTCAAAAGTTGAATGTATGCTACTTTCTATGCAATATGACAATTTAAACGTATCGCAAGTTTGTTATTTGTCAAACTAGAAGTACTGTTCGCTGTAAAATAGTAGTACTATGCGTGTGCCCATTCATGCAGAGTATGAACACGTCATGTCTATAGTTATTAGGTAAACATGACACTATACCATGTTTATATATTAGCAAAAGTGTTGTACCGTGAGCTCGAAACCGTCAAGCTGAATAAATGCATTTGGATATAAGTAAATTAATCAGAAACGTTACAATGACGGCAAACTCTGGACAGCCCCTTTAAGTTAAAGCTTAACCTTGAGATAAAATAGTTATCACCGGACAAAAAAGTTTTTGCCAAGTTGTAGTCAAATACCAGATGAAAAGTTTAAAGTTTATTTTGTGTAATGACACCAATATAGCACATTGATTTATTAATAATGTTAAACAGTTGGACATTTTGAATTATTGTCTTAGAGAGAAAACCTGCAACAAATGTTCCATTAGTAGCAAGGGATATTTTATATGCACCATCCCACAGACAGGATAGTACATACCACGGCATTTGATATACCAATCGTGATGCACTGGCTGGAACAAGAAATAGCCCAATGGGCAATACCAGATGATGACATTATTATTTTTCATTTCCAGTAAATGCTATTTCAATTTCTTAAACAAATATTGAAAATTCTGAAATCAAAGTTATCTTTCGGTAAAACGAAAAAGGATCAAGAGTTGGCTCTCTTGAATAGTGAAATAATTCATGTGATGTATTCTTGAATGGGGTGACGTAATTTGTATTATTTGCTGTATCATATAGGTACTAAAACATTAAAATGACGTCAAGTATGAGGCATCCTTGTTTTCGGATAAAGTTTTGAACGTATTGTTTTGGTAATTTGTAAGACCTTTGCAGAGCTTACATGAAAGCAACAGAAGGAATAACACTATTTACTCGTTTTTAGGAATAAAAAATTAAAGTTTGTTTTGTTCAACGACAGCAGTATAGCACACTGGTTTATTAACCATCGGCTATTGGCTGTGAAGCATTTTGTCACTTTGCTATATTGTGCTGGAAAGATACCCGCTACATTTTTTTTTCATTAGAAGCAAGGGACAACACATACTACAGGCTTTGACGGAGATCGATCCAAGACCGACTTGGGGATATAAATTTTAACCATACACAATCTGATTGAAATTAGCTCTACTGGTCTACCAGTAGATCTAACAGCATTGCGTGGACTCCCATGTCCAGGTGACATTTCATCTATAAATAACAATTTAAATATCGACCAATTACACTTCGCCTTTTATAGCGTTATTCGTGAGCATACAAATTCTAAAAATATCTGGCAAGACTATTTATGCAATAGTCGAACTTCTCTATTTCAACATTTTATATTGAAATTAGTTTCTGCCTACTTTGTAATTCACCCGAATCATTTCGTATACTATCGACATAATCCCGAATGTTTTCAAATTCTTTTCAAATCACTGGCATGGTTTTGCAAGTAAGGTTTTGATTTGTCGAATGAAAGGTCAACAGGACATGAGTTCCAACGGGCTGGTGTAAGATCCACATGTCATAGTGGAGCTAATGTTAATTAAATTGAACCATACAGCACCTAGTTCATAACTGTATTATGCTATCCTTTAACCCAAAATAAAAAAGGTAAACAAAAGAAAAACAAAATACGAAAAAAGGTACCCCACACAGTAACCACCCCAACAAAAACAAAAAAGATACTTGTACTCACATAGTGTTGTAATAAATGGTTTAATTTATGGAAAAACTAAATTAAAATAAAATTTTAAAATGACATAGAATACAATAAAACTGAACTGAAAATAAATAAGAAATAAAATAGAAATATTTAAATTAAAATAAATAAAATATATTTTATCAATATTATTCTCTTCACTGATACACTAACATAACAATTTTGTTAAATATGTGCACTTAAAGGGGTATGGGAAAAAACACACATTAAAAGTAGGATTATAATAAATAAATTTAAAAAATAAAAAAGGAACCCTTGGCTCCTGGACTATAAGCTCACAAAGTTTAAAAATAAAACCATCTAAAGAATGCGTAAACATGAAAAATCTAACTATATACACAATGCATGTACATTAAGAAAGCAACTGATACAAGTTATGAAATCCTTCAATTTTAGTGCAAATTAACTAATTTCAAATATGCATACAAAAAATACAAACACTAGTTAGATAACGAAAAAATAAAGGGTAAAATAATGGATCTAGTGCGGAAGCCACATGCTGAATTTGACTCATGAATAGTGAAATAAGTTGTGCCTTTGAATGGTGACGCAATTTGTATTATCAGCTGTATAATGTAGGTACTGAAAACATTAAAATGACGTAAAGTATGAAGCATCCTTATTTTCGGATAAAGTTTCTTAGCTAATATAGTTTAAGGTATTTTGTAAGACACTTTGCAGCGCTTACGTGAAAGCAACGGTAGGAATAACACTTTTTACTCTTTTTAGGAATACAAAGTTAAAGTTTGTTTTGTTTAACAACAGCAGTAAAACACAGTGATTTATTGACCATTGGCTATTGGGTTTGAAACACTTGGTGATTTTGACATATTGTCCTGGAAAGGAAACCTGTTACATTGTTTTGTTTAGAAGCAAGGGATCGTGTAGCACCCCACAGACAGGACAACACATACCACGGCCTTTGATATACTACATAGGTCCAATGCGCTGACGCGCACTGATCCTAGGAATACAAAGTATACAGTAAAATAATTGTAACCATACAGCTCCTAGTTCATAATTTTACAATGTTATTCTTTCAAAAAAAAGGTTAAGTAAAAAAAAAAAAAAAAAAACCACGAAAAGAAGCCCCACCACCAAACACTCACCCCACCCCACCCAACCCCCAAAAGCAAAAATTAAAACAAAGATACTTGAACATACAAACTGTTGTACTGAATGGCTTTATTTATGAAAAAACTAAAATGGAATAAAAAATTTAAATGAAATAGAATAGAATAAAATTGAATTGAATTGAATTGGATTGATTCAATTAAAAATAAAATTAATTTAAAATAAAATAAAATAAAAGGTTAAAGAGAAAAATGAAAATAGAAAAATGAAAATGAAAATGAAAATAAATAAAACATAAGAAAATTATATACTGCAACATAAATAAAAAGAGCGTTAAAATCGTAAACCATCTTAAAGGAGCAGTGTCAAAGTTGCACAATGGCAGCTTCCACACTTCTTTTTTAAATTAACTTTCGCATTATATAATGCAAACACTTTAAACTGAACAAGCTTGCGGGAAGCTCGAGGCAAGCGTACGGGAAGCTCGTCGCAAGCTTGCAGGAAGTTTGTCACAAGGTTGTAAAAAGGTTCTAAATACTACCTTAAACTGAACAAGCTTGCGGGAAGCTCGTCGCAAGCTTGCGGGAAGCTCGTCGCAAGCTTGCGGGAAAATGGTCGCAAGCGTGCGGGAAGCTCATCACAAGCGTGCAGGAAGCTCGTCACAAGCATGTGGTAAGCTCGCCGCTGTAGAGATACCATTAACAATGTTACGGTATCGTACTAATAGACATAATACATTAACAGCGGTATCGTACATATAGGCACAGCGTCACGTGGGTCCCGGCCATGCCGGCTGGTAGACATGTATGTCGTTTATGAATAAATGATATTGGACAGTCATCTGGTATTGGCTAAGTGAATGACATATTACAGCCGCAAGTGTGCGAGATGCCAGTTGCAAGCATGCAAGAAAATTAAATAAAAAATAAAAGACTAGAACACTCAGTTTCATACGAATTGAAAACGAAAATTATTCAAGTACTAATTACGGAAACATGTAGGGTTGTGAACTTGATTTTGGTTTTCGTTAATTATTAGATTCGTTCTGCACATCTTCATTGTTCTTCTTTATTTTCCTGTAAATAAATATAATCTATGATTTATTCCTAATGTTACATGACTTAAATAGTAATATTTCTTTTAGTGTTATGATAACAAAAATTAGTATAGAAATAACCAAATTGAATAGAGGGTAATAAATTATGAACGAGTTATCAAGACTTTGTCCTTAGCAAATGACGAACACAATTTATTTCACGAGTGTCATAATCTTGGTAACAACTAGTATGTTAAAACATCTTACAAACAGTACTGCTACAAATTAGTGGGGGAAAAAAGGGCACTAATGTTTTGTGTTACATATACAACACACACACACACACACACACACACACACACACACACACACACGTACGTGTACGTGTACGTACGTACGTACGTACGTACATACATACATACATACATATATCAAAGTTCGATCTCTTGATAATGTTGATCTCTCAAAATGAAGCGATAGTCCCGTTCGAATTGCTATACAAATTAGTACTAACACACTTCGAAAATTCAAATGATAAAGCTATCGGTGCCTATAGTATTATAAAGAAAAATGAAATGTCAGCCAAGCAAATGCTCGGGAGTTTCCGCTGAGCCCAGCCTCTCGAGGATACAGGTGTTAATTACAGAATATTAGATTGCTGACTAAGCAGAACGAAGGCTATGTGTTTCGTTATGGGTTGGTAATTTGTGTGTGTGTGTGTGTGGAATAAGATGTTTGGTTTGTTTAACGACACCACTAGAGCATATTGATTAATTAATCATCGGCTATTGGATGTCAAACATGTGGTACTTATGACTCGTTGTTATGAGAGGAAACCCGCTACATTTTTCCTAATGCAGCAAGGGATCTTCTACATGCACTTTCCCACAGACAGGAAACCACATAACACGGCATTTGTCCAGTTGTGGTGCACTGGTTGGAACGAGAAAAAGTGTGTGTGTGGGTGGACTCATTAATTACAGAATAATAGTTCACCGACTAACCAGAACAAAGGCTATGTGTTTTGTTATGGGTTGGTAATTGGTGTGTGTGTATGGAAGAAGTTTGGTTTGTTTAACGACACCACTAGAGCATATTGATTAATTAATCATCGGCTATTGGATGTCAAATCTGGTAATTATGACTCGTTGTCATCAGAGGAAACCCGCTACATTTTTCCTAATGCAGAATGGGATCTTTTATATGCACTTTCCCAAAGACAGAAAACCACATAACACGGCCTTTGTCCAGCTGTGGTGGACTGGTTGGAACGAGAAAAAGTGTGTGTGTGGATGGACTTATTAATTACAGAATAATAGTTCGCCGACTAAGTAGAACGAAGGCTATGTCTTTGGTTATCAGTTGGTAATTGTGTGTGTGTGTGTGTGTGTGGAAGTCGTTTGGTTTGTTTAACGACACCACAAGAGCATATTTATTAATTAATCAGCGTCTATTCGATGACAAACATGTGGTAATTATGACTTGTAATCATCAGAGGAAACCGCTACGTTTTTCCTACTGCAGCAAGGGATCTTTTATATGAATGTTTCCACCTACAGGAAAGCACATACAATGGCCTTTGTCCAGTTGTGGTGCACTGGTTGGAATGAGAAAAAGTGTGTGTAAGGAGGGACTCGTTAATTACAGAATAACAGATTACTGACTGAGCAGAACGAAGGCTATGTGTTTAGTTATTAGTTGATAAGCAGTGTGTGTGTGTGCGGAGGAACTCGTTAATTATAAAAAGTATTATTTATTTACTTATTTATTGTTTACTTACTTTCCATTGTACGTGATTTCATTATGTGTCACCATTAAATTGTTCTCCTGTGTATTTGTGTATTTATATATTTTCTTCATTTAACTGATGAGCTTTTTAGCTCAAAATCAATAAAGAATGAAAAGAAAAGTGTGTGAAGGGACTCGTTAATTACAGAATAATACATCGTGGACTAAGCAGAACAAAGGCTATGTGTGTGGAGGGACTGGTTGATTACAGAATAATAGATCGCTGACTAAGCAGAACGAAGGCTATGTGTAAGTAAGTCCTATAAGAAATATATTTCTATCGCATACTCACAACACAGATTTAAAACTGAAAGGAAAATGAGAACATTACGACTAGACGATTCCAAGGGATTCTATAAAATATTAAAGGGACCACGCAAATCGGACATAAACGTTCCCCCAGTAAATGAATTCTTCAATTTCTTCAGTAATTTAAACAAGGGCGAACCGAATGAGGATAATACACCCGAATTTAATATGGACGAAGCACTAAATGAAGTAAACAATGACAGTATTATTAATGGACAATTCAGCGAAGATGAAATTTTAAAAGGCATAAAACAACTTTAAAATGATAAAGCTGCTGGTATTGACAAAGTCGTTAACGAGTACATTAAATCAACCGCAACAATTCTCTTGCCATTTTATGTTAAACCTTTTAACATACTCATCGAGCACGGTGTTTTGCCGGAGGAATGGCTCAATGGTATCATCATACTAATTTTTAAAAATAAAGGAAACCGCCTATCGCCTGAAAACTACCGACCGATCACATTGCTTTGCTGTTGTTCTAAGTTATTTACATACATACTCAATAACCGTTTACATATATTTATTGAAGAAAATAATATCATGAGTGAAGTCCAGGCTGCTTTTCGTAAAGGCTACTCCACAACAGACCACATATTCACCTTACATAATTTGATAGATATCTTGAAAAAAAGAAAAAAGAAGTTGTACTGCGCGTTTGTTGATTTTCAGAAAGCTTTCGACATGGTTTCACGAACTAATCTATGGCAAAAGTTATTATATAATAATATAAACGGCAAATTCTTTAGAATCATACACTAGATGTACCAAGGCCTTAAATCACTTATATATGTAAACAACCAACACTCCGGGCTATTTCCATGCAACAACGGTATCCGGCAAGGCGAAAATTTATCACCTGTTTTATTTTATTTATATTTAAATGATTTAGAAGACTACTTATTCAATCATGGATGTGAAGGGCTTTCCCCTATCCCAGATAATCCCGAAAACCCAATTGACGTTGGTCTTCAACTTATCTGTCTGCTATATGCTGATGATACAGCCCTCTTAGCAACAACTGCATCTGACCTACAGCATACGTTAAACACCTTTTATGAATATTGCAAGACATGGAAACTTAAAATTAATATCACTAAAACGAAGGTAATTATTTTTAACGGTACAGCTAAAGACTACAGACATATTTTCAAGATAGGAAACACTGCTTTAGAAAACATTAAAGAGTATAAATATCTAGGAATTACATTTACTAATAAACATAACTTCCGAATTACAAAGATGAGACTTAAACAACAAGCTACCAAAGCAATGTATGTTGTACTTTCAAAAGCCAAAGAAAATTTTCTGTCAGTCGACTGTAAACTTAAAATGTTCGACTCGATGATCCTTCCAGTTTTACTATATGGGTGCGAAATTTGGGGACATGAGAAAACTGATATCTTAAACGCTGTCCAAATACATTTTTTCAGTCATATTTTACCAGTAAAAAAAATCGACACCATTATTTATGTTATATGGAGAGCTGGGGAGAATACCTATCGAGCTAACTATATACAGACGAATGGTCTGTTGTTGGGCACGAATTGTATCGGGGAAACAATCTAAACTATCTTTCTTATTATATAGATCAATGTTATTAGACCATCTTAGCAATAATACCAATTATAACTGGATCACTACTGTAAAAAATATCCTGAATAATTTAGGAATGAGCGATGTCTGGATTTCCCAATCTTTTGTATCAGTTAAGGTCCTCTCTCAACAAATAAAAAATAGACAATATGACCAATATTTACAAATATGGAGTAACGAAATAGAACTCTCATCGAAAGGCACTACATACAGATATTACAAAGAACACCTCAGTCTAGAAAAATATTTTACTATTATCCCTGAAAAGATGTGGACAATTATTTTCAAATTCAGATTATCTAATCACTATTTGCCTATTGAAACTGGACGCTGGAATAACATACCTAAGAAAGACAGGCTATGTAACATATGTGATGAAATAGACATTGGTGACGAATACCATTATATTTTCGTCTGTAAATATTTTCATGATTCCAGGGTCCAGTTTCTACATCCATATTATTATACACGACCAAATACTTTCAAATTCAAACAACTCATGAACAGTAAACGAATCAGTGTATTAAAGAATGTATCAAAATTAATAAATGTTATTACTAATATCTTTAAACGCTCCCAATGCACCCAAACTAACAGTAGTTAAGGATTGTACTGTTTATACTGGAAAATAACTTATTTACTGCATATATTATCAACCACCATCTTGTCATGTGTATATTGTGAAGTGAATGTGTGTACATATATACATTTATATTGTAAATCCCAAATTCTTCATGTATATATATATATATATGTTCCTTTATATTATGTAGCCCTCCTATGCCGTTGCTGAACGGCCAGAGTGTAAATAAATTCTGTTCTGTTCTGTTCTGGTTATCGGTTGGTAATTGGTGCGTGTGGGGGGGGGGGGCTCGTTAATTACAGAATAATACATCGTTGACTAAGCATCGTTGACATTGTGAGCGTATTAATAGTGCTTCATTGTTGAAAAATTTTATTTCAACAAAACTCATAGATCAATTTTTGCAAACATGGTACAGTCATATTTACACTTCATCGAAAGCATCTTGTTACAAAATATTTAAAAGCAGTATAGCGTTCGAAAATTATTTAAATTTATTAGAAAAAAAACATTGGTGCCCATTGTTACGTTTTAGAGTATCAAACCACAATCTTCCAATAGAGACAGGTAGATGGATACGTAAACCATTACATGATAGATTGTGTTTTTTATGCAACACTAACGACATCGGAGATGAATTCCATTATATTTTTACATGCCCATATTTTAACCAATTCAGACTTCAATATATACCGAAATATTATCGATCCAAACCAAACACATATAAATTTCACGAATTATTTAATTGTAAAAAAACTGGTGTCCTCCGAAAACTTGCAATATTTTGTAAACATATTATGAATACTTTCAAGCCCTCCGGCTCATAGCTTTATTGTATTATTATTGTGTATGCAAACCCAAACCAATTATTTATAATTATATTCCCATGTTCGTTTTATGTAGATATACTTATGTCAATAGTTTTACTCTGTCATCTTGTTAAAAAGTGTGAATTGTTGTATTATATATTGTTCCTCATATGCCGTGGATTACGGCCTGAGAGAAATAAATGTTCAGTTCAGTTCAGTTCAGGTTGGTAATTGGTGCACGCGGAAGGACTCATTAATTACAGAATAATACATCGTTGACTAAGCCGAACGAAGGCTATGTGTTTTGGTTATCATTTGGTAATTGGTGTGTGCGGAGGGACTCGTTAATTACAGAATAATACATCGTTGACAAAGCAGAACAAAGGCTATGTGTTTGGTAATCTGTGCGTGTGCGGAGGGACTCGTTAATTACAGACATGGTGTGGTTATACCGTCAAACGATGGTAATAATTAAATAGAAAAAAACGTTGACGTTTATTTTAATTTTTTTGCTCTCAAAAAGTGGACCGTGTAAACGAATTTGTACGTTTATATTGTTATTTTTTATGTATAATATAATTGGAACTATTCGTCAATCAGTATTTTAATTTGTTTGTCACGTTCCGCAAATTTTCAAGTGAGCTGTTTTCTTCAGTTATTTATTTATAAATAAAACATTCAGACAAGGAGCCCAAAAATGCTGCCAGCTGGGGCTGTGGTGTGGTTATATATTAAGTCACCCTTCAAAAGGCAATGCAAAATGTTCAAAGTTTGTGATGGGGGCAGTCCACCAAACGTTATTACAAAATTAAAAGAAATCATCCATCTGCAATACTGTTTCAGTATTGAGGTGTTCTATACGAACTTCTGAAAATCGAACTATTTCGTCGCCCCTTTCAAATTTGAGTTATCAAAGTTTGACTACACCATTAATTATATATGATTTAATTACCTCTTGTCTGACACTCGATAGCCGATGTATTTTTTTCTGCCGTGGTGTCGTTAAACATCTATTCTATTCTATTCTATTCTAATTACCTCTTATAAAGAATCCACGCAGTAGGAATAGCAAGAGCCAAAACAACAGCGATCACAATTCCCGATATAGCACCTGCACTTAAGGCAGATATGCGTTCTGGATCATCTAGAAATATACAACACTATCAATTAAAATATCATACTATTCACTGCTATAACTCTTACATGCTTTGATAAGACGTCACTCCTACCACGAGTTCCTTCTGTAGATATACTGGCATTTTGCTGGTTCACTATTTGTACAGTGATAATTCCCCAACCATGACGATTCCCACGATGCAGGCCAACTGGCAGACAGGTCCTTTGTCTGACTAAAATGAAAAGTGTTCAGAGTTTACTTTACAACAGTCACATTTTTTATCAACGAGCTGCATGCACTGCTTTCAATAATTTATATGTTCGGCTATTTTGATTGAAGGTTTTAAAAAAAAATTAAACTGAAGTAGCCTTTATTGGAAATGAAAACGTATGTAATGTCATATCCTAAAATTAGACTAATTTATATTTTCGGCTATGGCAAAACATTTTTGTCTGATTTTAACTTGGATGTTGGTAAAACGTGGACTGGAATGGGATGGTATGGACCGAAATGATAGAGGTATGAGACTCACTTTTTGTTATGGTTGTCATTTCGTAATAGTCCTAGAAATATTATTTCTCATTCATTAACGCACGTAGCAAATTTTTTAGCTTTCAAAATAATGCCAAATACCATCAGTTATAAATTAAACTAAAAGGAACACTGCATGGTACGGTACGATATGCCTGTCAACAGTGACCTGACCCAGCCTTTTTCTCGACGTACTGTTATTTACTTTACGTGTCGAATTTAGTCATATAAATAGAAGTGTCAAACGGTAAGAACTCCGTTATTACTAATCAAGACATGTAATCTAGCCAAAAATTACTGACCCAGCCTTGCTGGGCTATCGCACACGTGCATACCTATCGTTGTTGCCATAAGACGAATCCGGTGCCTGCTAACCCTAATCATTCTGTAAACATGTAGGCTATTGAAGCTCCTCTGTAACAATCGACTGATCGTATCAGGTCGAACCCTGAACGCTAACCCTAATCACCCGATCCATTAATTATAGTTATGCTAGTAAAGAGATGTCTGAGGTACAAACATTAGGTATAATTACATGCATTCCAAAACCGAATAAACCCAAAAGAGTTTTTAAAGAACTGGCGACCTATAACACTTCTAAACTGCACCTACAAAATGGCCTCTGGTTGTATTGCAAATATAATTTTAAAAAAGGTTTTTGACAAAATAATAGACACAGATGAAACAGGATTTATTAAGGGTAGATATATAGTAGAAAATATAAGATTGATATATGATATGTTTTAAACTGAAATGAATGACATTCCAGGGTGACTACAAATAAATAATTCGAAAGTTAGAAAGTGTACCTGTTTTATTGACAGTTTTATTAGTTACTATATCAGTAGAGAACACCAACCAACAAATGGTTTACCTCAATACTGAAACCTCTGTAAACCGGATACCCCTCAAAACCGGACTTTTTCCTTGATCCCATGGCTGTCCAATTTTGAGGGGTTTCACTGTACTTCTAATTGAGTTTAAAAAAGCTTTCGATTCGATATCATGGTCCTTTATATATAAAACACCAGATATTTTTAATTTTAAAACATTTATTAAAAACTGGATTAAAACGGTTTATAATAACTGTAGATCAAGTGTAATACAAAACGGGTTTCTGTCTGAATTGATTAAAGTAGAAAGAGGGTGTAGGCAAGGTGATCCTCAGTCCCCTTATATATTTATGTTAAGTGCCGAAATCCTTGGAATCATTGTTAGAAATTCACCTAATATTAAGGGTATTACCATTGATGAAGAAGAAATTTTAATATCACAGTATGCAGACGAAACACGTTTTATTCTCGATGGTAGTCCAGAGTCCCTACACAGTACATTGACAATTTTAGATTATTATGAACAAGTATCAGGGCTAAACATTTGTGTATATCGATAGGAAATAAAAAATATTCAAAGGAGGTCTTTCATCATACCAAATGGAAACTAGAATGGGGTGTGTGCAGAACAATTCACTTTACTTGGAATTACATTTTCAGTAAATTTTGATAAAGATTATTGAACTAAACTACGATTAAAAAATCATGGAAATACAAAAGTTAATAAAAATATGGTCTACTAGAAGACTAACCCTATTAGGAAGAAGAAGAGTTTTAAAATCATTAATACTGCCCAAAATAACCCATTTATTCATAGCATTACCCAAAATAACCCATTTATTCATAGCATTACCCAAAATAACCCATTTATTCATAGCATTACCCAAAATAACCCATTTATTCATAGCACTACCCAAAATAACCCATTTATTCATAGCATTACCCAAACTAACCCATTTATTCATAGCATTACCCAAAATAACCCATTTATTCATAGCACTACCCAAAATAACCCATTTATTCATAGCATTACCCAAACTAACCCATTTATTCATAGCATTACCCAAACTAACCCATTTATTCATAGCATTACCCAAACTAACCCATTTATTCATAGCACTACCCAAACTAACCCATTTATTCATAGCACTACCCAAACTAACCCATTTATTCATAGCACTACCCAAACTAACCCATTTATTCATAGCATTACCCAAAATAACCCATTTATTCATAGCATTACCCAAAATAACCCATTTATTCATAGCATTACCCAAAATAACCCATTTATTCATAGCATTACCCAAAATAAGCCATTTATTCATAGCATTACCCAAACTAACCCATTTATTCATAGCATTACCCAAAATAACCCATTTATTCATAGCATTACCCAAAATAAGCCATTTATTCATAGCATTACCCAAAATAACCCATTTATTCATAGCATTACCCAAAATAAGCCATTTATTCATAGCATTACCCAAAATAACCCATTTATTCATAGCATTACCCAAACTAACCCATTTATTCATAGCATTACCCAAACTAACCCATTTATTCATAGCACTACCCAGGAGAAACATTGCTAAAACAACTAAATACATTATTTTTTTAATTTATCTGGAACCGTGGTTCTGAGAAAGTGAAGCGTAGTTTAATAAACCAAAATTATAAAAACGGAGGCATTAAAATGATAAATATACATAATTTTATAATAGCTTTAAAAAGCACTTGGATAAGACGAATGTTTAATAGTAATCCAAAGTTGTTTAATATTTTTAGATCTATTATGGGCTTAACCACAACTGACTTGATTATATACGGCGACCATTTCATTGTGAAAAAACAAAAGAAAATATTAAATGTATTCTGGAGTGATACCCTACACAGTTGGCTACAAATATAACAAAAACAAAAGTATAGATGACCTTCTAGCTATTAACATCTGGTACAAGAGCAAAACATGTATAGACAAAAAACATTTTTTCTATCATACATGTAAATACATCGGAAAAGGTATTATTTTTATAAGTGATCTATTAAATGAATTAGGAGATTTTATGGTGTATGACGAATTTACAAAAATATCAAATAACTACAATTTTTTTCACAATATGCTTCATTAATAAATGCTGTTAACTATTTAATATATAAACACTGAAACAGTAACTCAAAAAGCATAAATAAAGTATGCCAATGGAGGGTCTGTATGTGATCTACAGAAATGGGAAATGTATTGTTATACCTTTTCACAACATAAATGATACGACTTTATCCTGGTTTCAATATAGAATTTTACATAGAATCCTTGCAAGTAATAAATTTTTACACATGTTCCATTATATAGATTCTAATATTTGCAACTTTTGTAATAATTATCCAGAAACCTTGTAACATCTATTTTTCAAATGTGAAAAAGGTTCATAATATATGGACAAATTTAAAAGCATGGATGCTGTCGAAAACAGGAATTGAAATTAATTTCAGCAAAGATATTGTCTTATTTGGTATGATTAATAACAAAAACCGTTATTTCGTAAATTGGTTAACAATTAACGTCAAATATTATATTTATAGTGTGAAAGTACAGAAATGTTTTTTTTTTTTACATTTTAATAGCGTTAATGACATATTATAAACAAAATTTGATATAGAAAAATATATTATTTTTAAAAATTATTTAATTACTTCTTAAACAATGGGCCCCTGGCTTGACTTTTTTAATTAAAGTATTTATAATAAATATCAATGAGTGAATTTTTTTACAAACACAGCTTGCTTGGAAATACAGATACAGTACAAATTATATTCCTTTTATCTAGATTATTACATACCTATTCAATCTTACTACAGTGATAAAGACATTTTCAAACCGTGTAATAAATTTATTTTGTATTACACATATGTGCAATCTGGACCGGAACTTTTAAATGGGGAATTCCCTTTTTATTTTTACTGCAGTTAGCGCCTTTTATTTACTGACGCCATATATGATTTACAAATGATGTCACATCGTATTAGAAACATTACACAAGGCTGCCGCAGAGTAAGATTCTTAACGTTAATAAATCCATGAAAGCATTTTTTTATCATAGATTTAACAAAGTGTTGTTATGATGTTAAATTAAAAACAGTTTTTGTAAAACATAAAAGAAGGTATGTAATAACTTCACATACGTTTATTTTGCAAAAGAACATACCACTCGACCGCTACGCTTAAACGTATATTTACACAAATGTATTTTTCAAATTGGCTTCGTGAAAAGATATCAATTGTATTTCATTACCTAATGAAATTGCATTATGTCACAAAGTTTGACGAAACGTCAACTTATTTAATAACAAAATGCCCCACCATCAATCTGAGTGCTTATAAATTGCATTATTTTATCCACAATTAATTGTAGCTGTTTTTTTTCGATTTTATTACTTTTTCTATATTTAATAATGAAAAGAATACAACACAGACTTTGACCTCAATCCACATCAACTAGGCTCAATTTGGCCCGTTGGTGTAATGTTTAGATGCGTTTCAGTAAATCAAACAAAAAGAAGAAAAACAAAGAAAAAAAGAAGTAATTCTACGGGTATATAATATAATAGTACATGATTAATAAAGGACAATAGTAACATTTCAACATCTGGTTGACAAGCATAGTTTCATTTTTAACAGGCGAAATTGATTGACATACAATGTAGGTAATTTTTACAGACACCCCATAACAAATTATACAAATAAATGAAAGTCGAAAGTGTTGCTATTGATGTTTTAACATCGTTTGAGCTCTATCAAATGCGAAGTCGGTGTACTAACCTAAACCATTGGGCTACGTCCTGCCCACCTTGTCCAAGTCGCACTGCTTACGAAAATTCCACTTTCAGCGCATAGTTTCTATAATTGTTGTTTGTATTATTCACATATTGTTCCAAAACAAATAAATGAAAGTTTGAAAAAAAGGTTATGAATGTTTGAAAATATGCTACAAATAGACATTAAGCTAAGTCATAGACAAGTGGGGATTTCCGAACATTGCCTCATTTTTGCAATGTTAGCGAAATTAAAATGGTGATGACTTTGCATTACAAACAAAAAGCGGTGTACAAAAGTGTTATGAATTCAGAAGTCAAAATCACAAAACTCAAAATTATGAGTCGCCCGATGTGCTAGTGGGTTTTGATATTGATTTAAAGTGGTATGAAATATATTATTGTAAAGATGAAATATATTATGGTAAAAATGGTATATTGTACAATATGGTGATTATAGACATCTTTTATTTTATTTTATTTTTACTCCACACGAAACGGTGGATCCATGATGTAGTGATGTTTCTGACGAGGTGCGTCACGAGACTCGAGGTACTTAACACATGACGTCACATCACATGCTCTTAGTCATGTAATAGCTACAGTCATCATGTTGATTCTTGGTGGACTTCGATGGTGGAGTTTTTAGTGGATGAAGAACTATGGTGAACTTGATAGTTCGATGGTGAATTTTTCAACGGCCTGAGAAGCATAGTAAATACAGTACACGTGGTCTGTAAAACGGGATGACTGTCGGTGCTCAGTAGACTGAGAACATTATTAATATTATGAAAATGTTTTGTTTAATAATCTGGTCATAAACTGGGGACATGGAGAACTTTTTAATAAGCAGGTAGGCATGGTGGACATATGATAGCAAAACTCAAGTAATTATTTTCCAAACTGTGTAGGTGCTGTTAACTATTCTTTGAATATATTAGTGAAGATGTGGTGACTTACTTTGTGGACTGGGAGTTTGTTTCTTGTGATTATGTGTGAATGGTGTGTTGGGTTGTATGGAATGTGTTGAATACTTGGTTAAAAGGTGGTTTGAAAGGGTGTGGTGTGTTTTGTGTTTATTTATTTAAATGTGTTGTTGTAAATAAATAGTATTGTTTAAATCTTGGGTTGTGTTGTTCTTCATAGTTACTAGTCCGTGTCAAGATGGGATGTTGCTGTGTCACGTACAGGCAAGCCACTATATCTCCTTGATGACTCCTCGCGAGGGCCTATTGAGAAACAAAATAAAGTCTGCAAAATAATTAATATTGAAACCACCACAGCAATCTGTGGTTAATTGCCAGGGTTGCAACTTGTAGATATATTTTTTGCTATGCATATATGTACGTATAATGTACAAGTTGGGAATTTCAATATCCTCCATGTTACAAGTAAAATATACTACAAATAATACAATGTATCAAAACAATGTATGTCTCTATAAATTTATACAAAGCTGAAATGTGCCAGACTCTTTAAGTTGATCACTTATTTAGTAAAATATAATACTTGTATTTACTGTTGCCAATTAGCGTGAATTGTATTGTTGTAGAGTTACATGTAGGTATGGCAGCATTGTTAACTGTGTCAGACTCTTGAGGGTTATCAATTAATAAGTGTAATATAAGACTTACATGTACTTTTAGGGTTGACAGTCAGCGTGAACTGTATTGTTGTAGAACGTGGTATAGCACTATTGTTAACCGTACATGTGTACACACTTCCATTCACAGTGCTGTTGATGTCTGTCAGTGATAATAGAGCGCCTGGTGAGACTCCGTTATTTCCAAGTGTCCATGAGAAGGAACATGGTGACGGGTTACACTGTGCCGTGCAGCTGACATTCAGACTGTCTCCTGCTGTGACATTCCCAGGAGACGCAGGATCGAGTGCAACATTCTGTGGACCATCTGACAAAACGAAATAAGAAAATCCTTCAAAATATGTAATTTTATATTTTTAATTTGTTCTAATAAAATACAAGAAATGTTTTATTTATACAATATAAATACATTAAAACGTAAATGTTTTATCATTATGATGATGAAACATCAATGATGTATTATTACTTACATTCAATTAAGGTTTAAACAATTTAATCAAGCTGATCATATCCATTATGTCTGCCAAACCTGATGGGGCACAATAAACCAAACGAAAATCATTTAAATAAAGACTTTAACAGTGCTGCAGAAAGAACTAGTCTGAGGATATTTTTTTAGCTGGAACTGATCAAGTAATTTTGAAGAAGTCGAACAAATTACAGTTTAAATGCATTTCATATTGTATCTTAATTAATTTCACCATCTCCAAACTACAAAATGCAAGACACAGTACTTCGCTATTTTTATTTAATATACTGACACACAATGAAAACGCAAAAACAACTTTTCATTGCAAATAACGACAAACTATTAATGAATTGATGGATAATGTAATATGACATTAATGACTGGTATTCATAAGATACATTCGCATGGAAACATGGCCAGTTATCATCAGTAATTGAGTTGCATTCGTAATCGAAAAGTTCAACCCCCCCCCCCCCCCCCCCCCCCCCACCCACCCACCCATATCAAGGTCAGTATCTGGTGTGTCTACCATTGGCCCGTGAGCATGCGTGAATACGACATGGAAAGGATTGGCACAAACATCTCAAATTAGCCACAGGAATGTTCCTCCACTCCTTCTGCAACACTTGTGCAAGCTCAGCGACGTTACGTGGTGGTGGCTGGCGGTGTCGTAACGGGACGTTGACCAGGTCGAGGTCGATCACGGGCACTCCCGGTCTGTTGATGACGGTCAACAAGTCGTCCAATAGTTGATGGATGGACTCTGAAGGTCCTAGCAACTTGGCTTTGCGAAGTCCCCCCCTTGAACCATGCCCAACGCTCGCTCCCTTTGTTCTTCTCCGAGTCGTGGCATTCTTAATGTGACGAGGAATATGACACCGTTACATGACTTTTATGTGTCCACATACTGGCATTTCACGTGCATTGCATGCAGCATGATTGAGCATGTAGTGAACGCATTTCACACCATTGTGTGTGTTTCAGCTAGTGTATGTGTAACGAGAACAAAACCAGGATTAAAACCCAGACAAAAGTACCAATCAAGGGCTTCCTGTCATAAATTGTTATTTTAAGTCCAATAAATATGTTTCATTAATCACAACAAAATATTAGAAAATATCTATTTTGCTTTTTCATTGTGTGTCAGTATATATTTTACGTCTCAACATAAAGTTCTGCATATGTAATCATAGTTTCTATTTAATAATTAATTCTAAACCTAATTAAAATCAGTTATTAAGAGCAAATTAAAATATGTTATCAAATTACTAGTCACTAAATTCATAAATATACTGAGAGACTAAAGAAAGTTACATGTCTATATTATGATATATATTTAATTTTTTTTATTTATTATTACCCCTCCAAGTACTGTAACCTCACCGTGGTGCAGGGGTGTAACATTCTCTATGAGATTGGCTAATACAGTACAGTTCCCCTTTTGGGACACCTTGTTGGCCGTGAGGTGCATCTCGTAATGCTGGATGATAGGATCCTGGTGGTTGGCTTGTGTCTCATCCCCCCACTATGGATGCTGTGATCCCCCGCTAGAAGTTGTGCACCCTCCCCAAGATATGTGTCTGCTCCCCTCTGACAAATAAAAGAACATCCATAGCTGCCCATGACAATCGTCACGTAGGCAAAAGCAAACTTATTAGTTTTTAGTATTTTATTTATTAATTTCCTGTCTAACCGGCAGTATCCCCTCCCATCCTTTTAAAAACACTTCTTTCTTTTTTTAATTTCATTATTTATTTTACTTTTTTTAATATTGTAAACGTAAAAACAGATTCAACCTCCCCTCACAAATGAAATGGACTTTCCACTGCTTTCCCTTTGAACGATTTACAAGTGTTATTGGTCAATAAAAATGTATTATTTAATTATTATTTGCAGTGTAGTGTGAATGCCTTGTAAACATGTCAATCGGGATTTTTGAAAAAAATATGTGATTTTTTAATTTTTTTGCTTTAATTCATAAGTAGGAAAGCTGCGATTGGCAACTGACAATAACCATTTTGAAATTTTGTTTAGGTCAGAGGCTCAAATCAAGTAGCTCGTGCACGTTTGCATTAACTGCCGATCATCCGTCTAACGGAAATTTTCAACAACAAAAAATTGACTAGTCTAGACGCCGTCTAGACGCAATTATGGTTGGTTCGCGTACTGTATATGTAGTACTAACTGATAAAAACTGTGGTATGCTGCCACTTATATTCGAGCAGCATGAGGCGGTGCTCTGACATGAGAGTGGTCACATGTACATTTTCATGGTTGACCTATGTCGATTTTTTGCACGGTAGTTGTCAAGGAAGAGTTCTCACTAAAACTAGTAGTCACGTGACCCTCTCGAAAAATATTTAATAATGTGATATGGAAATTGTATTGAATTGCATGGAATGATTAATGGTGGTATACACTTTTAACCCTTATCTAGCTAACTGGGGTCTGTAAGTCCCAGGGATTATTTTATTTATAGAATGCTTGGTTTTAAAATGACAGAATTGTCTTTATTACCCATATGGGGGCGGGAAATAGCCCAGTGGTAAAGCGCTAGCTCGATGCGAGGTCGCTCTGGGATTGATCCCTGTCGGTTGGCCCGTTGGGCTATTTATCATTCCAGCCAGTGCACCACGACTGGCATATCAAAGGTCATGTATGTACTACCCTGTCTGTGGAATGGTGCATATAAAAGATCCCTTGCACGGCATCTAAACATTTACCCGTACAAACTGCTTTTTAATCCCCATGCAGTGTCACTAAGCCATGGGAAATAATATTACTTGGAGGTACTACTTTATAATGTTCTTTTATTTTTGTGTGGTTAAATTATCGTGTAATTTGTGGTAAAACAAATTCATATAAAAAGTATTTCAGTCTGAGTGGAGTATAGCTATTTGTAGACTAAATACTTGCCTGTCAACTGCCAATGTCAAGTACTATGCTCTTACTAATGTTTTACTTGAAGTCTCTAAATAAACAAATTATGACAAGTGTTTCAACTTTTTGTTGTTTTTTTCTAGGTTTTACACATGAAAAGAAAATCTACCCTGATCAGTTAAATAATAGATTAAGCCATCACATTCATACTGAATTGTCATGTCTACATTAGAAGGTGTTTACGTAGCTGAAATATACATTAGCCAACATATGTGTAATGTAATATAACATATTAAAGAAAAACTATCCTCGGTGGATGATATCCATGTACCCTCGGTAGTTAGTAGTGTTTTCCCTAGCTTGTTTTAGCGTGGTGCAGCACCATGCCTCAATCAGCACCATGCTGCCCTGAGATTAAACAAGCCTTTTTCACTAATTAATTCTAAAATTGCCTTTATAAAACACCCAAAAAGGTATTATTAATTACATTAATGTTTATTTCAATTAATTTTTGTATATTTTTAATGAAAAACAAGTGCCCCGAAAATGGTGAAAATGCCCCAAAAGTGTTTGGTCTACCATGCCTTGCCAAATTTCTAGGGAAATCACTAGTTAGGTATGATAAAAGACATTGACATCTTGTTACAAAAAAAATAAAAAAATAAAAAAATCAAACTTTCACACATGGACTCGTCTACCCTGATCAGTCAAATAATAGATTAAGCCATCACAATTCATATTGAATTGTCACGTCTACATTAGAAGGTGTTTACGTAGCTGAAATATACATTAGCCAACATGTGTGTAATGTAATATAACATATTGTAACAAATCTGCATATTTCCAATACTTTCATGATTAATCTGATTCGTTGTCTGTCCTTTCTCTACTTATGTTTGATTTCTTAATTATTATTATTATTTTTTTTTTCTTCCCCTGCGTGTGCTGTAACCTCACCGTGGTGCAGGGGTGTAACATTCTCTTTGAGAATGGCCAATACAGCACAAAATTGAAGTTTTGAGTAAAATTCAGTATCCGTAAAATTCTGTGATATTTTTGTTTTTGTACAGTTCTTTACACTGTTTTTGTTTAAGTCTTGAATTTTTATATTGATGTTGATCATCACTTTATTTATTTGCATTACCATAGTTTGACACCCAATAGCCGATGTATTTTTCATGCTGGGGTGTCGTTAAACATTCATTCATTCATTTTTAATTTTATTCTTGGTTTCTGTACTTCTTATACTAACATCTTCTAGCACACTATTAGCACTTTAATCAGCCATTCTATGAATCAGATTATTGATGGGTAAAGTTACAGGAACGATAATTCAGATCCATTGATTTTATCCAAACAGTGGCATGAGACCATATAATATTGTAATGTTTAAGCTTGGATTTTATAATTAATATCACGTTATGTAATTTTTGGGGAGTGGTTAAAAATAATAATGTTATATTGTATTTTGGGATACCGTTTGAAAAGATAATTAAGTTAGAATTGTTTATTTAATTCCGTAATTTTTCTTGTAGTAATGTATAATTTTCGGCAATATATGTCATGTCATTAATTTGGACCAATGAGAGCCATTCCATGTATTAATGCTAGATTTCTCCATCAGTTTACTGACTTCTGATTGTTCAACCAAAGGTACAACATGTGTGTATGTTGATTGTGTTTTTTTATGTGTAGCTTTTGAATGTCTCTCTCTCTCTCTCTCTCTCTCTCTCTCTCTCTCTCTCTCTCTCTCTCTCTCTCTCTCTCTCTCTCTCTCTCTCTCTCTCTCTCTCTCTCTCTCTCTCTCTGTTATTAGTTCAAATTGTTTTTAGACTTATTATGTGAGAACCGACAATGGTAAGCTATTTATTTATTGTGCATTACCGTAAACCTTAGAATTATTGTTAGACATATATTGACACTTGAGAGGTTACTAAAATATTTTTGAAAGGAGATTATTGGAATTTCCCCTGCGTGTGCTGTAACCTCACCGTGGTGCAGGGGTGTAACATTCTCTTTGAGAATGGCCAATACAGCACAAAATTGAAGTTTAGAGTAAATATCGGTGTCCGTAAAATTCTGTGATATTTGTATTTGTATTTTTGCACAGTTATTTACACTGTTTTTGTTTAAACCTTGAATTTTTATGTTGATGTTGATCATCACTTTATTTATTTGCATTACCATAGTTTGACACCCAATAGCCGATGTATTTTTCGTGCTGGGGTGTCGTTAAACATTCATTCATTCATTCATTCATTCATTATTGGAATTTCTGAGAGAGGAATTGAGTGAAGGAAATAGTATTTCTATCTCGTAAATTTCAAGTATTCTATGTTTGGGAATCTTGTGGTTTCACGAGTGGGAATGAATGGTTAGGACCGTTTTCGATGTTTGCGATTGATCTTCGTTCTCTTAGCATAAACAAATGGTACTCCATATTGGGATTATTATTGTTTCATGGGTGGGGAATTGAATGGTGGCTGAGTTGTGGGAAATTGGAATAACTACCATGTAACATGGACCTCTCAATGTCAATCATGAAATCTATTAAAATCTTGATTATTTTGCTGGTTAACTGTAATTGATTTTTATGATCCACTGAAACCCTTAAATAACACTGTGAAAAAGGACGACTTATGTGATTATTTCATTAGTTAGTGAGAAAGGTTAATTGTGAGTTTTACATATTGGAATTTAATTTTTGAAGTCTACGACCGAAAGGGGTAGCCGAACCCAGCAAGGCATTTTAAGAACTGTATTTAATTCAATTCTAACACCGGTCTATAAGTGGGCACGTGCTGAGAAAGCGACATCATTACAATATTAAAGGAAAACTGTACCCTCGGTAGTTAAGTATGGTAAAATCCACGCTTTTGAAATTTTAAGAGTCTCCTTTTCTGAAAACCACTCCTGACATGAATAGTAAATATGCAGTAAGATTATTGACATCTTGTTACAATAAAATATTTTTACAAAAATAAAAAATGAAACTTTCACACATGGAAAGAAAATCTACCCTGAGACAGTTAAATAATAGATCAAGCCATAACATTCATATTGAATTGTCGTGTTTATGTAGCTGAAATATACATTAGCCAACATATCTGTAATGTAATATAACATATTAAAGGAAAACTACCCTCGGTGGATAATATCCAGGTACCCTCGGTAGTTAAGTATGGTAAAATCCACGCTTCTGAAATGTTGAGTCTCCTTTTATGAAAACCACTCCTGACGTGGATAGTAAATATGCAGTAAGATTATTGACATCTTGTTACAAAAAAAAAAAAAATAATAATAATCAAACTTTCACACATGGAAAGAAAATCTACTCTTATCAGTTAAATAATAGATTAAGCCATCACATTTATATTGAATTGTCATGTCTACATTAGAAGGTGTTTACGTAGCTGAAATATACATTAGCCAACATGTGTGTAATGTAATATAACATAGTAAAGGAAAACTACCGTCGGTGGATGATATCCATGTACCCTCAGTAGTTAAGTATGATAAAATCCACGCTTTTGAAATTTCAAGTCTCCTTTTCTGACATGGATAGTAAATATACAGTAAGATTAGTGACATCTTGTTACAACATTTTTTAAATAATAATAATAATAAAAAATTAAAAAATAAAACTTTCACACATGGAAAGTAAATCTACCCTGATCAGTTAAATAATAGATTAAGCCATCGCATTCATATTGAATTGTCATGTCTACATTAGAAGGTGTTTTTTACGTAGCTGAAATATACATTACCCAACATATGTTTAATGTAATATAACATATTAAAGGAAAACTACCCTCGGTGGATGATATCCATGTACCTTCGGTAGTTAAGTATAGTAAAATCCACGCTTTTGAAATTTTAAGTCTCTTTTTCTAAAAACCACTCCTGATATGGATAGTAAATATGCAGTAAGATTATTGACATCTTGTTATAATTTTTTTTTTAAATCAAACTTTCACACATGGAAAGAAAATCTACCCTGAGACAGTTAAATAATAGATTAAGCCATCACATTCATATTGAATTGTCATGTCTACATTAGAAGGTGTTTACGTAGCTGAAATATACATTAGCCAACATATATGCAATGCAATATACCATATTAAAGGAAAGTTACCCTCGGTGGATGATATCCATGTACCCTCGGTACCATAAAATCCACCCTTTTGAAATGTTACGTGTCTGTTTTTTCTGAAAACTACCACTGACATCGGTAGTAAACATACAGTAAGATTATTCACATCTACTTAAAAAATAATAATATAATTTTAATGGAAATGTAAATGGACATATGTCATACAATGGAAATCTACCCTGATCAGTTAGACAGTTGATGAATAATTCATATTCATATTTAATTTTCAGTGTCTACATAAATTGGAGAGGCCGGACATAGCCCAGTGGTAAAGCATGGTCGGTCTAGGATCGATCCATTTTGATTGGACCATTGTGCTATTTCTTATTACAGCCAGTGCACCACAACTGGTACATGTATATCAAAAGCTGTGGTATGGTGCATATAAAAGATTACCTGCTACTAGTGAAAAAATATAGTGGGTTTCCTCTCTAAGACTATTTATCAGAATTACCAAATGTTTGACATGCAATAAATCAATGTGCTCTAGTGGTGTCGTTAAAAAAAAACCCAGTGTTTACTTATACATATGTATTTTCACACATGCACACATTTATTTCAACTTATTTCCGTGCTTATATCCCATTAAGGTTCAAGCACGCTGTCTTGGGTACACACCTCAGTTATCTGCGCTGTGTGTCCAGGACAGTGGGTTAGTTGTTAGTTGTTTAGTGGTTAGGGAGAGAGAAGAGGGTGTAGTGGCCTTACACCTATGCATTGAGTCCTTAAGAACTTGCTCTGGGCTGGAGCCAGTACGGGGTTGGGAACCCTGTACCTACCAGCCTGTAGTCCGATGGCTTAACCACTGCGCCACCGAGGCCGGTTATATACACACACACACACACACTCACTCACACGTGCACACAAACACATACACACACACACTCACACACATACGTATGTACATGTATGTGTGTGTGTATGTATGTATGTATGTATGTATGTATGTATATGTATATTAAAGGTAAATGAACCTTCAGTGGTACTTTATTCAAATCTATTTAATAAAAACCATACTTTAAAAAATAAAGAAACAGAAATCTACTCTGATCACTTAGATAATTGATTAATTTTGTTTCTACAAAAGTAGATGTTTACTTTGAGGAAATAGACATTAGCCAAGAAGTGTGTAATTTGTTAACTACATCAGTGGATGACTTCATGTGTACTTGGTAGTGAGATAATGTATTTATAATCCAACATACTGAAATCTTAAATTTATACTTTTCCAAAAAACTACCGTAACTACTGTTGTGTTGTTGTTGTTGTTATTATTTTTATTTAGGACAATTGTTATTACAAATAATTATAATTAAAAGTAGTGGACAACATTCTTCTAATCGGTTTGACCTGTACTCATTTATACAGCAATTATTTTAAATAATATATTCTGTAGTTGTTGGATGATTTTTGTTGTTGTTGTTTGTTTATTTATTTATTTATGAAATTAAGTTGTACAGATGTGCATTACAATTTTGACGTTTAGATAACTGTAACCACTTGTGTAAAATTTATCAAAATATCGGCAGGATTATCCCACAGAAGAAGAGTAGGAAAACAACAAACAACGACATTGATATACGCTACATTCAATTACACAATTTATTAACCACACTGTATATTATTAAATACTTGTTACATTAATATCTACAGTTGGAATAATTTTTATATATACACCAGGACATTACTCGATGTCGTAAAATATCGATGTCGATCAACCGTTTGCTCATAAATATTCAGTAGACTCTCACTAGCTGACGACTCTCCGTGTCTACGATTTAGTCTCTCCCGATGTAATGCGCATTTATTAAGTCTGTATTTATTTCTATTTTTGTGTCAGCGAGTCTGCTGACAAATGCCGATCAACATGTTTTCTCTGGTGCCAGGGAGGGCGAAACGAGAGAAAATGAAATTAAATACAATAAAGAATGCTTTGTTCCGCACACATTTTCAGCATCTGACCAATCTCTGCGTAACTAGGGTTTCCCCCAGCCAATTAGATTCAGGCTAGTTTTGAAATCGCAGAAAAGCGATCATAGTGGCACTTGTTTTAAAACATTTGCAGAGAAGCCGTAACCAATTAGTTTGAACATTTATCTTTATCGCTTATGCCATACGGCAAAATATTTTCTGCACCTAATAACTGGTGGAAGGAGAACAAATTTATTCATGGAAAACAATGTGTATCACTATTTGTGCCGGGAGCGCATAATACAGAAGGAAAGGAAATTTGCCGAACTTTTCCAAAATGGTGTCAGTGGAAAATAGAGTTCATGACTTCTATCAGATACCCGAGTTTATCGGGGTTTTTTTTCTCTGAAGTGGAAAGACTTTTTTCGATAATGCAAGAATCCAGATCACTGGCACAGGCAATATTTGCCATCATTCTCTATTGCGGGGCAATGTGCTCATATGTTGAGGTTTTGTGTGTGTGTGTGTGTGTGTGTGTGTGTGTGTGTGTGTGTGTGTGTGTGTGTGTGTGTGTGTGTGTGTGTGTGTGTGTGTGTGTGCGTGATTCGATTGTGCGACGTAGCAGTTGCAAAGCACCAGTTTTAAAATGGCGGATAGCATGTAGCCAGATCGAGGCTGACGAAAACCAGGTTTGCACTGCAGCAGTTAAAAAGATATCATTGGGAATTATTTCTTAGGGATTTTCATTCATGGAGGCCCTCTCATGTCTGAAGATGGACGATTTAAGAAAGACGAAAATATCCATCGTCCAACAAAATTTTTTTTGTTTAAAAGTGTTTCAACTACTTTTAGCAATGCACCCAACGAAGTGGCAGCCACCGTTGACGATGAAAACACGGAGAAACATGGCCACGGGTCAGGATCAATGCCAGCATCCAGTGCCAATTCAGCTAATTCTTCAGAGGATGAAGGCTTTGTCCAGCCGTTATTAAAGCAGCTTCCAAGCCATCAGACTGCAAATCAGGGAACTGGTGATGAGGCAACCATGTCCTCAATGTCAAATAATGTAACAGGTATGTTGTCCTGGCAGGACCCCCAAGTGTATCTTAAACCCATAATTGTCACTAAATCAAACCATTATGACATCATAGATTTTGTAGTGTGTTCGTCATCTATGTCGGAATGGGTGGTGTCTTCTACAGATAATTTTTAGCTGGAATGTAGATCGGGGAACAAAAAGCCCAAATTAAAAAACCTCACACTTAATTACTCAGTGGTCCATGCACGGCAAACATTGCCATACTTTACAAGCTTGTGCAAGATGTCGCAGGTTTTTGACTACTTGTCATATGCATCCGATCTATATAGCTTAATCAGCACACATGAACTGGTATCAGTATGATAGGGAGTACCGGCGCCTACAGCATTTACATAGACTTAGATGGGGTACGGCACACACGGCTGACGGGAAGGTTATTTGTAGGAAATACAATGCTAGGATTGGATGTCAAATCAATAGTTGCAAATATGATCATGCTTCCAATGTTCCAGGTTGTTTTAAACCACACCCTGGTCAGATACATTCTGAAGCAAAAAACTACCAGTAAAACCTATGAGTGGCCTAAACTTGGCAGCTTGGAAAGAACAGCTAAGCACTAATGATGTTGATAGGGACTTAATCTTGACAGGTATTCTAAATGGCTTTGATATTATTGACAAAGATTCAACCCTCTATGCCAAAACCTCGGCAAACGTGAGGGAGGAAGTATCTAATGGGAGTTACATAGAGGTAAAAGAACCACCCTTGATAGTTAGCACATTGGGTGTAATACCAAAATCAGATGGTGGTGGTTTTAAAAGTACTGTAGCATATAGAGATGTTTTTTTTTATCTGCGAGCCTACGCAGGCCAAATGTGCAAAACCTCTTGCTGAGCTTATTCAGCTGCTTAGAACATTGGGGTTTATGATGAATTTGAATGAAGTAGTAGATCCCAGTCAAGAACTGTTTTTTCTTGGGATTGAAACTTCCAGCTGAGAAACTAATGTCTGAAGCAGGAATTGGCAATATTTTCAAATCAAAAAAGGGCAACTAAGAAGGAGTTGCAATTTTTAGTGTTTTTCTGTGCACTGATAAATGCAATTAAAGGGCTTCGGCAGCAATCCCAGAAAGTTCGATTACATGCAGATATCTGTGCAGACATGCACTGGTGGTGACAATTTATGATCCACTTCAATGGGAAATCTCTCTTACTATTTACACGGTGCCTGTCTGGAAGTGGACACTAGGGCAACAACTGGTTCTAATGCAACTGGCATATTGACTAGCCATCAGCATGCCCTTTCCACATTAACGAGAAAGAAGTTCTTGCTACAGTTATCATGGCTCATCAATGTATGCACCTCTGGGCTAATCACAGATTTTTTTTTCTGACAACATGGTTACAATAGCAAGTATTAATAAATGTACCTCCAACAATAAGATTATCATGCGGTATTTGTGCTATTTATTTGGCTGTCTGCCAAATTAAATTTCCACCTTATTGCACGGTATATTCCAGGAAAGCACAATCATAGAGCCAACATTATATCTATACTTCATGAACCAGATTCCTTTGCAGCTCACTTCCGTTCTTTGCCCTGTCCTGTCCCTTTAGGCATGCTATTATTTCACATCTCATCGAAGTATCTGTCGTTTCTCTTGTCTAGGCATGCAAGGAGATCTCGCGATTGTGGATACTAGGGTCTGCAATTTGAGAGGCAGTGTTTCCATGGAGTCAACAAAAATACATATTCAACATATCTAAGTACATACTTACAGTAGCATACCTGTCCTTCAGATTAAAATACAGGGTTCCAATTCATAAAAAGGCATCTAACTTAGCTATATGTTAGCAAGCTTCTAAATGCCTAGTTCATTGCTACATAGCTGGTAGCTAAAATGTAATTCATAAAAGCATGTTAAAGGTTCTTCTCCATAGTTGCCTGATAAGCATATTGGCACACGTCCAATCCTTGACTACAACATGTGAATTTCTTTACACACTAGCCCAAGTACTCTGATTGTAAGAGAGCTAGACGGACATTTGGACATAAATACGCTCTCATTACAGTCAGAGACAAAGCTATGTAATTTTTTTGGCAATCGCCGACCACCAAAAAGTAGTCAAAGATTTCCGCTCTAATACCACAACAATCCTATGTTTGACGTCAAATACATTTACATTGACTATTTTCGAGCTCCTTGCTTAAAAAATATTCAGATATTAACCACTAATACACACACTACAGAACGAAACCCGACAGCACCCACATTCAGCTAAGCTTTGGCAAACTCCGGACAGCAGAATTCTAAGTTCGCTGACCTATATTGTGACATTGCGTCACATGATTGTCCACTCAGCCATTCCGTCTTCCAGGGGCCGTCTCATACAATAATACGACAATCACCAAAAAACGTTTGTTTTGTGTAACAACACCACTTGAACACATTGATTCATTAATCATCGGCTATTGGATGCCAAATATTTGGTAATTTTATCATTGTGTTAGAGAGGAAACCCGCTACATTTTATCATTAGTAGCAAGTGATCTTTTAAATTTTTCATAATTGTAGATTCTACATCTGAGACTGAATATTTGCCTGCAGAACAACACGAGAACATATCGCCCGTAAAAACACTTCATTCGATGGATTAATGGACTTGAAGAAGCATACACAGTTACTCCTTCAGCAACAAAAAATAAATGTTGAAACTGAACTGTTGAAACAGAAGATGGAACAAACAGAATTTCGTTTTTGACAGGCGCGAACACTGTCATGCCCGTAAACCCCCGTCAACTCGATTTGCCGGGCGCGAAATAATGCCCCCCCCCCCCCCCTAAATTGAACAAATCACGCTTGTATTTATATTTTTAACTCTGCCATTTTAATTGTTTATTAGTTAATATCAGAGCGACGTACTCCAGATATTTCTACTTTCTATTTCACGATACTGCCACGTGATTTAAAGCCAAGGACATTGACCTTGGTAGAGTCAGATTTCTCGTACATGTAATCGGTTGACGGGCACCTGGAACAAACCTACACTGATTTAATTTCAACTCAGTAATTCGAATTTACCGAGTGTAAAGCATATATATTTTTAAATTAAATTTACATTAGGTTGGAGATTTTTTGGGTTTTGTTTTTTTGATGGGTTGTTATGATTCGAGTTAGTAGTATAATAAATGACGTGTTAACTACAGTACACCGATAATCAAAGTTAATCCTCTTTGTAGAAATATATATTTATAAAAATTGTAGTAAGATATATTTGGGTAGAAAACAATATATGTTGACATTTTCTCTGTTATGACATTATTATTATTTCTTAAACTAGATAATTTGCATGATAAATGTGATAACCCTGTACAATGTGGTTGTTACACTTTTACATTCAGTTCACAGGTTTGTGTCCATGGAGAAATCATTGTACTTGTTTAAATAAAACAGAACAAGAACAAACAAATCAGTTTCAATTCCTTATTCATAAATAGTCAACAGATTATCATGATTCAGAATTTTAATGCAACATGATATGCATATAATACATAAGAAATCGACAAATGTTGTGTTCATGGTGTTTCTTTTTCTTGTGTAAGACTGCAATGACCCATTCCTTCCATCTTTGAGAACAACCATCATATTAGTTAAATTAGGATATTTATTTTGAAAACACAAAACATTAACCCTTAAGATATTTAATTTAGAAACTATTACTCCTCAAACTTAATCATGCAATTCCTCTCGGTCTCTTGCTTCTAATTCTGATTATTTTGAGGGGTGCGATTTTTCCGTCCTGTATTTTGAGTAGTGTGATTTCCACACACCCACAAATAAATACAATATTACAGGGGCATGCAGGGTGTTAGGAGATGCAATCTTTCAAAAAGCACCCATTACCCCACAGATTCTGCTAACCATCTTTTATCTATTAGATTTTAAGTGCACAAAAAATATTGCCTTTTGGACTGCATGTGTCGTGCCGTTTTCTAATTTTTTCGAAAATCAAAATTGTTGGTTCCATCCGTTTTGGCTTTTGGCCCCTCAAAACACATAAGTCGACACAATGTACAATTTACTAAGCAGGGAGCCATTATGAAAGTATTGTGGTAAAAAAAAACTATCCAATACCAGGAAAGGGAACTGAACATCCCATTGTCCTTTATCCCACACTCACCATTGTGCCCAAGTACCACTCATTGGTTGGCCACTAAGACAACGCCATGTGCATATGTCAAGTCCCCAGTTTTCCAGTACAGACCTGGTAATGGCACTACCCTGCTAACGCAAGGGGTGTTTGTGTCATATCTGAAATTCTATCTGCGGGCACTGAGCTGGGTGGATCCAGATGGATACTCGGGTCACAGCTTTAGATGGGGTGGGACCTCCTTTACCTTAGAGTGTGGTATCCCCGTGCATCTTATACAAACGCCTGGAGATTTGTGTAGTGATGCATATAAAAATTACATTGATCCATCACTGGCAGAAGGTAGCTCTCTTGCTGGGGCAGGCAGTTAGTCGCATTTAGAAGATCATGTAGCAAACACTACCTTTCCCCCATCTATCATGTATGTGCATGTGTATATTATATTTATTTGTCTATGCTAGGACACTGTGTGCAGTTTCTGTGTGGGAATTTTAACCCAACAATAGTCTGTGAACAATACTGTGTATATATGTTGCCTCCAATGTATTTTTTGCTGACTTTGCTCCCTTCACAGGACATAATCTTTGCTTTATGAGCTGACAGCTAGTATGCGCGTTGTCTACTCCATATGTCTGTACATACTTTCAACACTCTACTTCAGGTCTTGGCTGTGTTTTGGAATACATGGTTTATAAACTTTTTATTCAAATTTATTGTCTTTTGATATGAATGCTGGTGAATACTATGTGTATTTAATTGAATAAAACATCATTTTATTTTGTCCCAAACCTCTGTTATTTGCATATGTCATTGATATGTAGAACTGATATTAATGTAAATGTTATTTTATATAATATGGTATTAATAGATGGGATGTAATGTGCATTTATTAAGTCTGTATTTATTTATATTTTTGTATCAGTGAGTCAGCTGACAAGTGCCAATCAACATGTTTTTTTCTGGAGTCAGGAAGGGCGAAACGAGAGAAAAGGAAATTAAATACAATTTTTGTCAAAGTTTTTCTCATTTTTGGTTCATGGGTTAAGGTTCCGAACATATTTTCAGCACCTGACCAATCGCTGCGTAACTAGGGGTTCCCCCAACCAATGAGATTCAGGCTAGTTTTGAAATCGCAGGAAAGCGATCATAGTGGCACTTGTTTTCAAAAATGTGCAGAGAAGCTGTAACCAATTAGTTTTAAAATTAATCTCCCGTCTTCCCTCCCTGTTATTGTATGTTGTAGTATGTAGTTTATAGATATGATCTGCATATAAAATCAGAATTCTGCACACACACACACACACACACACACACACACACACACACACACACACACAAACAAAACTGAAATATTTCTAATTGTGCCTCAAAGATATGGTTTTTAATTTAAATTTTGGTTGTGTTGATTGCTAATGAATCCACTAATGACACACTGCAAATATATGGTCAGTAGTAAATGGCTTCCCTTAATTTCTAGTTACATCACAATCTGCATATAAAAGAACCAGAAAACTAGAATAGTAATTACAATAAAAAATATACATGTACCTAGAACATGGAGATCATTACTAACCACAATGGTGTACACCAGGAAGTATGCCAAGAAGACTGGGAGATGAGAGTTCTTTAACCGCACAGCGTTCAGCTGTAAGGGTGGCGTGACGACCGATGCTCAATGTTAAACCTGAACAAATCTCAGTTTAAATCTCAAGTCAAAACGTTTTTTATGCTGTAGTTTGAATTGTCAGAAAACAAAGGTTTTTTTCACATTTGACAATTATACTAGTGTTATATTTTAATGTTATATATATATATATATATATATATATATATATATATATATATATATATATATATATATATATATTTACATTTGACAAATATACTAATAGCTAGTCTAAACAGCTGATTTACTGTACAATACAATGAATAAATATCACATATATTACAAAAACTATGAAATCTTTCCAAATGACAGCTGTCACCAGCTCCACGTAACATAGCCATGATCCACAGCAACAGGAAGTAGCAGTCTCCAAATTACGTGCCTCATTTAACGAACGTGCTGCTGGGTCCCGTGGTACAACCACTCAGCTTATATCAGGCGAGACCACTGGGAGGGGGAGGGGAAGCTTGGTTACCATATATCGTTGTGTGTTAAATTGGTAGACTTTGTGGAAAGACACTTCTTATTTTGCCTCTCAGTATTTGGTACAAAAACGTTGATACGAAATACAAGCAGACTCATCTTTTAATTGAACCAAAGATGTTGTCGGTCTGACATTCACGGGCAGTTCCGGTTTTGCTGAACTGATCAAAGTTTTAATATTATTTTAATCAAGATTTCAAGATATATGAAAACCAATAAAAATGGTTGTAAAGTGATCCCCTAATCAGGGGTAGTGTTAAGGATTTTTATCCAGGCATCCATGTTTTTCCGGTGGACTAACTTGCTCCCTAGTCCATTCTCAAAATCCATGAGTCCATATTTGTTTTCGGAAAAAAAACACGTTTCCATAGCTTCAGTCAAGATAAACAAAATCAGTTGCATTTAACAGTTGTGATGTCAATAAAATTGGTTCCATCATATACCAGTTGTCATGAAGAAGAATAAAAGTAACACTTACTAGACTCAAGTAAAATACTAGTGGTTTATTGAACAAAGAATTAATGTGAATTGCTCTACTATATATTGACTATACATCTGAAAGTCACTTGACGGACCTAACATGAGATGATTGATGATGACCTTCACTAACTTTAGAACTGGTTTTTCCCAGAAATGGATATATAACTGGCAAACAGGTGCATAATTACTATAGTTTGACCAGAAGCAAATGTTTTGGTGTTTTCTCACAATAAATATATATATAACATATCCATTAGTCCTGATACCATTCCAAATTAGAAAAATTAACAAACTTTTATATCCACGTCTTGTACGAGTTCGTTATTTATTGTTTTAATGATCTTAAAAATTGCGTTTTTGGATCGTTCGAAGTGAACAACTTTGGTGCTATGATTATTTCAAGGTCTGATATCAGGCAAGTTCAATTTACAAATAGGGGTGCGATGCTTGTTACTCTCTTGGTTGGTTATCGTATTAATATTATGTTGTTATAGTTTAGTTATTTGTTATCACAATAAACAATTAGTGATGATCTAATTTAGATTGTTTAGTTTGTAAGGAAAAATCTCTCCGCTTGTAGGAATATTCAAACAAGTTCTGTTTCGTCAGAAGTTACAAGGATTTTCGATTGCCCAATATCAGTGTGGCCAATCTACGTCATATATATAATGACGCCATTTTGTAGACTTTAATTTTGATAGCCATGTTAATGGTTCAAATAAATAAATAAACAAATCAACACAATGCCTAAACTATATCAATGTTCAGATGCCTAGTGATATATTGATGTAAGTTATTGTGACATTTTATCTTTCCACTATAGTAAGGCACACATCGACTGCGAACACGGCTTCAGTGTTAGTAACGTAGCCGTGTTCTGCTTATGGAAACCCAATTGATTATGATGCAAACTGGCCACACAAGGATTTCCGATGACGTTTCGACAATAGGTTTATAGTGGGACCTATAGTGGAGATCATTGCGGGATTATGAGTGACGGATTATTTGACTTGGCTAATTGATACCATGCGTCCAGATCACTTAGGACGTGGTAATGATGAAATAATTGAATAAACATGCTTCTGGAATGAGTCTTTGAAAATAAACTGGGACGGTTTTATTATCACTTGTGGTGATGAACAGGCGTCCAAGTCTGCTTTCCAGACGATAGTTAGTGAAAGCAAAAGACAGATTGGCCGTTCTGCTCACGTGGATATTTGGTGCCAAATAAGTGGTTTGTGTCAGAGATTGCCGAATCCATAAAAAATTAAATGTTTTCATTGCTCAAATAAAATATAACTTTTTCGTACACACAACTCAACTTCTTTCCTTTGTTTTTTATGGGTGGAAAAAAGTGTGCCTTTGGAAATAGCAGAGATAGCTGCTGTAAAATATATTAGGGTGCGCAAAAATAAAAGGGCGCAAAAAAATAAGTGAGGGCGGCAGCACATAAAAGGAGGGCGGCAAAAGGCTTAAATGGAGCAGCAAGAACACTGCACTGCTACATTTGTAGATATACGTGCTGGCCTCGGCAATCCTGACACTGTTAAGCACTCAATCAGACAGGAATGTTCCAAGCACATGCCCAAGAATCCAACATCACTCAGCGAAGTCACACTAAACGGCGAGTGGACCACCACTGTTGAAGACAATGGTGTTGATTCTTCTGATAGGATCTTAATGTTTGGAAATGACCTTGAACTTCGACGCCCGGCTAGTTCCAACTCGTGGTATATGGATGGAATATTTATCAATTATTGACCGTCATAAAACATGATACTGCCCGAAATGTGGTCAATAATTGTTTTATTGCATAATGTCATCCATAAGACTCGTACATTCCTGCTTTCTTTATTAGAATCGAAATACGCCAACGCTTATAATTTCCCCCAATGCGTTAAAACTGATGAGATTTAGTTACGTCACGTAATCCTATGACGTTGTATGACACGCAGAGGAATGCGGAAATACACAGTTGAAACATTACCAAGACAAAAAATCGAATTTGAGACCAGCAAGAGTGCCAAAATCATATTAATAGCAAAATAAAACACAAAATGTGATAAATCTGAACATGCATTTATACTGAACAGTTACTGATTACCTTCAAATGCATTTTTTATTTGTAACATAAAATCCTGAGTGCCGATTCCAATTGCATTTTGATATATCATGTACGTTTCTAAATCTGCGATATATTCCATACGCAATCTGACGATTACTGACCTTGTTTTTGTCGTATTTGCGGAATTAAACTCGGTATGACTAAAGATGTTATCTTTTTGCTGAAGGACAGCAAAGCGTTCTGTTACAACTTTCTACTGGTTTGCATTAGAATTAGCAGTTGACGTTGCATTACTTATTTATTGGATAGAATTTTGTCTCATCTTTATTTTCATTGGTCAGGGCAATATCACCTTTGATGGACCGGTGAGACCGTCTCAGGGCAATATCACTATTTACAGACGGTCATGTGACTGGTTTTTGACCAATAAGAATAGAGATATATTTTCTTTATGTAATAATTGATATTGCACCACTCTGATTCACTCAGTTGTACGTGATCCATGTACCTCTTGGAGAATCAGCTGTGATCTGTGTCTACACCTTCCTACCTAACAAGCACCAAGAAACCTATACAGCTATTCAGGATCGGTGCAGTGAGCTTGACTTCATTGTACGTGATCTGTGAAGCAAGAAAATCTGCGAGGGTTGGAAAAATGCGTTTTCCAAGCTGGTAGGGCATATTCACCCCAACATTTGGAGAGCCATTGACAGCATCTGCAAGGAACAGGCTCAGGTTGCCACTACACTGCTATGTGAAAAGCATAGTGAACCACCAACCAAACGTGTATGCCGCCACACACATTACGTCCAGGCAAGGTTACACACTCTGTGCTGACCATCGTGATGCTACCAAGTCAGTTCCTGAAACACTGAGGTGCATTGTACACTGTGTGCGATGGAAGTTGTTATATTTGTGCTAACTGAATAAAAAGAAGAAACTTTATTGCTTTGTTTAATATGAGTCATGTGAGGTTTTGTCCAAGTGGGCTGTCGAATGAGTGGGGTTCTGTCCGAGTGGGTTTTTGTCCAGTGGGGTTATGTCCGGTTACCAGTTTATAGTTTGTAGATTGTAGTTAAGTTTTTGGAATACATGGTTTATAAAATTTTGGCCATAATTAATTTACACATTATTTATTTAAGTAAAATTTATAAATTTTTAATATTGTCATAATTCAACAAAAGAAACATCCATGTTTGTTCTTAATCTTATTTTTCAAAATTTTATACAAATTGTAACTTTTATTCTAATTTTGTTTTAAATGTCTGATAGCAAATGTTTAAAATGTGCATGCGGTAGGAGGCCTATAGTATATTACACGCTCCCAAAGTCAAAAAGAGGTTACTGAAAAATAATCAGGTTAGGGGACTGTAATTATACATTTACGTTTGTGTTAAAGTTAGCACACCTCGAAAACTTTAAACTTGTGGACTTTTGGTATGTTATTGATAATGATATTCTACAACTATTCTGAAAAATTAAGTTCTGTAGTATTTATTTCAGGGTTAAACACTAAGTTTTACCTAAATGTACTTGGAATATAGATAGCCGTTCACACAGGGAACGTTTTTTTTATACTATGGAATTTACTACAAGTTATTTATTTTTGAGCCGATTGTTTTCAAAATTGCACACAAAAAGAGTATTTTATTGTTATTACCAAACCACTTTTAAAGTTGTGAACTCCAAGGGCTTCATGTGACTAACTTACATGTGATGGTCTTGTTGCAAGCAACTTTGACAAGACCCACTGCTCCATCACGGCAAAACCAAACTCCAGCATCTCTATCAGGGTCGAAGGAATCTATGGTGAAATTATTCCGGGTGGATGAGACAGTAATAGCGCTGTAGCCAGTTATTCCCCCAGACGGCAAACAGAGAGTATTATAAAAATTGCACTTTATCACCTGTTGTGGTGATCCACCATTAGGCCTGAACCAGCCAATTCCATTAACTATAGCACCAGTTATTGTACAAGTTAATGCTGTACTGTCCCCAGGGTTAGCTGGATTTATGCAATCAGTCACTGTTGTTGCTTCACCTGTAAAATATGTGTATAAATAATATATATATATATATATAGATATAGATATAGATATAGATATAGATATAGATATAGATATATTTATGTTTATATTTATAGAGGAAAATGAGTAACTTAAGATAATTAGAAAATTTGTAGATAAGTATGAATAATAATGAAAATTAGAAGAAAAAATTTATAATATCTTATTCACCTTACTCTGCTAGCACAACATATATGCTGCTAAGGCCAAACTTTACATTTACGTCATGTATATATTTGTTTATTATGCATGCATGTCTTTGTTTATGTGTATGGCGTTATGATAATTCCGTTTACGTCATTTTTTAGTTAACGTTAATTTCTTTGTCTTTCCAAAAGATGTTTGTTAATTCCAAAAGATGTTTGTGGTACGCCGACATATACGGTATGTATTACTATTTGTAAATTAGTTTAAAATTTTAAAATAAAATATTGCTTAGTCTTATATTAAGGCAAAATAAGCCTATACATATAAATGTATATGTCTTAATGGTATATGTATTAAATGGTATATGTATATAAATGTATATGTATATAAATGGTATATGTATTAAATGGTATATGTATATAAATGTAGGCTATATGTATATAAATGTATATGTATATAGATGTATATGTATATAAATGGTAGGCGTGTTGTATTACTTATATTGATATACATGTCCTAAGGGTAGATTATTGTTTCATTTGATAGTTGCGACATGCATGCATTAGATGTTTGTAATGTCATAGAGGTTATGTTGGCTCCTAACAAATACAATTATTGTATAAATCAATAATAGGCTATTAAATTTATAGTATATTTGTATATTTCAGTCAATTTGTTGCTGTCGGCAATAAAGTTTTCCGAATTAACGCTTAGCATTGATGTTCACCCCACGTCTCACATATACTATAATGGGACGTCATTTAACATCATTAGAGCATGAAAATTCAACATTAATGACGAGGTAAGAAAAAGAGGACTTACCCATTTGACCAAACATGAATCTTATCAAGTACCGGGGTTTCCTGTATTTAAGCTCAATTGAAATGAAGCCCATATGGGCTTATCGACAGAATCTCCCATAGTTTACAAAAACATTATGTTGTATTTACTAGTAAAAATAGAAGAAAAAAAACTTTCTACGCCTAACAACAAATTTGAAAAGTACATTGTAATAAAATTAAAGATTCATGATCACAGTTGCAAATGTCATATTTCCACATGGCTCAACATAACCGAGTTAATAATAATAAAACGAAGCAGATATGTAATAACAAGTGTAATTACGTAATTGTGGAAATTAAGCGATGTCATAACATGACGTTGCTTTTCCAGTCCAAGCTCAAACTGTACAATCATGTGAAATATAACTTCATTTCGTCATCTCCTTCTAGTTGTGGTTGAAACATTTTGATACGGTCATAGTTATTCATTAAAAAGAATAAACGTAATAGTGGATAAAAAAGAAATTATTACACTCGTGTGCGAGTTGTACTGATTTTACAAACTCTGGTCAGAATTTCTGTATTATCCTTGCTCTCGCATGGGAAATACAAGAATCCTGACACTTGTTTTGTAAAATCAGTATGACACACAAGCTCGTATAATTATATCTTTACATCTAATTGATAAAAAAAGTAGTAATATATATATATATATATATTTTAAAATAAAACATTCAAATTAATCGATATTAAATATGTTTACCTAATTAAATAACTCAATAATATGAAAATTGCCATTTGAAACCCCTGCAATTGTCCGTGGCAATCAGCAATGCTGTGGAGATTGCCCTGGAGGTTTTTGCACCCTGCAGCATTGTTTTTGCCGTGGACTACCGGTATATTTAATTTTTTTGTTTCTAAATTATTTTTTTCCTTATTGTTATAACTAAAATATACTTTGTGAAACTGAAAAAAATTTAAAAGTAAATATTAAAACAGTAAGTGCACCATTATTACTAAGTATCTGAATTTCAGCGTCATCGGGCATTATGATAAATACATGTAAATTAAGTACAATAACAGGGCTCGAACTAATCGGTTGGGGGCATCACCGATGGCACTTTTGTGCTGCCGGATAAAATTAACTGCCATCGGAAAAGCTCCTCACCAACGGCAAAATGTACAAATGTGTATGAACATTACCTGTCAGTATTTAATATGGGCGTTTGGGTCCTGGTTGGAGTTAATGGGCGGTTTTTTAGTACCACTCGATTGAACTATATTTACTCATGCCCGTACCCTGTGTTGTTGTATAATATACGTTCTCATTGTATTTTGCCTCCTCGCTTTCGTCTAATGCTGCCCCTTTTCACGTTTGGCAGCCCCATTTGTTTTTCTGCACGCCTCTTTATTTTTCAGCATGCTGTTGTAATTTACAGCAGTCGGCTCCCCTATTTAAAAATGCACACTTTTTTCACACTGCAAAACATCGATCAGCCTGCACACTGGACATCAAAGGGAGGGGGGATATCACCGCTTATAATGGTTTCTTCACTACCGGGACTATCAATGGTATACCCGTAGACTACCTGGTTGATAGTGGATCTGCTAGGACAATACTGTCAAGCAGAGTTTACGTATACAGAATTACATATACTCAAAAGGTTGTTGTTTATAATATCGCCAAGAATGCTATATTGGAACAGGATTTTCTTTTGAAGTATGCCGTTTCAATTGATTACAAGAAACGTCAGATTTTTGTTGCAGGTAGTGATTGTGTTGTCGACAAAATTGAACATGTTCAGTCTCTCCAACAATTGTTGGCAAATATATATTTGTGTTTACAAATTGCCGCACACAACCAACATTTGTTGAAAAACATTGTTGAAAACAATGTTGGCCATGTGCGCTAGGTTTCCTCTTAAATTATTGAACAAAACAAACTTTAAATTTCTAGCTCTATGTTACTCCAAGAGTCAAAAGCAAGGTATGTGTTAGTTGGTAATGGCAACTTATGGTACAGAGGATTTTTTTGCATGCTACATTACGGTTAAAAGCACTTTCCATGCTCTGATGATGCTGGTCTGGTTAAAGTACGGAAATCTGTATTAATTACTGGCTTCCCCAGTGATCCACTAAATGTTCTTGTTCCTACCAATTAATAAAACATTTCGTCACAGCAGCCAAAGGATCATGGGCATTAAAGGACACCTGTCAGGTCCTCTCAGGACATCACATGGGCATCAAGTTATCGAAAAGTCTTTCCAGAGTCAAAAGCAAACCATGGTTATAAAAATATTCAGTTTCACAGATGGGCAATTCCATGGTGTCGGACGTACATTTCAGACACCCATGCGCGTGCTGTATCCTCACTGTGGTGCAGGGGTGTAACATTCTCTTTGAGAATGGCCAATACAGCACAAATACCCTTGTTTTCTTCGAGATACAATTGAAATTTTGAATTAAAGTCAGTATCTAGCTGTGATATTTGTATTTTTGCAGTTTTTTACACTGTTTTTAGTTAAATCTTGAATTTTTATATTGATGTTGATCATCACCTTATTTGTTTGCATTACCATAGGTTGGCACCCAATAGCCGATGTATTTTTCGTGCTGGGGTGTCGTTAAACATTCATTCATTCATTACATTTCAGACACTTCAGCCAAGCATTACACAAATGTACAAATAGTTCCACAACTTTTCTTATTGTTTTACATTGTAAGAACCAACTAGGACACCATTGTTATATATAAACTTTATTCCATCCTTATGTTGCTTTAGGTGTACAAGGGAAAATATGCATGGTGTCGAACGTATGCACACAAACTGCAATTTTTCACCCACACATGGTTATGTCTAATTCTCTGTGATGTGTGAGGGCATATTAGAAATATTGTGTCCTATTCCTATAGGGTAGATGTTTATCTGTATATCAGATGTAAAATCTTTGTGTTTTAATTACACACTAAAACAATAGAGATAAACATGCTTGGTGTCGGACGTACATTTTTTTGGTGTTGAAGGTATTCGTGTGTGAAATACAACTTTACAAATTTTGAAAAACAGTCATTATAGTTAAAAAACAAGATGATATTAAAAACAAAAACACAGTTTGAGCTAGGATTTATTATTTTTGTTTGAAGAAAAGGAAAAACAATTACCAGGTGCATCACAGGAGGGAGTTTCAGGGGGTGCGGGTGGGGATGAAACACCCTCTTGGCCATGTGGTTGTTTTTTTTTGTTTTTTTTAAAGAAACTTTAAATATTAGGCATAAGATTAACTAGTTCAGTGCAAATTAAGATGAACACCATTCAAAAATCCAAGGTAACATCTATGACTACATGGGGTGTGGGGGGAGGGGGGGGGAGGCAAAGTCGCCACCTTGTACACCTACAAATGACAAGTGACACAAGAATAATACTCTCTGTAAAATTAACTAGAAAATTTCAAAATAGTAAAGTGCTGCCAATGAATGTAAAAGTGGTTTCTTAAAATGTGACGTCACATTTACGATATTAGTGATCAGCTACAAATGTTCCAATTTGTACAATTCCGGCAGTAAATACAATTACTGGGTTTGTTATTTTGTTATGGAGATGAACAGTTAGCTGCAAGTATCATGTTTACCTTTTAAAACATAATCAACACTTTTGGCGGGAAGTTGCCTTTTGCACACTTTGATAAATTCCTCTTAATCCGCATATATGGATACAAAATTAATACTGATATTCATAATTGGCTCTAGTTATAAAAAAAATGTTTCCTAAAATCACACTGGCATTACATAAATGTCAATATTTTGCTTCAAAATTGGAAACAAATAAACATGCTTTATGGTGTCGGACGTACACTATAACAACACCACAGTAGCATGGCAATTGTTACATATTCAGTAATTGTTTTTATATTTTTTAATCAACCATATAAAATAACATTGCATCTCAGTTAGTAACATTTTACAATCAGTTAGCAGAAGTGGAGATTAACATTTTTTTTTTTTTTGGTGTCGGACGTACACACGAGTAACATATGTAAATATTATGGATAAAAGTCTGCTTGAAATATAAATTTGTCTTTTATAATATTATGTCAATTAACAAACGACATGCCTGGGATTATTTCTGTATAAAGATTTTTATTTCTACTCACTTATATATAAAACATATGCTGATAATTTAAATGTGTTAATAGAATTTTTCGTAAAATATTGCTGCAGTCAAGGTTGATGCATTAGTTGCATTATAAGTGACTAAAACACATCTACTAAAAAAGGATTAATGCAATATTTGACACTAGAGATAATAACGTTTCAAATGATATCAAACTTTTCTCACTTGAATGAATTTCTAAAAATGACCTATTGGTTTACCTGACCACGGAATTGCCCAGATGTTGCTGCTACAATTATATATTTTGTGTCCTTCAGAATGTCCTTCAGCGACAGCATCGCCTACTTAAAGCAAAATGTGTCTCTAGTTGACAAGAAATAAAGCCTGAAACAGTCTTCTTAAAACAAAACATGCTGTTCTCCGGATTTATTATGACCTAGAGGTTGTGTTTGAAACACCAGCCTCTGTGGCGTCGTGGTTAGGCCATCCGTCTACAGGCTAGTAGGTGCTGGGTTCGGATCCCAGTCGAGGCATGGGATTTTAAATCAAGATACCGACTCCAAACCCTGAGTGAGTGCTCCACAAGGCTCAATGGGTAGGTGTAAACCACTAAGACTTGCACCGACCAGTGGTCCATAACTGGTTCAACAAAGGCCAGCGTTTGTGCTATCCTGCCTGTGGGAAGCAAATAAAATATCCCTGTCGTAAGAAGAGTAGCCTATGTGTCGACAGCAGGTTTCCTCTAAAAAAAACCAGTGTCAGAATTTTGACCATATGTTTGACGTCCAATAGCCGATGATAAGATAAAAAATCAGTGTGCTCTTATATGTCAAAACAAAATGTCATGAGTCTCTCTCACCACTATTCCAAGCCAATCGGAATAAGTTGACTGATTGCAGATTCTCCGCGGAGTTCGACACTTGTATACTATAATTTCATTCAGACTGAATCATTTGTTTTGTTTAACGACACCACTAGAGCACACTGATTTATTAATCATCGGCTATTGGATGTCAAACAATTGTTAAGTTTTAACATGTAATCTCTGAGAGGAAACTAGCTATATTTTACCATTAGTAGCAAGGAATCGTTTATATACACCATCCCACAGACAGGATTGCACATACCATGACCTTTGATGCATAAAATGCACACAATGGCAGCTAATATTAACTTTGTGACTGTCAACACATGTCAATACATAGCCTCATCTGGTTGTGCAGCTACCATTAAGATTGATTTAGTTTAAAACCCATTTTGCCTGTCACAAGATCATGTACCATCATATATATTACGAACATGCACCGCGGTGCGCGAGATCTCGTGATCTCGTGCCACTGTCGCGGGAAAATTATGTTCTCGTTACTATTAATAGCATTTTACAGAATTTAGAATTTCCATCAAATCGAAACTGACATTAATAAAAATTTTGTTAAATTATATCGAGGATTAAAAATGCTTGACAAATAAAATACCATCTACAAATCAATATTATACTAGTTTAAGCCTGAACTGAAATTGGTTAAATATTTAGGAAAAAAAATTCCTTCTCAAAAGAAGTCAATAAAGATTTTGACACTGGTCGATTTTCGTGGATCGTTTGGGTTAGGACAAATAAACTTAATTTTCTATTTTCACCTGTCAGCTTTCAAGTTAGTTTTTTTGTATTTATGAAAAGAAATTTGATGGAAAAAAAGCTATGGAAATTGCTCATCTTAGATTATCGTTTGATTCTGGTTGCTGAATAACCGTTTCATTTGTGTCTGAACTCCTGAAGAAAATCATTCGTGAAAACACGAAAAACCACACGAACGATTGAAAAATTCAAATTTTATGCCCTGAGATAGGACTGTGATTCCAAAGCCTATATACATATTTTACTCACTATAAATCTGCTAATGCATGTAAATATTTGTATACATATTTACCAACATAAAATTACAATAAAACAAAATTGAAGATGCATCATGTTGAAGTTAAGTTCAACTACGCACCTTTTTTCAATTGTTGAAAGTGAGCTTAATAACAAGATGCCAAAGTATGTTTATGCATAGTGTGAAGTCACGTTTGTTTGTGGTGGTCAAATGTTTGTGTAATCTGTGGACTAGTGCAATCAACGAATTTAAGAAGACAATGAAAATATAATACACCTATTCATATATGTAATACAAACTTACCTTTTAGATCCACAAATTTAGTGTGCGCGCGCACGCGCGTGTGTGTGTGTGTGTGTGTATGTGTGTGTGTTTGTGTGTGTGTTTAATCCAACTAAAATAAAGGATTTCACAATAGCTTATTAAAAGACCTCATCTGAATCATATAGCTGGTAAAGGAGGAAATTTGTTTAACGTTTATATATCGAATTAAGTTTGACGCACATGGCCCTGCACATGGCCCAGCTCTGATATTAATATTGCCAGCGACTAATTCTATTACAAACGTGTATGTGAATGTGATTACATTACTGGATCAACAAGACTATATATATATATATACATACTAGAGCGTCTACCTTTGTACTCAATAAATCAGTTTCTCTTACTAATACTACATTTATTAACAAAACTATTGGCAAAAATGACACATGACAATTTGGTGACAAAAAATAATTAATGATTTGTTTAAAACAGATAATCATCAATTATACATGTAGTCAGTACACAATACTGAAAATAATAATGCATTTGCCTTGTAGCCTAGTACATAAAGTATAATACTTGATATTGTTACACGGGGAATTTAGTATGCAGAAGCTGCAGTGCTTCTTTTGTGACTTAATGACCTAGTCTCTGTACATTCTGAACACTAGAAATATTCGTTCTTATAATAAGTTACTGACATGATGAAGTGATTTGGAGACTTTATTCTGTAGAAGTAATACACATTGCTATGTTGCTGTAATATTTTGGAAATATAATGTTTCTGTCACGCCATTCATTCAGTGAGACAAGTGAGGAACAGATATACAATATAGTACCTATCACTAATAGTGAATTTGATTCTTGATCCAAATATTAAACAGTGCCATGTCTCATGGTAACCCAAGACACAAACTTTCATATACTGATAATGGAATTCCAATTCCAATATAATGTGGCCTTACAATTCAACCAGTACAATAAAGCTGGAATTTGTTGACTGTCTTTATCCCCATCAGACTGCCCATTTCATATGATCATATTTGAGGAGAGCATGTTAATGTGCTACAGGGGTTATTTAGCACTATAACGTCACATTCTATGCCCTTATTCCCTATTCATCTGTCTGTCTTTTTCTTCTATCTACATCTACCTTGCTGCATTCCACAGATGACAAGTTCAAATCTGATGAAGAAAAGATTGCTTTAGTGACAATCACATAAAAAATAAGTTAGTCTTCTTCCTCTGACTTACACGAACATTTTACTTGTAGAGCCAATGCCAAAAGAAATATTAGCATTATTTACCAATGATCCTATGAAACTCCAGACAAGCAACCAGTCAGCAGGCAGAACAATAAAACAAATGACTTACATGAATGAATACATTTTTCGAGGAATGAAAATTAGATGTTGATGACTTTGTTTCCTGGGATGAATACTAAGCACTGATACCACTTTAAAGCCATGGGGTCACACTGTCAAGAATCGTCCGGCCGGATCCACGACAGTGTTTCTGCCAGAAAGAAATGTTTGGGTATGTCGCTATGGAATTGAATGCAATCACAGTCAATAGGGGGTATGGGGGGCCTCCCTCAGAAAGAAAATGGATTAAGTTTAGGTATAGGGTTAAGAAAATCATACAGTAATGATAAAGAGTCATTGATTTTGTCAAAAAATTAATTTAAAAAAATAAAATCTCCATAAAAAATTGGGTATGGCGCCATACCCGTTTTACCCACTGGCAGAAACCCTGCACGACGGATGAAAACCTCACGGATGACCCCGGATAGTGCTCTATTCGTGGTCCCCTACGGATTCACCATGGTTCAACTACAGTTTTCAACGGATAAACCAAGAATTATTAAGAATAGGGGTTAATTGACAATGGGGAGTGCTACGGGTCACTACAGATTGCTAAGGATCGGTACAGTTTAGTACGGACCACAACGGATCGTCATGAATGATGTCGGATCGCATCCGTGGCTAACCCGGCGTCCTGAGCCTGACAGTGTGATCGGGGCTTGTGACCGGGGATTACTACGATTAAGTACGAATAAGTACGGTTTAGGTACGGTTTATTACGAATTAGAACGGATTATTACATTCTTCCCGGGATCATTAAGGATGTACCACAGTTGTTCGATCCGTGGTGAATTTGTTGACATGTTCAAAATGTTCACGAACATACAAGTACTACTACGATTGATCTGGGATTTAATATGGACAACTACGGACCTCTACGGACGACAACGGATTGTCACGAATGATGCCGGATCGTAACCGTGGCTTAACCTACTATGGCCTTTGATATACCAGTCGTGGTGCATTGGCTGGAACGAGAGATTTGAGTTTGTCAGTGCATCTAATGACTTTAAAACTCTCCAGTGTTTTGTTCATATCTGCCATTATTGATTCAAGCTCAAATCAAGCATGTTGCAAACATCGTGAAATGAACCAATCACTTATGTGTACCTTATCACTTGCGATTCCACAATGATTGACTGCACAATCAATGGCTGGTACTTGTGAAATTGAATACACTGGAATTGAATAAAGCTATACAAAGTATTTTTATACAGATCGGACTTTAAACTTTTAGATCTGCATTTAAAATTTTATGTCGAAATTACTTTCTTTTTTCAAATATTATTACACGATCTTCTCTTCTTTCTCTTATTTATTTTTCGAATGCTCCAAATTATATAAATATTCGGCCGAGCAGTCAATTCTTTTTATGTTAGTCTTGTAACTTTTTATTTATTTATTTTCTAAATTCTATTAACTTTTTTACTAATTGCTATTTTCAAAATTCTGCCCATTTTCAACTCTACGCCCCCCCCCCCCCATCTTATCGGAGGTCGAACTCTGAATGGGCGTGTTCGAAACCCTAGTGGTATATGAGCACGTTAAAGTAGTTATCAATCAATCAATCAATACAAAGTGTCTTAATGTTGTGCATCGGATGAATAAAATATGTCAGCTACTGTTTCCTGAATTGAGCTAAAGCTTTCATCAGCCTACTTTTGGTATACATGTCCAAATGTAGACAATGTCATGTAAACTCTATGAATAGAAAGCGTGTTTTCCCTAAGTTCTAATGCCTGGTTTAACCTTTGATGCACATCTTTTGTAAAATTAATTCATTAGGAGCCCACTAGTTTTTCCGTTGTTCATCTGATGATCTTATTGACACATATGTTCCTTTAACATATTCCCAGTCATACAGAATCAATACCAAGATGTGCATGTCATTTGCAGTTAATTAACAGTTTGTATATTGCTGATATAATCTACAGTAGTAGACACAGACAGTATATCAGCATCTCTTTGTGTTTTAAGTGGTAAGTAACTTTAATTGTTATCTTAGCAAATAATCTTTCTGGTCCTAGTTCAGGTAGCTAGACAAGTTCCCTTCTTTGATGATGATTGGAAATTGATCTCACTGGTTCACTCATGTTTGTGATACTTAGTTAAAAACTCAAGATTTTCATGAAATATACAAATACACTGGTCAAAGTACTGTTTAAAGTTAAATGAATACTGCTTGAAGATTTTTCCATTTAGTTTTGCATTCACAATGTATGCACTAAAGAAGCTCATTGCCGTCTACAATGTGCATTTGATCTCCAAGTGGACTTCATATGCCAGGAATAATATAAGAGAAACCACATTACTGTGATCAAATGTATTAAACATTTGAAAAATCATCAACCCAGAATCATAGTAGGATAAAACAAAACACTGAACATTTATTAGGCTATTCCATTCAGTTAGTGTTAGACCATCTCAGATTAGAATTGTTGAGACCTTCCAGAACAGTACTTTCAGTGGGAAATGTGCATACGTTTTCCATTAGCAGTACGGGTATGCTCACTAATTATATGAAAGTGAATGGGCATGTATTAAAATAAGAAACATCAGATGCTTATACACCTACTGCCTCTACCACATTGGGTAAATATCTTGTTTTAAACATGAAGTGGTTGAATCATAATTTTGGTATAGCACTTGACTAAACTGCCGACAGTTATAGCAAAGACTGCTCAATCTGGAAGAGAGTTCACCAATTATAGGCAGCTTAAGACATTCTGAGGAAAATAGGTATATTTTTATTTTCTTGCCTGTTTGAAGACGAAAATTGTAAGGTGATGACTCTGATGACAGTTCGCTTTTACGGGTACCAGACATTGACTGCACTGTTAAACATTTAATTCGGACCAATAGCAAATGTCATCAATGGTACCCACCAAGAATTTCAACAGTCTCCGACTATTTATGTAAACTATTCAGTGGATTAAACTGCACACTGTGGGTTTGATCCACCCTGGCAATATTGTCATTCCATACTCGTGTTAATAACAGACATGAACAACCACTGGAGTTTAAGATGTATAAAAGCCGAATTCCTAAACGATCATGTCAATGAATGATTTATCAAAACAATTGTTGTTTGAAAAGGTGGAACATGATTAACAGACGTCATAAGTGTGGATAGGGAGTACTGCCCCACTCCCCAAAACACTGAAGATAATCGATTGGCCATCAAATTATTATACATCTTCTCCCAGGTTGTAGTTATCTTCTGCTGCCTATGTAATTACCTCCTGAAATTCATACCAAATTATTAAAATCTGTAATGAAGATAAATAAAAGTTCATTTCAAGCAGTTTCATATGTGCTGATGAATTAGAATGGTGTGAGTTAATTAGTAAAAACATGTTCTTTTAATTTTTTCGGCCACAAAGGTTTGCCATCTTTTTTTCTTTTTTTTTTTTTTAAATATTTATTATCCCAGATCGCAATAGATGTGTCAGGGTTGGGGCCCTGATTCACTGCTGTACATATACATCTTACAAAATAACATGATGCATTAAAGCAACAGTTTATATACATGTCGAGAGAGTGTTTTTCTGATCTGGGATTTTTTAGAAAAAAGGCGAAAGAAAAGAGGAAGCAGGAGAAAAAGATAGAGCAACATAATAAGGGTTGCCATCTTGGATTTGGTCTTAATGGTGTTATAACAAAATTTATCACAGACATTAATAAATGTGTAACCGCTCTGTAACTTTTGCCAGCTTTCTTTGTCAAGGAAAGACCACAATTAAGTGACTAAAAAATAAAAAGTGTTAACACTTTACAATTGGTGCACGAAGATCGGAAAAAATTAATATGAAAGCAAATTTACCTCTTCAGAATTTGACCTTATTTCAATACACATGTAATTACCCTAGAATATCAGAACACCATATTTTTTTCCAGCCACAATGTCCATAATCTTGGATTTGATCATGACTATGTTATCATATCAAATTCAATCACACCTGTAAAGGGTAATCACTTTTGTAACATTCAACCACTTTTCATTATTATTATAAAATAAAATGCATTAGTCCTTTATAATTAGTGCATGAACAGGCTGAATATAATTAGCATTAATGCATATTGTTGCATTCACGATTTGAACCCAAGTCACTACACATCTAATTCCCCAAGAACTTCAGACCAAATAATTAGTATTCGTAACAGAGATAAATAAAATGTATTTACAAACAGTGTCAGTAATTGTTTTATGGGTTAGAATGACTTGAAACAACCGACCACCAAACAATATTTTTGTTTTTGCTGCCAAAATGGCAGCCATATTGCATTTGATAATGATAGTATCATCACATCAAGTCCTTCCATAGACAACAGTAAAGGGTAATTATTTGTGTAACTTCTTCCCAATTTTCATTGACATAGATCGACCGCAATTCACCGAAACCTAAAATGTGTTATCCCTATCTCATATCTTGGTGATTCTTTTTGAAGACCTAATTTCAAAGTGCTGTAAAAAAAAAAAAAAAAAAAATCCTCAAGCACCAGACATGGGGATTTTATTTCTGGAACACATTTTTCACACAATATTTTCATTTTGAAATTATACAACCAGACTATTACGGTCGCTACCTTAGGCACATAAGGTGATAGTAGTGCTAAGATCACTTCGTTAAACGGAGCCCAGGTTCTTACCAGATTGGTAGGCATTTTAGCTTTTACACCAAATAAACATTGATCATGAACTTTGTGTATTTTCATGTACCGACAGAGGAATCTTTCTGATTCCAAAAGGTTTGACTACACAATCATTGTCTGGTACTTGTAAAAACGAGGTGTCGTTGAAACCGTTCCGCTGCAAATGAATAAAGCTATAAAAATCAGGGCTCAAAACGGCCTGTGGCCAGGTTGCCAAATGCGACCAATGTCCTGTTTGGGTGAGTTAAATATTAAAAAATAATGGCGTTACTCGCCCAAATAATATTATCTTCTTTAGAGATATAACCCATGAGCCACTATTAATATTTGTATTCCACATTAAAATCATACTCGTGGTTCACTTACTATAATTTGCTAACATGCATTATTATTTTTGGGACCAATATATCTTTTGGCGAATTTCGAACCCTAAGAAAGTGTCCCACAATTAGTGTCTTAAATATCAGCTGAATAAAATAAGTCAGCTGTTTCCTGAATTGGGGTATACAGGTAGCTATCAGGTTAGCATTGGTATCCAGGTTAGCATTAGTAAACTGAAGATGTCATGTCACATATTACGTCGATATGCTCTAGTGTTGTCGTTAAACAAAACAAACTTTAACTTTTCACTTGAAACATGAACAGAAAGATGTTTGTCTAACAACACCTTTAATGAATTGTGGAAAAGCCCACTAATTTTGTCTAACAACATCTTTAATGAATTGTGGAAAAGCACACTAATTTTGTCTAACAACATCTTTAATGAATTGTGGAAAAGCCCACTAATTTTGCTTTGTTCATCTGATGATCTTATGAATACATTCATTTTGTCATCACCCCGGTGAGACAATAGCAAGATACCAATATCCTTTACATTTAATTGACAGTTTCCAGATTCTTTACTAAATGGAGTGCTGAAGAGGCAATCAAACTATTAGTATCTGCAGACGGTTTTTTTAAGTAGTAAATGAGCACATTGGTGACAGCAACTAATTGTGATTTTAGCACACAGTTTCCTCTTTCTCCAAATGGACTCATATCTGTTATAGGTAACAGCAAAATCATTAAGTCATCTGAACAAATGTTTTTAAAACTTTGCAAGATCACAAACCCAAAATTATAGCAGGATGAAACAGAACACTGAACAGTGGTCTGGCTATTCCATTCAGTTAATTTTAGCCCATCTCAGATTAGAATCTGTCTACAGCTTACATAGCAATAGCTTCAGTGGGGAATAGATGTGTTTGGTCTATCAATGTGTTCAAAGAAACTTTTATCAAAAAATTGGTAAAGTCTGGTTTAGCCGATGCATTGTATAGGAATATAACAGGTGTGAGTCCACTTGGTGAGTAAATGTGCCTTGTTGGTGTCGGTTGGCTTTTTTACTGCATAAGTGAAAATGTAAGCCCTCAAAAAGGCATCTTAGATTAGTACAGCTCATATTTAAAACATCAATTTGCCCTGTGTATGCTTAAATTTGGTGGATATCATGAGTTTTCAACTCACAACCCTGAACATTAATAACGCCAATCAAATCAAATTGACACCTCTATAATAAAGTCAGCCTTTTCATCGTCCATACAATACAAGCTTTGGAACTGGAAAATGTTCATTAATAGTATCACTAATAATGTTGGCTTCATTGATATGCTTGAAAGTACCTAGTCATGAATTAAACCAAGCACAGGCAAATTCTGATATACTGATTGCCTTTATTCCACACTAGATTAAGCCCAAACCCAGCTTACTGGAAAGATGAACCAGTTAGCATATCTGTTCATAAGGCCACTGAATGGAGAAGGTGAAAACCAGCTGAGTCTTTCACAACTCACTCGACAAAAGATGTCATCAATTGTTTACTCAAATGTTAGGAAACAGCTTCATTTCAAACATAAAGTGCATGGTACACGACAGCATCAACATTCGAACATAGCCCTTGAATAAACTGATGACAGTAATAGGCAAAGACAGCTTTATTGAGGAGACAGCTGATAAATTCCATATGTATACAACTCCGATACCCATGACACTCTAGGGACACTTGATATATCTTTATATGTTTTGGTTAAAATTGGTACGGTATGGACTCTTGACGACCAGTCAATGAAATTGTTAAACATCTTGATATCATAGCAAATAGCGATGGTACCTACTAAGTATTTCCACAGCTCCCATTTTTACAGACCATTTGGAAACTAAAGACCCAAAGTTCTCGATCCTCATTGGTAAAATGGTTCTATATTTGTACTAACAATAATGGATAAGAACATTACATTGTAGACATAGGTGTAAATTCAAAGTCATGACCAATCTAATATGAGCCTGTGCACCTATTTCATACATGGAATTGAGCAGTTAGATGCTTGTGAAGGTTGGCAAAGTGAGATTTGTCAAAGCTATTTGAGCTGATCTCCAAGGTGCTTGAAAAGATTAAAAATTATCTATGTAAAATATGGATCCCATCCTATGGTACTAAAGATCTAATTTACCTTAGAAATTCAGAATACATTGTTAGGATCTGTAATAAAGATAAATAAGATTTCTTTACAAACTGTTTCAGTTGTTTTCAATGAGTTAAAAGGTGTCAGCTGACTATTGTTTCATGTTCCTCCGAGGCAACATGGACACCATTTTGGATATATCAACACATTTTACTTTAATTACAGTTATATCACACGAAGTCGAACCCATCGAGTTAAGGACCACAGATAAGAAGGAGATGACAACCCGCTGACACGTCGAACCACACAGATCATGGGCTACTCTTTTCGATTACCAGAAAAGGGTCTGTTTTATGCACCATCTCACAGACAGAATAACACATACCAAAACCTTTGATATACCAGTCGTGGTGCACTGGTTGGAGCGAGAAGTAGCCCAATGGGCCCACTGACGGTGATCAATCCCAAACCGACCATGCATAAAGCGAATGTTTTACCACTGGACTACCTCCCGCCCGGTCCTCATAAGGATTTGAACCCATGCCGATCACTACAAATCTAAGTACTATAAAAACAAATTCAGACCAAATTGTAAGGATTTGGAATGGAAATAAATAACATTTTATTACAAGCAGTTTCAAATGTTTTTGATGAGCTAGAATGACGTGAGATAACCAATGAACAATATTTTTCTTTTCCCGCCAAGCCTCGGCTTTCATACTTTTATCAACTCGTACTGATAAATTATGATATCACAAGACGCTCGGGGAGTATCCTCTATTTATAAGTTCTTGACAATTTTCATTATCACAGAAAGAATACAAGTGACTCAAACTTTAATTTGTTATCCCTACCCTTTATCTCATTGAGTTTGGATAAGTTGGGGTGCCCTGATATCAAAGTACTTAGGAAAACACTAACCATGCCCCATACATGGGGATTTTATTTTCTGAAACACTATGGGCTACACTGATTCCGAAAAACTAAAAACATTTTTCCTTTACCTTTTTTATATACAAATTGTCTTTTGCATCTATAGTGTACACACACACACACACACACACATACACACACACACACACACACACACACACACATATATATATATATATATATGCATGTATATATAAACGTTTTCACATGTTTTTCATTTGTATTTTCTCAAATATTTTTAAATATATAAAAACAATGCTACGAAATATTGAGAAAGCAACACCGAACAATACTCAATCAATTGATTTTGCTATAACCACAACGATTCTTAACGAGGCTAATATCTGATAAATGCTAATTAAAAAAAAAAATTACCACCATTTTGAAAAATGGCCACAATGTTCATATTTAGCTGGGGTTCTGAAATGGCCATCACATTTTCATACAGTAAAATGTCCAGGTCTGGCTCATAGACTACATGTAAGCTTTCTTCTTTTTTGTCACGTATATTTTAAGATATTTATAAATTAACAAAAATGTTACGGTGATAATTATGAAAAAAGGTAAACATTACTCTAGCAAAAAGGTCATAAGTAATTATTTCCTGTCGTAGACCATTACTATGAAATAAATAAAAAATTGAATGTTTTAAATGTTTACCTTCAACAGAGTTGTCTCCAACAAGAGCAGTAACAAGAATAACTTGTATGATAATCCGGGAAAAGGCCATACCTGTAAAATAACAACATTAGTAATATATCAATGATGATCATCATTATTATTACAACTAAAGCTGCAAGAATCAATAATACAGGCTCTAAGCGATGAATTAAGGATTCTGACTGGGGCCCAAATCCTATTGTGTCAAGTTGTTAACTTTATCTTTGTACAAAGTATAAGGTGATGAGTCTTCTTTGTCAACGTCACCAAACTATATTATCTTAAAGTTATTGGACCCTCCAGCCTACAAAATAAAATGCAGTCAGTCTGGCAGTCTGAGTAACCTATTACTATGTTACAACCTCTGTACATCAAACAAATGGACAAATTACATTATACTAAGTACAAAATTGAGTTGCTGAAGTAATAAAATGTAATTGCTGGGGCATGGCCATAAGATGTATTTTTAAAAACCATTATTTTAAAATTATATTTTATCAAGGTTTTTTGGGAAAAATTATTTGCGAATAGAATGCGTTTTTACGGAATAGTCACATGCGGAGTTCGCTGTTCCGTTTTATTTTGAAACAATTCATGACAGAATAATAGAAGATTTTTTTAGTACTCCATTTGGAAAATTACTAATTTTGGAATAGCTTATATTTCGAACCCTGCCCAGTCATATAACCTCTTGGGTTAAGACTTGTAATGTATTTGGTTTATATATTGAGGATGTGTACAGTAGGACCAGTATGATCAAGCATAAACACAAATTAGTACCAGTCATGTAATTAATTTTGTATCGCAATGTAACAATAAACAGAAATAGTTATATTAGTTCTTTTGTTAAATTGTAAAACCCATGCCATAAAGATGGGATCGCATACAGATAGATGTAAATTAGGAAATATATTGGAGTTTCGTTGTGACGTTGAAGCATTTAAACATTATCTAGAACAATTTGAATTATGGGCTGCCATTACTAAGATCGTAGAAGATAAATGTTTATGTGTTTAAGCATTCTAAATGTATGTACATGTACCCAATAGTTACATGTGTGTAAGACAAATAAACAGGTTTTGTAAATTTGGTCCTATATTTTTGGCATTGTTAGAGCCACTGGCCGGATTCTCATTAATATGCATGATAACTCATTAATATGTAAGTTAGATTTGAAACGTTTTGTATGGAAGCTTTCATCCATAATCAGCACTTGGTTTCAGTGTTTTTTGATTTGGAGAAGGTTTACGATACCACGTGGAAGTATGGGATTTTAAAGGACCTCCATGGCATGGGCCTTAGAGGTCGTCTTCCTGTTTTTATATCTCAATTTTTAAGAGATAGATCTTTTAAAGTCCGGGTGGGGTCGACTTTGTCCGACATTCATCCACAGGAGATGGGTGTACCTCAAGGTAGTATCCTGTCTGTAACTTTATTTTCTGTGAAAATTAACAGCATTTCCTAGTGTTTAACACCTGGTGTGAATTGCTCGTTATATGTCGATGATTTTCAGATTTGTTACAGATCGTCCAATATGAGTATCATTGAACGTAAGTTGCAGCTTTGTTTGAATAAACTTCATCAATGGGCAACTGACAATGGCTTTAGATTCTCAAAGGCAAAAACGGGTTGTATGCATATCTGCCAGAAAAGAGGTCTCCACTTAGATCCACAGTTGTTTTTGGACAAAAATCCAATTCCATTTGTGGAGGAGACTAAATTTCTGGGGGTTATATTTGACAGGAAACTATCTTTTGTGCCCCATCTTAAATATGTAAAAAAGAAGGGCTTAAAAGCTCTTAATATTTTAAAAGTTATTGGTAATACAGAATGGGGAGCAGACCGAAAGGTTATGCTCAGTCTGTATAGATCTTTAGTCAGATCAAAACTAGATTATGGATGCATTGTGTATGGGTCGGCACGCAAGTCTTACTTGCAGATGCTAGATCCTATACACAATCAAGGACTTAGGCTTTGTCTTGGTGCATTTAGAACATCTCCTGTAGAGAGCTTGTGCGTTGATGCACACGAACCTTGTTTGGGTGCTAGACGTGTCAAGCTTTCTCTGCAGTATGCTGCCAAGATTAAATCGTTACCAACACATCCAACACATGATGCGGTGTTTGACAACAAATATATGAAGTTGTTTAATGCAAGGCTAAATGCTATTCGTACATTTGGTCTTCGCATTAAGCGTTTTTTGTTGCTTTCCAACATTGATTTAACTGACTCTTTGGAAACTCCTTCATATTTTGTTTTACCACCATGGTGTATTACACCACCTAAAATTGTGTTTCATCTGGCGCATCTGAAGAAAGATAGTACAGATGCTGTAGTTTATAGACAATTGTTCATGGAAATTCTGGACAAGTACTGTGATTACATTCCTGTGTATACAGATGGATCACGGGATGGGAATTCTGTGGCTTGTGCTACAGTTTTTCCATCAGACACAATACTTTCCATGCGACTGCCTGACTCAGCATCGATCTTTAGTGCTGAAGTTTGGGCAGTCATTAAAGCCTTAGAAGAAATAAAGGATTCTAGTGCATCTAGATTTATTATTTTTACCGACTCACTTTGGTGTCTTCAAGCTTTACAAAATATGAAGCTGGACCATCCCTTAATTGGGATGGTGATACGAAAGTGTGTCTTTTTATCTATTGCCAATAAAGACATTGTATTTTGTTGCGTACCCAGCCATGATGGCATCAGGGGTAATGACAAGGCAGATTTAGCTGCCACGTCTGCATTGGATTTGCCTCATGCCAGGGTTGGTGTACCGTATACTGATTTTAAATATGGTATTAAAAAATTTATCTTTCCGATTTGGCAACGTGATTGGGATGGTGAGGTTGCGAACAAGCTTCATGCTATCAAGCCAGTCTTGGGAGAGTGGCAGTCCTCCTATCGACAGTGCAGGAAGGATGAAATAGTCTTGTGTCGTTCCCGCATCAGGCATACATATTTAACCCATTCATTTATCTTAAAGAAAGATCCTCCACCTCAGTGTGAGTACTGTCAGTGTATTCTGACTGTGAGACACATTTTGGTGGAGTGTACCCATCTGAAAGCAATTCGAAAAGATATATTTGGACTACGAACTGTGATGGAATCCTTTCGATTCCATCCAGAACTTATTTTACAATTTTTACGTGATACTGAATTTTATTCAAAATTTTAATTATATATATATCTGTGATATTTGCATTTTTACGCAGTCCTTTACACTGTGTTTTTATTTAACTGTTGAATTTTTATATTGATGATGATCATCACACTGTTGTTTCATTTTACCATAGTTTGACACCCAATAGCCGATGTATTTTTCGTGCTGGGGTGTCGTTAAACATTCATTCATTCATTCATTCATTAATATGTAAATGCATGCACGACGTCACAGGTCTGTCACATAAAGGAGAGGTCGGCGGACAGTAAAACCTTCACAACCAGAATCCAGTCCCTGAAACGTCTCCAAATCAACATTGGCCTCCATGTACCATTGTATCATCACAGGGGATGCATGCATGCAGGGCTCCGGCTGTCGGTAGCCATTTTTACACTAAATGGCTACTAAAATTTGCAAGTGGCTAAAATTTAGGCTATAAGCCATTTAGTACTTCTGATGTGAATAAACGGTTACATAATCTATCTGACACCTCAGACATAATAATAATACCAAATATTCCATTAGCATAATAGCGTAGGTCTCATAATAATCTCGCTACTTGTAATGAGGCACAGTATGAATACGCCTACAGCGTAATGATGTTTGTTATTTTAATAATCATGGTTATTAATTTTAACAGCATGTGATCATCATATATGCAAGCAAAGATCTGTAGCTTGTCACTCTAACTTTGTAAAGTCTTTGAACCAAAGTAATACAAACTGACCGACAATGCATATCAATTTCAATACACATGCTAGTTCAGGGCCAACTGACAAGTAGGCTATCCCAAGCCGTCAGTGTGAATGTAGTTCACGCTTCAGTCGGCTGAGACCGCATGTGTAAAAAGACATGCATCGATGCGGACATTAAACAATAATATTACACGAAAGTAAATCTTGATGTAAATTTGTCAAAAACGATAGTTGTTAATTCGCATCACTGAATACTTAACAGCAGTTTCATTTATTTCCTTTGTCTTTGTTAATTTTGCAACCATGGTCGAGAGCACGCACACAGATCTTGGAAAATGAACATGCAGTATTTATACAAATTACAGTTTTAAAAACGTACATTCAATAAAATTAATTTACAATAATCATGACATTTGATAGCTAAAATATAATATAAATTTGTAATACTGTGAGTTAACTGGATTATAAATAGACCGTAAATTTCAATTTCATTATCAGGTTTGTTTGTATTGTTTAAATGACGAAGAAGAAAAAAATTGTTAGAGACATGGAAATAGCATACATACAATATAGACATAGAATAGTGAAGATGTGGTGTGCCTATTAAAGCATAAAATAAAACTGTTTCTTGAAACCGACCCTACCTAAACAAAAAAGGGGGAGGGGGGCTTAAATTAATTACTGTAATTATTTTTCCCTATTTTGTAATTTTTATTTTAAGTTAAAAAGAGTACAAATGTAGTTTTGTAAAAACTTTAGATTGGCCCTATCTAATATTATTTAGTGATTTTCCCAGATTTTGTTTTAGGCACAAGGCAGAATAAAATTTTATTTTCTTCATTTGTTAAACTCTATATTTGATTATTCCTTTGTTAGTCTGTCTATAGGAGGCCTACTGGTTGGGTATCTCTTTTGTAAGATGTAATATGTATGTAGGATGCATTTTCTTTTTATACCAAGCATATCTGAAATTACTGACAAAAACACTACGAAAGGTGGTGGTGTAAACCAATAACTCCAATGAAAGTGAAAATGCTGAAATTAAAGTAATTGGTAGGAGTAGCCTGTGTGGTGGCCATGGGTTTACCTTCTTAGTGAGTCAGTACCTATACCAAGTGTCATAATGATGTTTAACACCAAATTTAAAATGTGCTGAGATGTTGTAATAAAAATATTCATTTTCTTTTCATTATTGGTTATTCTAAAGAGACTGAAGAGCTTGTTTTGCAATGTGAGATTTGATGAAATACTTGAGGCATAACATAACAAACTGTTTGGTTTTTGCTACTGACCCAAAAACAAAGTTACCATATATAACAAAATACTTTCCAAATTATAATCTAGAATTTATTTACATAAATATCCTGAAACTGGAAATTTTAATATTTGTTCAGTTTATGTATTACCTTTTAAACTAAATGTGTGGGGGGGGGGGGGGGGGGACGGGGGGGTTTGGGGGGTTGCCCAACTGGACTATTTTGGACAAATGTAGCAAAAACTCAACATTTTATTCTGCAGTGACTGTTAAGCCATATAACAGTTATAATACTTTTACTTTTGGGGGGAGTATGTTGACTACATTATGATAAATTCTAGCATGGCATTGAAAAAAACCCTGTTGGACTGAAAATGTAAATACCAGATAGTTATTGTTTATGTACTTTATTTCCTCCATAAATGAAGATTGCATACAATCACACGTTCAAATTAAATAAATAACACAAAAATACAGGTACCGTAATACATTAATATTATAGAGAGAGAGAGAGAGAGAGAGAGAGAGAGAGAGAGAGAGAGAGAGAGAGAGAGAGAGAGAGAGAGAGAGAGAGAGAGAGAGAGAGAGAGAGACAGAGACAGAGACAGAGACAGAGAGAGAGAGTACATGCCCTTCATAACTATTTATAACAGTTTAGAAATCCAACCGGATGTACTGACGACAAAGATGTATATATTTTGATATGCTTAAAATAAACGCAATCCACTGATGAAAATCAAGACCATTCAGGTCATTGTTTTCTCCTCCCAAAATACAGTTCATGAGATTTTCGTCACTTTGGTCACATATTGTAACATACTGGTCAATAGACATAATGTTTGCTAGTAATTCAAAAGCAGCATTTCTTTCTGTTATTAGTTTTTCACAGTGTAATAAAATATGTTTAGAATAATCTAACGTTTGTTTATCACATAGAATACATTTCCTTGGAAAGGTTTTCATGCTACCTATTTTTACGACTGATGATAAAGTTATTTTACAATTTAGATGAACGTACGCTATTTTCCAAAGAATGTGGACACCGATATCGGGGTGAATGTCACAGAAGCGGGAAAGTTCAGGCGTTCTATGAAGTTTAGTTTGGTGACTCGTATTCTCAAATTCCATTAGTTTTCTGTTTACTATTGCACGCCAATGGAGTTTATCTATGAATTCTCCGTATTTCACATATCTGTATATCACATCAGTAAGATTATATTTCTTAATCACATTAAATATATCGCTTATAAAGTCGGCATGTGTTTTTATGCCAATAAGATATTGTCCAAGTTTCCCAAGAAAGAGTTTCTTCGATATATGTTTAGTTTCCTGTCGGCACAAACGACCAAGTAGCAATAGCTTGCACTTGTCAATATAGGTCTGCATTGACCATAGCCCCAGAGTGGCCGTGGTTGTAATACTAGGCGATCGCTGATCTAGACCTTGGGCTCTTCTAGCAAACTGTCTTTGAACCCGTTCCATCTTATGAATATTAGTATCAGAGATATCAAAATATAGTTCACAGGCATAAAATGATGATGGCAATATAACTCGTTTCCAGATTTTAGCGCTTGCAATAGGATTCAAACCGTTTAATTGTAATCCAGTCATGTACAGTGAGTTAACTGTTTTAGTAGCTTTTTCACATGCACGTTCGATTCTTTTCTGACAGGAATTATTACTGGTAAATAAAACACCTGCATATTTCGTTTTTTCAACATGGTTAATTTTATTTCCAGTGTTACAATTGCGTTTGTTATTAAATAATATGGAACAACTTTTGCTGGGATTATATTTTAAACGCCATTTGGTAGCATACGAGTAAACCGTATTAATCAGTGTTTGCATACCTTTAGTTGTTGCACTTAAAATAATGGTATCATCTGCAAGCAATAGTCCTGGTATTTTTATATGTGCCATACTTATACCATAGCCAGTCATTCTCAGTTCGGTCATCAAGTCATTGATAAAAACCAAAAATAACCAAGCAGACATAACTCTGCCTTGTCCAACACCACGGGTAATACAGAATTGTTCAGAAGCACATCCCTGAAAAGCAACAAAGGCACAAGCTGTCGTATAAGAGTGTCTAATAAGACGCCAGCTCTTAGACTTTATTCCTAATTTATAAAGTTTGTGAAGCAGGCCTTTTCATTATCAAGAAATGTAGCACGGAGACCAGTCTGGGATTGGGAATAATGACTTATACATTCTTGTAATGTTCAGGCAGCTAATTGGGCACCACTGTTTTTACAAAATCCAAATTGAAGTAGATCAGGGAAGTTTACATTTGATTTCTCGAACCACTGTTGAATTCGGTTAAGGATAATTTTTTCTAGCAATTTGTCTAATGAAGATGTCAAAGTTATACCTCTGTAGTTCCGTGGGTCACTTTTGTCTTTTCCATTTTGTTTATATAATGGAATAGTCCATCCAATTCTATAAGCTTTAGGAATATATTCTTTTTCAATAATCAGGTTAAAAAGAATTTGAATATGTTGCATAAATATATCTCCTGCATATCTTAAGTGTTCGTTAGAGATGCCATCTGGTCCTGGTGATTTGTTATTTTTAAGGGGTTTAATAACAGAGGCTACTTCACCAAATGTCACGAGGTCAGCTAAAATTGTTTCTTCCTGTGAATTACTATCGCCTAAAAGTTGTTCAATATTTATTTTTTCCGAATTCTGGCATTCAGTATTTTCTGTGGCAAGATCAGCGAAATAATCCTTCCATAAACATGTAATTTGATATGGAGTTATTGCTTCAGTCCCGTTATATTTGAGTATGTTTATTGTTGAAGACGATTGTCTAAAACGCCTAACAGTTTTATAAAAATACCCCACATCAACATTTGAACTATTTTCAATTTCCTTATACACATAATCTTTATAATTCAATTTCGAACGTCTGTTGTTTTTCCGGAACACACGTTTCGCATCTTTATAATTACGATAAGAAATGGATTGTGGATTTCGAGGTTTCCCATCTTTTTTCCATTCTCGACGTTTTTCTCTCATTGTGTGGTGATCTTTATCTAAGCCGTCACGTTTCCAAAACGGTTTCAAGTATCGTCTATATCTTCCTCGTGGTATATACATATGAGATGCATATAAAAGACTGTGCACAATTCTTGTGTTATACGTTTCTATATCTTGTTCGTAACATTCGTGTGTTTGGTTATATGTAAAGTTTAACAGTTTATCTACTTCTGTTTTGTACATTCTTAAATCATCTTCGTTGGCTTTGGACCATTTTAGCGTAACATCATTGGCAGCTAAATTATCTATTCTACTTCTAAATATAGATATAGTACTATATAATGAATAGTGATCAGATATATCATAGGGAATAAGTTGGTTAACTTCACATACAAGAATACACCCACGCATATATTCAGGTACACAAATATAGTCAATTGTGCTTCTGTTGGCATTGTCTTTAGATCTAAATGTACACTTTGGTTGTTCTGGTGATATACATGATGTAGAAACCAAATGTCTCTGTTTGAATAGTTTCTCAAACAGAGTTCTAACTCTGTAAGATTTCTGGAAATCACATCTGTGAATATCCACATTTAAGTCACCTGCTATCACACATGCACCGTCACTTGAATATTTATCAAACACCTCACACACATTTTCAAGAGCATTTAAATAATGTTGATTTGTATAATTTGTAGAGGGAAGGCGTGTACCTATCAGGTAAACATGTTCGTAATCTGACTTCATTATTTTTATTGTGACAATGTGGTCAAAATGTAAGTCTATGTTTTCAATTTGGAAATAAGCTGTTTTCCGATACATAATTGCTACTCCCCCAAACCCTCTGGTGGAATTATTCGTGTTTTTGTCGCATTTTACAACTACATTAAAGTCTGATCTCAGATTACAAAGAAACATTTTTGAATGATCGTGGAGCCAGTGCTCCGTAATAATAGCAATGTCTACATTGTTTAGTAATGTTACTAAGTGAGGAGTGCCATACATCACTCCTCTCATGTTCCAGGTCACAATACGAAGTGTGAAAGTGAAAATAATTAATAGTATTATAAACGTAACTATTTTCATTATTGGCTTCTAGAGTACCGCTAATTGTAATTATTTATTTCTTCATTTGACCAGTCCTGGTCGTGATGATGATTCATTTGCGACCTAGGGATGTACGGCCTACAGAGTACATCGTCAGGCCAAAATGAATCATCTATCTTAGGTGCACATATTGCATCAATGTTTATTTGAATGGTGTAACTAGTATTTTTACCAGCCCTATTAGTCCATGTTTTCATTAATCTTACATAGGTTACCACAACGTGTTTTTGTGTGGCATATTTTATGATTGCATCACTTACAAGGGCAAAGGGTTTGTCTGCTTTAATTCTGGATAACACAAATCTGATTGTTTTCTTCTTTCTAACACCACTGAATAAATCCATGTTAGGCCCTAAAGTGGGAATCTTTTCTCCTACAGTAGCAGCTGTGGAGGAATGAACACTGCCGAATTCAATATGAATGTCATCAATATTGCGTTTGTTGAGATCAAAACTGTCTGTTGTTTGTGGCGTCTCGTGTGGCTCCTTATCTACGGGTGACGGCGACACGTTGCCGTTCTGCTGTTGAGAAGTCTGAACTGTATGCGACATCGTTGAAGAATTTTCCTCAATCTGCACATTACTCATGACTCCAGACAAAGGTGTAGTGTTTTCAGCATGCTGTGTGCGTCGTTCCGGTGTCTTAGGCGACATTGAGTTACAAGAAATATCGGCAGAAAGAAGAGAGGCATAAGATGCCTTGGTCCTCTGCAATATAGTGTCTACCTTTCCTACTATTACATCGAGTTTTCGGAATTGATCGGACATCTGCCTCTGTTCCGAATGACTTGAAGAAAGTTTTATTTCCATTTCTTTTGTGTCGCTTTTCAATAGTTTATTTTCAGATGTCAGCTTTTGTTCATTAACAAAGTGAATGTTCATTTGCTCCGTTAACATCTTATTTCGTTCTTCTTTTTCAGTTAGTTTAGATTTTAGAAACTCAATTTCCTTATCTTTGCCCTTTTCTATTTTATCTAGGCGATTTGAAAGTACAAGGAATTTTTCATTTATCAATTCTTTGATTTCAATAATGGAAGTGACAATACTTGCCAGGTCGAACCCATTTCGTGACCCACAGTCCGTCTTGTTTGTCGTATTGCTGTTTAAGGTGACATCGGCGTCGACATCTCCATACAAGCCACTCTGGGTCCTTGTCTTGCTTAACACATCACTGCATAGTGTTGTTTCGGTGACGTCGCCCATGACATAGTGATATAACATGTATATGTCGTTAGCATATTTCTGAGAAACAGAACGCGCACCTTGCGATCGTTTCACGCGTTTAATCAAACATCGGCCTTCAGGAAAGTGTTCACATTTACTCTTCGCATAATCATACATACTGCATCTCACATGGTTTAATTCGCAATCTCTACCTTCGTATATGTGTAAAAGATTACGTTCAAAGTCATTTTTATCCAAGCTTCCAAGCTGATCGTGTATGTTTTGAAACACTTCACTTTCCACTTGACTGGCTTCTTGAGTGTCGTGTATTATACTATTGTTATGGTCCAGATCAGCCTCTTGGTCATTAGAATAGTTGCAATCAGACTCCATTGTTCTGCTTCCGGGCAGTTTTTCTATTGTTCTCCAGTTGTCAGTAGAAACAGTGAGTTATAACTCACTTCACATATGAAAATTAATTAATGTAAACCGTGCATTTCAAAAATCCTTCAATAACACTGAAAATGTTCATTAGAAATGCACAAAACTTTTCTACAAGATCACACATCAGTTACAAAGTATGTATATAAAATTATAAGTACTAGCGTACCAGTATACTAGTCCAAACTTGATATATTCGAGAGCAACTTTCAAACGACCGCAAGTCCTCACGCATGCGTATCCCACTATTTACATAAATATCCTGAAACTGGAAATTTTTATATTTGTTCAGTTTATGTATTACCTTTCAAAATAAATGTGGGGTTTTTTTTGGGGGGGGTGGGGGGGTTTTGGGGGGTTGCCTAACTAGACTATTTTGGACAAATGTAGCAAAAACTCAACATTTTATTCTGCAGTGACTGTTAAGCCGTTTAACAGTTATAATACTTTTACTTTTGGGGGGAGTATGTTGACTACATTATGATAAATTCTAGCATGGCATTGAAAAAAAACCTGTTGGACTGAAAATGTAAATACCAGATAGTTATTGTTTATGTACTTATCAAATACATGTACATCAGGGGTCGCGTTAAGATGCGTCCATGCGTCCCTGAACGTATGTAAAGCAGACTTGGACGCCTGCTCATCACCACAAGTGATAATAAAAATGTCCCAGTTTATTTTCAAAGACACATTCCAGATGCATGTTTATTCCATTATTTCATCATCATTACGTCCTAAGTGATCTGGACGCATGGAATCAGTTAGCCAGGTCAGTCCATCACTCATAATCCCGCCATGATCTCCGCTATCGTCCCATTATAAACCTATTGTAAAAATTGAGTGCAAATCGGTTTCTTCTGATCGTCTGGTGGAATTGTGGGGATGGCAAGATGAGTCTATATTTTAAAAGGTATACAGGACGCTTCGGTTGATTACGGTATATTATCTCAGGCCGAAACGCCATCGGAAATCCTTGTGTGGCCAATGTATGTCACAATCAATGGGGTTTCCATAAGCAGAACACGGGCTACGTTACTAACACTGAAGCCGTGTTAACAGTCGATGTGTACATTACTATAGTGGAAAGATGAAATGTCACAATAACTTAATAATTGCGGCCACTATATCAGCAAACTACATCAATATATCACTATGCATCTTAACATTGATATACATGTAGTTTAGGTATTGTGTGGATTTGTTTAATTATTTATTTAAACCATTAACACGACCATCGAAATTAAAGTCTACAAAATGACGTCATTATCACATATATTGACCACACTGATATTGGGCAATCGGAAATCCTTGTAACGTCTGTCGAAACAGAACCGGGTGTAGCTATACAGTTTATTAACTTGTTTGAATATTCCTACAAGCAGAGATATTTTCCCTTGCAAACAAAACTATCTAAATCAGATATGCATTACTAATTGTTTATTTTGATAACCAATAACTAAACTATAACAACATAATATCGATACTACAAACAATCATGGATGCCAAAATTGTTTGCTTCAAACGATCCAAAACGCAATTTTTAACATCATTAACAAAATAAATAACAAACATGATACTAGTGCACATAAGGGTATTTTAAAAAGGTGCCATTGCTTAGAACATGCCTCAGTCAACAGTAAAACACCTGAGAACATGGCATGGCTAACTGCTGAAGAAAGAGAGAGAGAGCTATTGGTATGGTGCAGGTGGGTGCGAGTTACGCCCATGTGGCAAAAATCCTGAATTGCACAAAATTGACGATCACCAGGTTAATACAGCGTTACAGGGTGACTGGCAGGACTGCAGACAGACCACGAAGTGGAAGACCCCGCGTCACAACAGCCAACGAGGACCGCCATCTCCGCATCTTACACTTACGTAACAGATTCCTCACTGTGACGTCATCTGCAGCGACTGGCATCAGTCGTCACAATGTACATCGTCGACTACGACAGCATGGTATCAGGGCCTATCGACCATTCAGAGGGATGACATTGACGAGGCAACATCGACTTCGACGTTTACGTTGGGCACGTCAGTTTCAACGTTGGCAACATTGGAACTGGCAACGTGTACTCTTTTCTGATGAGAGCAGGTTCCAGTTTAAACAGAGCTGATGGCAGGACTCGGATATACCGACGTGCATGAGAGAGAACCGCTCCGTGCTGTGTTCAGGAGACTGAACTGTTTGGTGGTGGATCTGTGATGGTTTGGGGCGGTATCTGTGGCCAACAGCGGAAAGACCTTATTGTCACTGACGGAAATCTTAATGCACACCGTTACATCAACCAGATTTTACGTCCCGTCCTGTTACCGTTCTTGCAACACCATCCTAGACTCTTGTTTCAACAGAACAATGCCAGACCTCACACAGCTCGTGTGGTGCAACAGTTCTTCGCCGCAAACAACGTCAATGTTTTGCCATGGCCAGCCCGTTCACCTGACCTGTCACCGATAGAACATTTGTTGGATCATCTTGGCCAGCGAATTCGACGTCGTCCTAACCCTCCAATGAACAGGGATCAGTTGGTACAGGCACTGAGGCAGGAGTGGAGGGCAATACCTGATGTCGTCATTAGGCGCTTAACAAACTCTGTCCGACGTCGGGTCCATGCTTGCATACTTGCACATGGTGGACATACACGCTATTGAAACATGTTCTTTGTGGTCAAATTTATTCACCTTCGTTATGAGTGGTCCTTTATGAAATCGCACATTTCACCCCTAGTGCTGTTGTGCACTGTGATATAATTTTATGGGTTTTATTGAGTATACTCGTGTTTATTTATCGCCAAATTATTATACTTTCAAAATATAACATTTGCATCAACTTGTGTTTTGTGTTGCTTTTAATACTTTGAAAAAATAATTGGTATACTTTCTTTTGACCGTCAGTTGATCTTAGTTCTCTTACAGTTTTTGGAGTTACACATGGCTGTGCAGTAATATTTCAGATAATTGGAAAATAACTCACAGCATCTGTCATACTACTTTAGAAATGGAATGACAACAATATAATTTAATCTGAATAATAGACAATTCAGCAGTTAAAATAAACTTTTTTGAGCACTAGTTCTGATAAGGATAACAAATGCAGTAAAGTACTCATATAACAAACATGCTTATACCGAGCTACCTGTTATAACAAACTAATTCTGAAGTCTCGCTTATTTCTTATGTATTATAATAAGCATGCTTATAACAAACTACTGATATAATAAACCAATGAACCTGGTCCCTTGTAGTTTTTTATAAGAGTACTCTACTGTACGTAGTAAAAGCCTAAGAAATCAGACATTTCTACTAGGCCTCAGGATACCTTAAGTATTGAGCATTTTAGCTTGAGCTAGAGGACTATGGCCAATTTTAATCATTGTAGACTTGGAAGAACACTGTACTGATGCATGCAACTGAAATACTAGAAAAACAGTTAACATAGGATCTATCACACCACTTCAGAAGTGGAATGACAAGACCTTTAAGAACAGTGTACAAATTTAATGGAATGACATCTTGGAAGGACTCATAATTTATGTGCATGTATGTCTGTGTGTATATATTGTATCAAAAAAAGAAGAAACAACAACAAAAAAACCTCTAAGGCACGCACTAGCCTACATATGAACCCCTAAAAGTTCATGATTTTTTAATGAACATGGTGAAAGTTCTATGTTATATATGCATTTGTTCTATTGTTGCCAGTTCAAAACAGAAGATGAAAGAATGACTCCACACATCAATCGTTCTGATGGTCATTCTTATTGACAACATTATGGTTACATGTAAAAGACTATTTTTCTAGTGATTCAGTTGTATGCATTGTCTATCATTCATACTAAATTATAGTGTTGTCACTCTACAGCATGTGAGACTCCTAAGGGCCCATTCAAATATTACGTAATGCTTAGGGGGTGGGGGGTGTAAGTCCAAGCGTTATGTGGCGTTACAAGAGGTGGGGGGGGGGGGTATTGAACAGCTTTACGTAACACAAACTTAATTCCCTTCCAAACTTTGACAACTTCAAGTTGAACTGTCTTTTTGGACAACTCTGTGTGAGCGTCACTTAGGGTCTGGTATAATTTGTCTTTCTCAACCGTGATGGCGATCAATTAAAATGGTGCAAGTGAAAACCCGCGGGTTTGGGGGGGGGGGGGGGGGGGGTTCAACGTACAGTAATACGTCACTATAATGACGTCATCGTAGTACATATGGGTATAAATAAACATTACCACGTTGCTTTGTCTGTGTTCGGGGGGGGGGGGGGGTATCTCGGAGCGTTACGTAATATCTTTTGGGGGTGTATGGCCTAGCGTTACAAGGGGGTGGATGGGTGAGTGTCTAATTTTGACAAAAATAGTGTTACGTAATATTTGAACGGCCCCTAACAATGTAGGGTAAAAAGGATATAATATACAAATACAGTCAACGGATGACAAACACTTATAATGCCAACATTTTCTCAACTCCAAATGACAGGATAAGCAATCAACATCAATATCATCCATTCTCAACTCACGTACCGTCTACAGTAAGAGACAGCAATGTTCCTTGGGGTTTCCCAGAGAGCGCTACCAGCAGGATGCCATTCACTGATCATCAGAGTGCTCAATATATACTGCAGCATCTCAATAATCTGTTCCGATATTCATATACATAAATGTGTGCAAAACGTTAAGTGTATGTGAGAGAGGTGAAGTAGGGGGTTATATAGCCAATGGATCAGCATTCCGGAAGGTTGAATTTGATTAATGTTAACATTAAATTCACAATTTAATATTTCATTTTGGAATATACAAGGTATATCCGGCTTAAAACGTGATGAATTTAATAAGTGTTTTAAAAACGTTCATGTTATTGGTCTCTCTGAGACATGGTTAGGAAACACCGGCCTCGGTGGCGTCGTGGCAGGCTATCGGTCTACAGGCTGGTAGGTACTGGGTTCGGATCCCAGTCGAGGCATGGGATTTTTAATCCAGATACCGACTCCAAACCCTGAGTGAGTGCTCTGCAAGGCTCAATGGGTAGGTGTAAACCACTTGCACCGACCAGTGATCCATAACTGGTTCAACAAAGGCCATGGTTTGTGCTATCCTGCCTGTGGGAAGCGCAAATAAAAGATCCCTTGCTGCTAATCGGAAGAGTAGCCCATGTAGTGGCGACAGCTGGTTTCCTCTCAAAATCTGTGTGGTCCTTAACCATATGTCTGACGCCATATAACCATAAATAAAATGTGTTGAGTGCGTTGTTAAATAAAACATTTCTTTCTTTTGGTTAGGAAACAAGAGTGACTTCAATTTTACAGGATTTTTTTAATTTCCAATCCACGCAAACAGTTTGTGCAAGCATCCCGTGGTGGATTGGCTTTTTTTTAATGTAAAACTGGTTTAAAGCCTTTTGTTTCTTTTGTAGCATGTAGTGAATTTACATTATGGATCAGAATTAGTAAAACGTTTTTATCGGTTGACAAAGATATATTTGTCTGCACTACTTATGTACCACCTGAAAATTCATCATATTGGAAAAATTTAACAACAGATCCCTTTAATGTCATAAGTAATGAAGTTTTAAAATATTCGCAGCATGGATTGATAATAATTGGCGGGGGGACTTTAACGCTAGAACTGCTACCAAGTGTGGGTGTGTGAATAGTGATGGAGTTAATTTTCTTGAAAACATATATGTACCGTCAGATATGTTTACTACCATAGAGACAAAAAGAAATAACCGAGATAATATAACGAACAAATTTGGACAATCCCTCATATCACTAGCATGAATGAATGTTTAACGACACCCCAGCACGAAAAATACATCGGCTATTGGGTGTCAAACTATGGTAAATGGAAAAAACTAAAGTGATGATCAACATCAATGTAAAATGAATGAATGAATGAATGTTTAACGACACCCCAGCACGAAAAATACATCGGCTATTGGGTGTCAAACTATGGTAATGCAAATAAATAAAGTGATGATCAACATCAATATAAAAATTCAAGACTTAAACAAAAACAGTGTAAAGAACTGTGCAAAAACACAAATATCACAGAATCTTACGGATACTGAATCTTACTCAAAACTTCAATTTTGTGCTGTATTGGCCATTCTCAAAGAGAATGTTACACCCCTGCACCACGGTGAGGTTACAGCACACGCAGGGGCATATCACTAGCAATTGCATCAAAATTAATTATTTTAAATGGTAGAACAGTTGGAGATCACTTGGGACAGTTTACATGCCACACGTACAATGGTCAGAGTGTTGTAGATTATGTTCTTACATCTGAAGAACTCTACAGCCATGTGAAATATTTTAATATTAAACCACTTTCATGGACATCAGGTCACTGTCAGCTCTCCCTAAAACTTAATATATCAGTTAGAAACAAAAGGTTACAGGAAAATCCCCAAAAATTCAGCCATAAATTCACGAAACGTAAACAAAGAAAATGGCACAATAATAGCATGCCACGTGTATACTCAGCAGTATTGTCAGATGAAAACAAAGAGGCACTCAATAGGTTCATTTTGACACCACCACCAACGTCGGATGTAGACGCAAGTTGCTATGTCAGCTTGTTTGAATCTATAGTAAATGCCATAAATATATATGCTACTGTCACAACCGTATTTTATTGTACATAAGTTGTGGAGTATCGGTTGTGTAGATTATTTGAATATTTTATTTGAATATTTTATTTAGCCTATTACTCGCAGTTGTCATATGGCACCTTTTCACACGTGCAGTCAAATACCCTAGCACTTGCAATGGTTTGGTTTGCAGTGGCACAGCGTGATTGTGGACTAGTCCATTTTCGTTGACACTTGGTTAAAAGTGCTGGTCAGGGCTATTGTTAGGGGAACCCAGAGCTGTGATGCACACGGTGCACGGGCAGTGATATATGGTGTGTGGACATGTGTCACGTTTTGGAACTAGAGAGGTTTCCTGTGAACAGCTGGGGTCAGGTGTATTATTGTGAGCTGGGGTGATGATGGGTTACCAGCAGCTTGTTGCGTCACCGTGGGGACTGATACCGATGGCTTCGTTGATAGTGGAAGAGTGAGGGTCGGATTTATTGAGTTGGGGTGATAATGGTTACCAGCAGCTTCTGGTGTCACCGTTGACCGACACTATAGATGGCCTTATTTATGGAACAGAGTGACGGCGAGTCGAGGGTTGCAAGAACAAAGCAACACTGTCGATGAACTTGACCTGGACTTGGTTACACGTATTTGAAAGTGTTCTCTATTCCAGAGACTGATAATTTACTGGTGCTTGGTGCCTGGTGTTATTATATATGAACAGTATTACCTTATTTCCAGTGAATTGTTTATAAACTACCACTAAATATTAAGATTAATAATTATTTATTGATTCTTGGTGAAATACAAATATAAAATTATTTGTTTTTGTTTTCTGTTGGGAAATTGTGTGATTAAGAGCCCTTGGTCACTCTTGACGTGACATTTTGGTGTCAGAAGTGGGATTCTTGATCTCACGATTTCTTGACAGATTAGCAGTATATGAGTATATGTATTTTTGTATTTTTCTAGTAATTATATATTTTTGGTTTTTTTGTTTAGTGCAACTGATGAAACTCTGAGTTGGGAATGCAGAACTGGTTTGGGAGAAAATACGGACCCCAGTTGTTCAGGCACCAGTCTCTGTTCCAAGGATTTTTGGTTCACAATAAACGGGTAAGTATGCATTTGCTGTTTGTGTGAACGGGATAGTGTTGACACTGCGAGTTTTGGTTGTATTGTTTAACTTTAGGGTAGTATAGTATTCTGGGTTGAACTTAGTGCTGGGTACTTCTGAAGGGAAGTTATATTTTAACCAATAGGCAGTGTTTACTTAGGCTAGTTTAATATGGACTCGCTTAAGGAATTAATGGAGCAAGGAGAGCTACTAGGGTACGAGGGTGAGTCGTTAAGAGAATTTGTTAGAGAGCAGCAAGCACAGCAGCGAGAGGAACGGGTAGCTCAAAGAGAAAAGGAAAGGGAGGAACGTGAGTATAAGTTAGCTTTGGAAAAGGAAAGGGAGGAACGTGAGTATAAGTTAGCTTTGGAAAAATTAGAATTAGAAATAAAAGCTAAACAAATTGATCATGAACATCAGTTGGAATTATTACAAAAACAGGCAGAGTTAAGTGGCAAGGGAAATGTGGTTTTTCAGAATGTACCTAAAGGGCCTAAAATTCCTGCTTTTGAGGATGGTAAGGATGACATGGACAGTTATCTTAGACGATTTGAGAGATATGCGGAAGTTCAAAAGTGGCCAACTGAGATGTGGGCTACTCATCTGAGTGCTTTGTCGAAAGGTAGGGCTTTAGATGTTTATGCATCGATGCCAAGTGAACAAGCTCTTAACTATAACAATTTGAAAGAAGCATTACTTAAAAGATATGACTTGACGGAAGATGGCTTTAGGCTGAAATTCAGAACTGGAAAACCTGAGACAGGTGAGACTTTCCAACAGTTTTCAGTTAGGTTAGCAAGTTATTTGAGAAGATGGTTAGAGATGTCCAAGACTGAGCATACTTTTAAAGCCTTGTTTGATGTCATAATGCGTGATCAGTTTGTACAAATTTGTAACAGAGAACTAGCTTTATTTCTGAAGGAAAGAACACCTACAACAATAGATGAGATGGCTGTTTTGGCGGATCAATTTCGTGAGGCAAGATTTACTCGAGCAGTGAATTTAACAAAAGGTTTGGGAATTCAGTTTAGCCAGAACATTCCAGAAAGGAAAAGCAAAGAAGGTAATGGAACAACTAAAATATCGAAACCGAATGTTTCAGGTTCGTTCTCTAATAAACGTTGTTTTAGATATGGTAAACTTGGTCATATTGCTACTCATTGTTATCAAAAAGTACAACAATCCAAGGTAGGTTGCATGACATCAGAACGGGAATTGGTTTCTAGAGAACGATCAGCTGGTGAAATCGGTATTAGAACTGAACAAGGAATGAAGGATAACGGTTACAAAAATGCAGGTACAATACCAAAGGTTTGTGGAACTTGTGTATCATACACCACAACTGTGACAACAGCTTCAACATCAAGTGAGTGCATTCTTAGTACATCGTGTGATTTAAAAAACTGAAGTGTTGAGTATGCCTACAGCGAAAGGTTGGTTAGGTGGTGAAGTTGTCAGTGTGTTGCGAGATACTGGATGCAATGGTGTAGTTGTGAGACGATGCTACATTCCTGATGAACAGCTAACTGGTGAGGTTCAAATCTGTATGTTAGCAGATGGATCAAAAGTGGAAGCACCCATAGCAAAAGTGCAAATCGACACACCATATTATACAGGTGAAGTAAAGGCTTGGTGTCTAGAACATCCACTTTATGATTTGATACTTGGCAATATTAAAAATGTCAGGGAGACAAATCATCCTAATCCAGACTGGAAGCTTATTCAGGCAGTACAAACACGACAGCAGAAACATGACGCAGGTAAGGCATATTCACCTTTGAAAGTTCCTGAGGGTATTGCTGGATGTGCTTCTCCTGATGAGATGAAGAAGGCACAGGAGGACGATCCTACATTGAGGAAATTATTTGTGCTTGCAGAGAAGGGTCAGCTTTCACAGAACAGGGCACTGTTTTACAAGAAACAAGGGTTACTGTACCGTAAGTTCAAATCTTCTAAGGTGGAGAATGGTAAGACTTTCACCCAATTCGTTGTTCCTCAGCCATATAGAACTAAGGTGCTGAAACTTGCTCATGAATCGATAATGTCTGGCAATTTGGGAACAAAACGCACAGTAAGTAGAATATTAGCGGAGTTTTTCTGGCCAGGAGTGCAAGCGGAAGGTAAAAGGTTCTGTCAGTCATGTGATATTTGTCAACGGACTATCACAAAAGGTAGAGTATGTAAAGTTCCACTGGAGCAAATGCCTCTTATTGATGAACCTTTTAAACGAGTGGCTGTAGATTTGGTGGGTCCACTTAAACCTGCAACAGAAAAAGGCAACAGGTATATCTTAACCTTAGTTGACTATGCTACAAGGTATCCGGAAGCCGTTGCTTTGAAAGGTATCGAAGCTGAAAGAGTGGCGGAAGCCTTGGTAGACATATTTTGTCGAATAGGTTTTCCAAGAGAAATGTTGACCGATATGGGTACACAGTTCACTTCCACACTTATGTCAGAGGTAAGTAGATTGATTTCTTTGAAACAACTTACTACGACGCCATACCACCCAATGTGCAATGGGTTGGTTGAACGGTTTAACGGTACTTTGAAGCAGATGTTGAAAGATTATGTGCCGAGCGTCCACAAGACTGGGATAAGTATTTGAGTGCAGTTCTCTTTGCATATCGTGAAGTGCCTCAGGAGAGTTTGGGGTTTTCACCATTCGAATTGGTTTATGGTCATTCAGTCAGGGGACCAATGTCAATCCTAAAAGAATTATGGACAAAGGAAGTACAGGATGATCAGGTACGGTCAACATATCAGTATGTGATTGATCTCCGGGAAAGACTTGAATTAACACGTCAGATGGCGAAAGAAAAACTTGGAAAAATCTGCCAGGAGACACAAATACTATTACAACAAGAAAGCAAGACAGAGAATATGAAGGTGGGTGAAAAGGTTTTAGTGCTACTGCCAACAGATAACAATAAACTAACCATGCAATGGAAGGGACCTTATACCATTAAGGAAAAGTTGGGGAATGTAGACTATCGGTTAGAAGTGAACAGGAAGATCAAAACATTCCATGCGAACATGTTGAAGCATTATGTTCAGAGAGAAAACCAGGATGGTGTGTTAGCATTAGTTAACGTTGCTGTTATAGATCTTCAGACAGACGAGGGTATTGAAAGTCATGATGGATTGGTTGAACCTCCGAGTGTAAGAATCGCCCAGGGTCCGAATGAGGTAAAGGTGAACTCAGGTTTGGCTTGGGATCAAATTCAAAGCAGGTAAATACTTTATTAGGGCTAAACACAACTTTAGTGCAGAATAGAATAGTGCTCTGAGCCTGTACACTGCTAAATTAGCCAATTGCTAATTCTTATGCAAAATGGCTACAATATTTAGTATTTGGCTAAAAAAATATCCCTTAAATTATTCCCATTTTAATCATTTAAAAAATCTTCCATATTTTCTGAAAATTAGCTAAACATAAACATATTCAAGGGTGAGCCCTGTGACATTTTAATTTGCCATAATTATACTAGACCCACTGGGAACTTTAAATGGGAGCTATCCCCCCCCCCCCCCCCCCCCCCGGTCCTTACCATCTACATTTTTAATGTAATTCTACAAGTGGACTAAATATCGAATATTATCAGTGCTCAAAGTACAGGGAACTTATAGCAATAATTATTATGTTACATGTTTTTTTTAAAAACAGCAATTAACACCTCTCACATTTTTGTTTTTTGTTTTTTTACTGCAAGGTCTGATAATGCATTTGTATAATGATTATGTAAAAAAAATTCTGCTTCATAACTAATGACTACAGTTAACAAATCTTGGTATTTCTTTGTTATTCATTGCTTATGTTTATTTTCTTAGTTCTAGGTCAAAGGGTCATGGGTTCAAGCAGCTTTTATGAATTTTGGAAGAAACTCTGCCCTTTCATCATAACAGCCAGACCAATGACTGATTTATGTTGGACTTGCCAGAACAACAACAACCTGATCTTCAGGAGTGCCAATCTGACTGACGCTAACAAGAGTGAGAGAGTCCGACTGCAGGAACAGGACCTCTGCATTGTCCAGAAGGAACAATCGTTGTACAACACCATGGTGCACAATGCAAGACAGACATGTATAGACAACGCCATAACTGAACTTTCTCCAAATGCTCCCTGCAGTCGCAACCTTTCTATGCACTACAGCTTCGATTATGCCCAGCAAGTTCACTTGCCAAGTAACCCTTTACAGCCAGGCCCAATTTATTTCCTTGTTCCAAGGAAATATGGATTGTTTGGTGTCTGCTGTGAGGGGCTTCCTCGACAAGTGAACTTCCTGATCGATGAAGCCCACCTCATTAGTAAAGGGTCCAATGCGGTTGTGTCCTTCTTACACTACTTCTTCAGCAATTATGGCATTGGAGAAACTGATGTTCATCTCCACTGCGATAGTTGCTCTGGACAAAACAAAAATCGTTTTGTTATTTTGTATTGTGCTTGGAGAGTGGCAATGGGTTTTCATAAATCCATCACTGTCAACTTTCTAATAGCAGGACACACCAAATTTGCCCCTGACTGGTGTTTTGGGCTTCTGAAGAAGGCATTTAAGCGCCATGTGGTGCTGGCTCTTAGTGTATTGGAGGAAGTGGTGAATGGCAGATAGCATTGCTCAGGTGACTGGAAAAGAAGATGGCACAACAGTTGTCCCTGTCTGTGACTGGCAAGCCTTCTCAAAGGACTCTTGCAAACCTGTTCCTGGTTTAAAGAAATACCAACATTTCAGGTATGTATATCGACTCAAAATCAGATCATACTTGAGGTGAATTTTCTACTAATCATTTCACGGAGTGAAAAGTAACTTTTGAAAATACTAAGAAAGAAAGAAGTATTTTATTTAATGACACATCAAACATATTTTATTTACGGTTATATTGGTGTCATACATATGGTTAAGGAACACAAAAATAATCAGATAGGAAACCTGCTCCTGCCACATGGTCTACTGCTACCGAAAAGCAGAAAGGGATCTTTCATATGCAATTTCCCATACACAGGACAGTACATACCACATCCTTTGGTAAACCAGTTGTGGGGCACTGGTTGGAATGAAAAAAGAGGCCAATAATTGATGTGTTCATCAGGGTTCGCTTCTGTTACACAAACACCTCAGCAGAGTACTCAACTGACTGAGCTAAATCCCACCCCTAAGAATATAATTATTGGATCTTGATAGCAGATTATTTTAGTATTTATTGTGGAATACTATTAATAGCTATATGAAACCTTCCTTGCTGATGGATATAAAAGAATGTATACTAATTAGTTTATAATTGTTTTAAAACATTATTCTATTTTGGTCTGCTTAGTGTTGTTTTCATTTGTTTGTTATCCTGTGTTGTAAAACAAAATAATCATCTGTATTACCGTGCTATGGTCCTGACATGTAAAATATTAAAATAATCACTGCATCTTTTTCAGGTTTGATGCTGATCATCCAGGGATGGTGTTTGCAAAGAAGGACACCGAAGGAGAAGAAGTTCCCTTTCCAGTTCTGATGGCTGATACGACATTCCCAGATGGAGAGGCCACACGGATCAAACCTCCAGGCCTGCTCCTCCAGAGACAGCAGTATCTCTACAAATCAATCAGGGAATTTGTAGACGATCCTTTCAAAGACATTGTGTGCCCAAGACCAGATGAGATGCTGCCTGCAAATTCTGACGAAGAAGAACTAAATGATACTGAGAATGTGGAAAATCGACGTGCACGCAGAGCGATGTGCGTGAGGGTGGATACTCTGATGGACAGAGGGATCATAGTCACAGCCCACACTAGACAGGATATAATAATATGTGATGTGCATAATATGAAACCCAAATCGGGACTGAACATAAAATATAGAACATTTGAATCTGTATTTTTTTATGTTTGCATGGGAATATTCTGATGATATTTTGTGTACATAAAGGTATATACACACCAAATTTTGTTTTCGTGGTATTTAAAGAAATGTCCGTTGCTAAGGACTTTATTTGGACAACTTTGATTGAAATTTATGCTTTTCGAAAATTTTCCCGAGGGCTTAAATTTGGCAACTTCTGTAACTCCGTTAGTTTTTGTCCCATGACCATAATCTTTACATCAATGGAAAGCTTATTCAATTGCCTTTCAGATAAGCCCATACTTTTAGTTATTGACCCATGTGACTGGTTTTGTGGTGGAGGGTCACAAATATAAATGTAAAAAGAAAAAGGTCTATACATGCTTTGTAGATCTCAAACGAGCATTCGATTCTGTGGATAGAAGCAAATTATTCAATAAAATTGCTCTTATGGGGGTTACAGGTAATGTTTTAAAAATAATCGAATCTTTATATGTTAATGCTACATATAGTGTTCAGACTGATAAAGGCATATCACAACCATTCCAATCAAACATTGGTGTTCGCCAGGGCTGTATTTTATCTCCAACACTATTTACTATGTTTATTAATGACTTCCAAGAATATTTATGTAACATTGGAGATAAAGTATCACTAGACACAATGCGCTTAAGCCATCTACTTTTTGCAGATGATCTTCTACTTTTATCAGAAACCCCACATGGTCTACAACAGCTCCTTGATCAACTAGATATATATTGTAATGACAATAATCTTACTATTAATTTAAATAAAACAAAAATGGTTATTTTTGGTGGCCAAAGTACAACAAATAAGCTTACTTGGCATCTCTCGGGCAATAAAGTCCCAGTTGTAACAAACTATACATATTTAGGGGTTGACTTTACTCAAAATGGAAATTTTAAAGAATGTTCCCGATCACTTTGGAGCAAAGGACTAGGTTGTTTTTACAAGATGCAGAAAGAATTCTCAAATGTTAACCTACCAGTAGACATTTCATGCCAGTTATTTAATTTTCTTGTTGAGCCTGTCCTTTTATATGCCAGTGAAGTATGGGGTGCCCAGTACATATCATTAAAATATTTGGAAACTTTCCTGCCAGAGAGAGTGCTTTTAAAATTCTGTAAATCAACACTACAGGTTAATAGTCGTACCCATAATTAGGCCTCTAGAGCTGAGCTAGGTTTGTACCCACTCCAGTTGTCTGTGGTAAAAAGAATGTTACATTTTTACTCTCATATGCAAACTACGGACAACATTATTTTACAACATGCTTTCTCTGAATGCACAAGCCTTGAAAAGAAAAATATTGGTTGGCTTCACAAATTATATTATTACATTGGTGAGTTGAATTAAAAACGAAGCACTGTCAATTATCCCATTCATCTTATAAATATAATTAAAACTAAGTATCACAATATTTTAAAAGAAAACCTTATAGACCAAAAGAGATGGATCCAGTAATAAGATGCGAAAATACAAATTATATAAACATAATATTCCACTAGAGCCATATTTATTACACTGTATACATCCAGAACACCGTAAAGCTTTTACTAAATTACGTCTCAGTGACCACACATTAAAAATAGAGACTGGGCGCCATACAAAACCCTTCACTCCAGTGGAAGAACGTTTATGTGACCACTGCAATGTAATTGAAGATGAATACCATCATATCACAATATGTAAGAAATATAATAGTCAACGTGTCAAATTATATGCATATCTAACTTTCCATAATTACCTATTTAAAAGTATGAGTATGCAAGAAAAATGTATATATATTATGCAAAACCAAAATACAGCCTGTGCTGGTGCGGTATGCAAATTCGTTCACGATTATATATGTATTGCCCATAATTAGTCCTTATTTAGTCTTTTTTGTTTGTTTCTTGTTTATGCATATGTTTTGCATCCAGTTCCGTATGTGGAATGTTTATATGCAATAAAGTTTTTATCTTTATCTTTATCTTTATACACCAACAAATCATTAGCCCTTCCAATACTGTCATCCTGTTTGTCATTCCATTTCTAAAAGTGATATGATAGATACTGTTAAACTTGTGTGTGTACTTCAATGCATGATCAGCATTTATACATTGTTCTTACTAGTCTGTCATTTCACTTCTGAAGTGATGTGATAGACCATGTTAACTATCTAGTGATTCAGTTGTATGCATTTGTACAGAGTTCTTCCAAGCCTATCACTCAGATTAAAGTTATGTATAATACATTAAAATATTACAAGGGGAAGTAATATTAAATACATGGCCAGATTTATATGCACACACCAAAACTATTAGCTCTTCCAAGTACTATTTTGTTTTACATTCCATTTCTGAAAGTAATGACAGATACCATGGATACATATTTTAAATTTTCTTAAATATTATTAGTGCATAGTATTTGGGACTATGCAAACAAATTAAGTCAATAAACTGTGTAGGCACAACAAAAATATTTCAAGAGAAAAGACTCTCATTCTGTTTGTAATTCCATTTCTGAAACCAAGCACATTAAACAGTAGGGGAAATCAGATACAATATACACACAGAAACACATTTTTAGTCCTTCCATAACTGCCATTCTGTCACCCTAATCCTAATCCTAGCTCTAATCCATATCCATATTCATTTAAAAAAAAATATATATATGTTTGGGGGGGGGGGGGGTGGGGGGTGGGAGGGGGTAACGGTCGGATATTTTACCTAAGTGGATAACTGTTTGAGTTTCAAGACTGTCATTCTGTTTGTCATTCCATTTCTGAAAGTTATATTTTGTGTGCTTTTTTCCTCCTGTCCGAACCAAAATCTTAACAACTACGAAAAATTGCTCTCCTACCTTATTTTTCGTTACATTTTACTCACATTTTGTCCTGATAAAAATCTAGGAAAAAACATTGCAATGACACAGATTCCACATACTAGATGATAACCATGTCACCAATATCGACTTCGCTGAGATCGCATAGGGCAAAAAGCATGTAATTTTGTGCCGGCTGCCATTTTGACTTTTTATGGAATATTCTCCAAGAGGGGTGAAAGGATATGACTTAATCTAGCAACGTCATAACATGTTATGATATAAAATCAAACGTGATGACGTCATATTAATTTTTAAAATTAGTTTTTGTTTGTTTAAATATACCAATAAATATCATTGATTTTATATTAATTATGTCACATACTTTGAAGGCTTTCACCCCTCTTGAAAAGTATTCCATAAAAAAGCAAAATGGCAGACGGCCGAAAACTGCATGTATTTTGCCCTATGCTATCTCAGCAAAGTCGATACTGGCGACATCGTTACAGTCTCATATGTGGAATCTGTGTCACTGTAATGGTTTTTTCACAACTTGTGTGTGGACAAAATTTGGGGGAAATGTAACGGTAATTAAAGGTAGGAGAGTAGCCTAATTTTTTGTAGTTGTTAACATTTTGGTTCGGACAGTAGTCAGTCTTTCAGTATAAATTAGGCTTCTGCCATTCCCTTTCTAAAGAGCTATGACATGATTCTAGTATATAATATACTCTTATGCATTGTCCATATATAATTATAATGGTTATTACCAAATGTTAATTGTTATTCACATGAAATGATGCATTGTCAGGTCATAGTTTCTGGTCCGCTGTTATTCACCGCCTGCCCATTGAAGCAACCAGAGTTGCCCACTCGGCCTGCAAGGCTGCTGCCAGCTCGGGCAGGGTCTGGGGCTGTGAATGTCGCTGTCGGAGGCGTCATTCATTGATATTGATATGTTGTTGTTTTGTCTTTGTCATTCGTCATTCATGTTGGAACACTGCGTTGGCTGTGGAGCCCTGTGCATTCGTCATTCAGATTAGGGTGCCCCCCGCCAGTGTGTGAGATGGCTGCCCCCCCCCCGAATCTGTCCCCCTCCGTCAAATTGACTAAACAATCCATTATGCAGAAATGAAACCACAAATTATGGTGCGATGAATTGTTCTGTCAACGTCAGTGTCATCGACCTTGCCATTCCTACCTTGGTGGTTGGTGTAGACCCCATTCTGTAATTTGGTCACTTGTAAATCATTGGTACAGCATATTTCTGGCTTACAGAGAACATAATTTCGATTCGCCTGCGTCTATACACGCTTTCACTATTGTCAATCTTAAGAACATTATGCTATGTAATATGCCTACTTACTTTTCGGTTGATCGTTTTAAAATGACCGTCTACACCAACGGTAGTATTCCATTTCCTGTCCTGCGCAGCAGCGCATGTACGAAATGTGTGTAGCGTTTGTAAGAATGGAGCATTCATTGTTGATTTGTCGGCGTTCCGTACTGTGTCATTCAGATTAGGGTGCCCCCCACCCCCCACCCCCCTCCCAAATTGACTAAACAATAATTATGTATGAAACCAAAATTATGGTGCGGAATTGTTCTGTCAACGTCAGTGTCATCGACCTTGCCAGTCTTGGTGGTTGGTGTAGACCCCATTCTGTAATTTGGTCACTTGTAAATCATTGGTACAGCATATTTCTGGCTTACAAGAACATAATTTCGAATACACGCTTTCACTATTCAATCTTAAGAACATTATGCTATGTAATATACCTACTTACTTTTCGGTTGATCGTTTTAGAAACACGGCTACACCAACTAGTATTCTTCCTGTCCTGCGCAGCAGCGCATGTACGAAATGTGTGTAGCGGTTTGTTCAGACGGCGTTCCGTACGTGTACCGTAAACACCCCTAATAACTGTTAAAGTTTGTTTTGTCTCATGACACCACTAGATCAGATTGATTTATAAATTATCGGCTATTGGATGTCAAACATTTGGCAATATTAACATAGTCTTTAGAGAGAAAATTGAAGGCCCGTACGCACCTCCCCAAATTACCCAAGATTTGTTTCTATTAAAATTAAATAACGTTAGTTTACGTACACGATTGGGGGGGTTTTACGTACACGATTGGGGGGGTTTTCCGTTGTTGGTCCCATCACGAGGAATTCGCCCGCCTGGTGTCCAACATTTCGCGCATTCGTTATAGCAAATTATTTCCGAATGTCCAAAATGCGATGTTTGTAAAACAACCAAAACGTTTGTTTAGATAATAATTCAATTTATTATTTTCAATTTTTTATTAATTCTTTTCTTTTCTTTTTTTCCCCCACAAAAAACATGCCCCACTGTATTTTAAGAATCCCCACACCAAAAAAAAATCACTCTTTTTACAGGATAAGTGGCGTACAGATTCTAGGGTTTTCTGTTTTATTTTGTTTTAGGAACATAGGGTCGAGTGATTTTCTATTTTATTTTATTTTAATTTAGGAACATTGTGTATGGGTATTAAGAGCATAGGATCGGGCAATTGGGTTAGCGTTCAGGGTTCGACTCCTTACAAATGCAACGCTATACCATAACCTGATGTGCTTGAACCTTAATTGGTTATAAGCACGAAAATAAGTTAAAATGAAATGAAATGAAATGTAACCGGATACCGATCAGTCTATTGTTACAGAGGAGCGAGTGATTATTAGTCTAGACATTGATAGACTACATGTCTACAATGAGTGATTAGGGTTAGCAGGCACGAGAGCAAGGGGGGCCCCCCAATAATTCTAATCCCCTAATTCTAAATCTCCAATGCTATGTTAGGAACATAGGGTCGAGTGATTAGGTGTAGCTGGACTTTTAAGAACTTTGCGTTATTTTATGTTTTATTTTATTATGGTTATGGTCAGGGTTAAGGTCGATTGATTGGGGTTAGGCTTTGCACTATTTTTTTTGTTCATTCATTTATGGGTATTAGGAACATATGGTCGGATGATTAAGATTAGTATTCGGTTTGTGTTATTTTCTGTTTTATTGATTAGGGTTAGGGTTTAGCTTTGGGTTATTTTCTGTTTTATTGATTAGGGTTAGGGTTTAGCTTTGGGTTATTTTCTTTTTTATTAATTGTATTGGGGTTAGGTTTAGCTTTGGGCAATTTGTTTCTCCTTTTTTTAAATTAATTTTGTGGGTACAACTGTTTCGACCTCTTAGTATGGTCTCTAATGTGGTTTAATTGCTTATAGTGTTTTTTATGTACGTTGATACAGCTACAGTCTTTGCAATGTAAAATATTTTCCAGCCACTCGGATCTATTTAGTAGCCGAAACAGTGAATAACACTTTACATATATGAATTATGCAGTACGGTTTAGTTTTGGGGCCTTTGGCCTTGCAAAATAACACTAAACCACAATCAGAAAGTATGTTTTGTATTTTCCCCCTGTGATTGATGTTTTTGTGGAATTGCCTATAATTTCACACCTATATTGGTGGCCATCTTGAATTTCTTATTATGTAATCCCTAACCAATTTTGATTCACCGATCCCACAGAACTATGACTAGACACCAAAATGAAATGTTGTCATAGAATTAATGTGAAGACAGCTACATTCAAAACATAAATTGACAGCCATATTGGTGGCCATCTTGGATTTACTAAGACATAAACCATAACCAACCTTGTATATAGTTTAAATGAATTCAAAATATTTGCTGATCCTGTTTGATTTTGTATTCCTTGGAGAGAGGGTCCCAAATTGTTTTGTGGGGGAATAATAGTTAATTTTTAATTGACTATTACTAACTTAAGGGGTAGCATATTGTTTTATAACTCTTTTTATTAAATATTTAATTAGGAGGCCAACATCATATAGCTGACGACCTATGGACCATGTTTTTTTAGTCCTGAGTTTATGTCCGAATAGTGTAAAATAACTTCCTTGATTAACGTTTTTATAAAAGGCAGAGTTCAAAGTTAGTTTGACTGTTCAACCTTTGCCATTTACATTAATGCTTTTAAAAATAAATTACTCTCCTTTCCTTGGAATATTTTATTTAACGAGCACTCAACTATAAATTGCAAAGGAAAAAAATAGTCGAAACTCGGTTCTTCAAGAGATAGCTGAAATATATCCAGGAATGAAGTAGAAAGCTACTCCACTGCTCCAAATTTCGGATAACAACTCAGGACTGAAATCACAATGAACATAGGTCGTCAGCTGGGAGGGGTAATCCCCCTGGGGCATTTGTGACCATTTTTTGTAGAATATTTTGAAAGGATAACCAAATCTTGAGAAAAACTCATTGATATCTGCCCTTGCTGTCACCTCAGCTGTCTGAGATGACAACGGTATGCACTCTACCCACTTTGTGAACTGGTCTACCATCATGAGTACATACTCATTACCATGTTCAGACGTTTGTAATGGCCCCAGGAAGTCAAGATATACCCTCTACATAGGGACCCCTGCATGCAATTGCCTTCCTATTACCCCTCTTATAACGATTGCACTGTATACAGGTAAATACAGTGTTTTACAGCCCATGACATACCTTACCAATAATTTCCGTTTCACACCCTGGTTCCCGAAGTTGGAATATCGTGATTGACCCTGAGCCACTCATGTCATAAGGGATGGGGTACTACTAGCAGTTCCCTGCTCCCAGAAACATCCTCAATCTGTTTATACAGGACCACCATCCCCCCACGTTCATCTAAATGAACCCTCTGTTAATCCAATAGCCCCCCCACCCCACTGGGTACTACCCACGTTCAATCATTGGATAAATCAAACCGTCCTCTCGCTGCTTTAATCCATCTAGTCATTCAGTCTCCCAGAAACAGTTCTGCCTCACTGGGTACTTTCAGAGATCGCACCCACATTTATCTGTGTACACAACGGCCCTTTGCTCTGTGGCTGAGGGTCGAACTCAATACCCACACTGAGAAACTGCTGAAACTCCATAATCTGCACAACTGATTCACTCCCATCTGCCGTACCGTTGGCGGTTGATTCACTCTTGTAGCTAAAGGCACTGCATCGTCCACATTGTCAAAAAACGTGCCCCAATTATCATTGGTCCTTACGCAATCTGCGTTCACATGTTGTTTACCAGGTCGAATTGAAGTTTCATACCATACTGACCCAAATCCTCCAACCATGTAGCCAACTGTTCTTGTGGCTCTTTGAAGTTTAACAACCATATCAAACTGTTGTGGTCAGTCCGTACCAGAAACCTTCTACACAGCAGATAGTGTCGGAATTGGCAGATACATTTTACACAGCCAAGAGTTCTTTGCGGGTGGTACATTACTTTTTCTGTTCAGAGGTTAGGCTATAGCTGGCATATGCCACAGTTCTTTCTGTGCCATTCTGCAGCTGGGTCAACTCGGCCCCTATTGTCCTGTCCGATGCATCTGTATCCAGAATAAATGGGTCGTTGGTGTTAGGCAATGTTAGCACTGGCGTTGACACTAACGGCTCCTCTAGCCTAACCCAAGCTGTCTCCTGGGCGGTCCTACACATGAATACTTTCTTGCCCGTGATTTCGTACAAGGGAACTGCGATGTCAGCAAAATTAGCTATGAAATTGCGATGGTAATTGGCAAAGCCCCAAAAACGTTTTACCTCCCTGTACACCGGGGAATGGGCCACTCCCGAACACTGTCGACATACCCAGTACCCATCTCCACTCCATTTGGGCCTATCACTCTACACAGAAATTCCACCTTTGTTTGGGGTTTGAGACCATATTTACGAAATCTATCAAAGACTGACCGCAAATTAGTCAAATGATCCACATGGTCCTTACCCATAACCAAAATATCAGCCATATTCCACATTAACCCTCTCAAAACCAAGTTCATGGCCGGGGTGAACGTCGCAGGGACATTGCACAACCCGAAACCCATGTGTACAAACTAAAAAAGCCCATGCTTTGTCACAAAATCTGTCTTTTTCTGGTCCTCTGCTTTAACACTAATCTGGTAATATGCTGAGTTAGCAATCATTTTGGAAAACCAGACATTTCCGGGTAGGGTATCTAAGCAATCATCTATCAGTTGCAACGGGTACACGTTTTTGACAGTGACCTCATTTAACTTTCGATAGTCAATGCATCACCGCACCCCTCCATCCCGTTTGTGGATCAATACGGGAGAAGAAGCCCACTCAGGCGAAGATGGCTGAATTATTGCTGCATCTAACATCTTCTGCAAATGAGCTTCTTCCTCGTTTACAAAACATTGGGGTGTTTGTCTCATTCTTTCCTTGATAGGCCAGGCACTACCGGTATCTAACTCGTGCTCTATTGTGGTAAATGAGCCAAACTCAAAGTTACTCTGTGCAAACACATCCTGGTCATTTCCTGGCATTTAGGGCAGCGATGAAGTTCCTCCATGTCTATCCCTTGCCAATCTATCGATGGTGCCCCAACTGTGTCCTGTCTCCTTCCTCTCTATTTTCACTGTTCGGCACCATGTTGTTTTCGGACGTACTCTCTTTCTTTTTCCTTCAGAGGTCCAGCGTACTGCAGTTCTGGTGATAGATTTGTCTTCTTTTCAGAGAACGTGGCCAATCCACTTCCACCGTCTTCTGGTGATGATGGTTCGCATGCTTTCCTGATTGGTCTCCTCCAGCACTTGCTCATTGGAGACTTTTCTGGGCCAGAATATCCTTAGGATTCTCCAGAGACTGGTTGTGTGGAAGGAAGATAGTCTAACGCCAGCACTCTGGTCCATAGAGAAGGGTGGTAAGTATACAGCTCTGGTAGATTCATAGCTTCGTACGTGTGCTATATTGTGCTCATATCCATATTGCCTTCATGCTCATGAAAATACATCTGGCCTTATTCAATCTGCTCTGAATGTCCATTCTTGCACCTCCATCCTGGCTAATGACGCTACCCAAGTATATGAAGGTGGTTGTGCTTATTAGTTCAGACTGCCTGACCTTCACTTCTGATGGACTTGGGATGCTCACAGTCATCACTTTTGTTTTCTTTTGGTTAATTTTTAGTCCAACTTGTTGGCTGAAAGTGTTGAGCCTTGTTGTCTTTTCTTCTATATGGCAATGAAGGTGCGACAAGAGAGCAAGGTCATCTGCAAAATCAAGGTCCTCTAGAGTGGAGAAGAGCGTCCATCTGATACATATCGGTTTGTCTTCTGTTGTACGTCGTAGTACCCATTCAGTGATAATGTCAGGATGGCTGACATAACACACCCCTTCTGACTCCTGTTTTCACACCACAAAACTTGTCACTTTGGTCAATGCTGCATGTGAAATTTGACGCAGATGGCTGAATTATTTCTGTATGTGTAACATCTTCTGCAAATGAACATAAAACTTTGGGGTACTACTGGTATCTATCTCATGCTCTATTGTGGTAAAACATTTCCTTCCTTCCTTCACTAAAAGGGGATGGGGGACATTTGTAGATCCTCCCTGGCCACCAGGGGTCGTGGCGAGTTTGGTCCGTATCTGAAAATGCTTGTAATGGTTTAATGTATATAATTAACCGAATTTCATGGTTTTAACCAAGTACGTAATGTTTTTGTTTACCGGCCTACTAACATTAATTATGGCGTATTTTCAAATGGCATGATAATCATATTAGTGGAGACTCAATCTTCTGAGTTAATTTGTCCTAATTAGAACAAGACGAGTTATTCCTTGTACACCATAACTGGACGGTGTGGGGGGGGGGGGGGGTGTCTGGCATTAGGTACGAATATTGTACATGGTGGTGCAGATACGGATCCAGGAGGTGGTCTCGATCCACCCCCACCCCCACCCCCCGTTTCGATTTTTTTTTCTTTACTCATTTGACAAAACATTTTCCCCTATTTTTTCTACACACACACACACAAAACCATCATGGATCAGTATCTGTTCGTTTTGTTTAACGACACCACTAGAGTACATTGATTTATTAATCATCGGCTATTGAATGTCAAACATTTTGGTCGTTCTCACATATAGAATTAAAGAGGAAACCCGCTACATTTTTCCATAAGTAGCCAGGGATCATTTATATGCACCATCTCACAGACAGGATAGCACATACCACCTGTCGTGTAGCACTGGCTGGGTCGCGAAAGAGCATAATAGGCCCACCGAAGGGGATCGATCCTAGACCGACAGCACTTCAAGCGAACGCTTTACCACGTGTCTGCAGGTTTTCCCAGACAGCATCCACCAGGTGCGGATCTAGGGGTTTGTGAAGTGGGTGCGCCGGACATGGTAAGAGGGCTTTGAACAGGATTTTATTTTATTTTTCTTCGATGTCGGCTGTACATACGCCAGTGTGAAACGGTTGTAAAATAATGCCAGTTGTCTTAGATGCGTTTCTTAAACAACTCGTTGTAAGACACGTTGTATTCTCCTAGTCTAAAACGAACAATTTGGGTGATACAATAGCGAGGTTTGGTAGTCGAAATGACTCATTTTATTTATATGGCTAATCCATATTTGGAGATAAGGGTCCTTTAAAAATTTTAGATTTTGTATTACAATTTTGTTCTTCCTTTTTAAAATAAATGTAATAATATAATTATCACAATTTTATCGTTTTGATATACATATAGTCCGCCCCATCCACCTACAAACATGTTTTTGGGGGTATTTCTTGTTGGGTTTTTGTTGTTGTTGTTGTTGTTGTTTTTTAATAGTACATGTTTTTTAATAAAATAAAAAAATTACAAGATTCTCTTCTAAAACAGATTGGTGTATTAGTAATGTTTGAACAAACACTTTTCAATAGCAAATTTCACTGGACTTTTCTAGCGTTATTATAAGAGAAACATGCACTCAGTTTATAGTTAAATTGTAAGGCTATGGAAAATGACGTCATTGGAAGGCTGACATCATTCAAATTCTAAATTAGATACTATGGTCTCACCACACAGATGTCATCTGCCATTGAAACCCATGTTAACTTGCCCAACTTCAAATGAAGATTGTCAATAGAACGGGTTCTCGTTGGCACTAATGTAGCAGTCGGTATTTTGTGCGTGAAGCTAGGTTCAACAAAGTTCACAACACCAGCTACGGGTTAGGGCATCATCTTTTATTCATGTAAACATAATACACAAGACACACCCTGCAAGGATTAAAAACACAAACGTTAACAATATGGTAAAAACAATACAAATATATCCCTATCGAGGTAATAACAAAACATTCAGGCATATATTAATGAAACACATTGCCAAATCATAGATAAAATGACAGCCTGTTGTCAGTGATTCCAGTCCAAGCTAGCGATGAGAACGGACGTAGTCTCGTGCTCTCTTGACTTACCACCCCACCTGGGGGGACTTATAGCTTCTTATGGAAACCTTTTCGAGTATCGCGTCGTGTATAACGGGTCACGGGCAACCGTGACATTGGTGTACGGATAACCGGTGTAACAGAAGAAAAGGAGGTGGAGGAAGAGGAAATGTGCGCCGGGCGGCACAGGGGGGTCAAACCCGGTGGCTCAACCACCGGCGGCGGCCCCTTCTGCGACGCCACCCCCAACCCGACCGGACAAGTCAACGAAGCGGACAGAGCCTGCTCAGCCTGCCATCGTTAATCTGCCAGAGCCGCCACGGTACCCC